>NC_033796.1:83494589-83563350 GCF_001876935.1 Asparagus officinalis | reverse complement strand
AAATTCATCTTCAAAGGCGAACGAATTGTACAGGCGAAATTCATTTTCGCAGGTGAAATTTGAAGTTGTGGGGATGAGCCATGTCTTTGCAGGCAAAACCCTTCCTTTGGGCGGAATTCGATTTGGCGGGAGGTAAGCCACGTGTTCGCCGATGGAGCTTAGTGCCTTCCAGCTAAGGCGGCGTGGGTCCGTCAGGTTGCATTAATTACGATTTGGCGATGTGACGTCAGCTTCGTGCACCTCACTCGATGATGGATCGTTGCTGTGGTTTTCAAATTTAGCCGTTAGATTCAGTCGTAGATTTCGGTTCGGGTCCCGGGTTCTGACCGGCCCGTTTCCTGTTTCGACGGTTCCTGCGTAACCACAAAAGAGAATGCCTTATCAAGAATAATCTGGGCCGTCGATTTTGATCGTGGCCATGTCTCTTAACCGTCAATATCACCATCTTGAGAGCGATCGTGGCCACGCAAGAATTTCTGCCTTTAAATAGGCTTTGTTCCCCTCCTTTGACAGCTGCCATGCTCAGGAACTTCTGCTCGCATGAAAATTTTCTAGAGAGAGAGAACTCCCACTCCGTCCCTGACTCTCAGACATGGCACCAAAATCCAAGAGATGCGTTCCGAAGAGGGGAGGTCCTGGATGCTATTCTGATCGCGTCACCACTGGTATGATCACCAACTGCTCGAGACGCACTTGGGTAAGTCGAAAGGTTTGTCTGACGACTTTGCATTGATTGCCGACGTTGGGTCGGGAGGATGAGCATCGCTCGTCTTCCTCAGTAGACTCTGCCATTTTTTTGGTAGTTTCCCCGATTTGGATAAGATTAGCCTTTTTCAGGCGGATTCTACATTCATTTGTAGAGGGTGACTTCTGTCTTTATAGGTGAAGTCGGCCTTTTTATCTGGCGAAGGTGAATTCATTATTGACAGGCGAGTTCGACTTTTGTCTGGTAAAGACGAATTCGGTCTATACAGGCAAATTTTGTCTTTGTCATGTGGATTTTGCTTGTTGACAGGTGGATTTACATTTGTCTGGCGACTTCGCTTGTTTTAGTGCAATAGGCAGATTTACCCCCTAGGGTGGACTCTGTTCTAATTCTTTGGTTCTGCCTTGCAGCGACCTTTTCTGACGAAGCCCTTCCGAAGGGCGTGGCCATTGGCCTCGCCGGAGGTACAGGCTATACGGTGCCTCCCCGATTCCCTTTCCTTGATCTGGTGCCCGTGTTTGCTTCCGACAAGCTGGATGGACTGATCAAGAGAGTTACCGACGGGCACCATTTGACGTTGCGTGAGTTGACTACTAATGCAGTGTTGACGGACGAGGCTAGGACAGAGCTCAAAAAGCCTCAGTTTTTGTTCAGTGATGCCGCGACTGATCCTTCAGCTCTATTGCTCAGGGAGAGCAGGTGGCTTCGTGTAGTGGACGGGGTCCACTACTACCTTCCCATCATGCCGAGAGGGTTCTCAATTGTTGAGTTGCGGTCCCTTGCAGTCCCAAGAATGATGAACTGGGATTTGACTCCAACTCAAGATGGGGTGACTTGTGGCATTTTCACAGGCTCTATGGCTAGGTACGGGGTGGACAGCTCCTGCAAACGTGTGACCGCTCTACGTCCTGGCCTGCCGTTCAACAAGTTGCCCGCCGGGGAGACGATTGAGGTCGCGGAGACTTTTCGTCATTGCTTCTTTCGGGTTGGGGGGAAATTTCCTCCAAAGAACTTCAGAGCCCCGGGGTGGATCTACTCTGTGCCTGGTAGCAGCACTTGGTGGTCTAAGATTACTGACTATGTCTTGGTCGAGAATTCTGATCTCATGGATTCAGAGCTGTACGTAGCCATTCGGGCCACTCGACATGGTCTGAAAATCAATGCTCCTTAGTTCCACAGCATCTTGGAGCTGTATTTTGCGGACAGAGACACGTTCTTCACCCCCAATGGTGAACTCGGCATAACCATTCATGAGATGTATGACGTGTCAGGGTTGCTCTTAGGAAGCTTCCCCTACGAGGAGTACGTCCCAGGTCAAGATGAGATTGACCAACTTTCAAACCGCTCCCCCTTGGTGGTTGAGACTCTATGGGAATTACTTTGTCACTACCATATATGCCTCAATACCTTGGGGGCGGTAGACCACAAAGGAAAGAAGAAGAGGGCTCCAGGGATCAGCCATAAGAACTGGGCTGATTACTTATTCCTAGAGAATGATATCAAAGGAAGGCCTACTCTACCGCTGGGCGAGTGTGACCAGGCCGAAGTGGAAAGGAGGATAGCCGAAGGGGGAGCCACCATGACTCTCGAGCATGACGAGGGTGGATTCAAATTCAGAACGGTTTTCCACTCGTTCTACAACCAGGACAAGTCCCCTATATCTGGAAAGGCCTTGCTCGCGGGGTACCTCATATTATGGCTGAAGAGATGCATGGTTCCCACTCATTCCTTCGAGGTGCTTCCGGTGGAGGTCGTGTATCCTGCAGTTCACTTAGCCCATAGGAAGTCCTACGCGTTGGTGTTGGTGATGGTGGCGTGTATCCATCGGGGACTCCGCACATTGATGGCCCAATTTTGTCGTGTGTCGAGTGTCGTCGAAGGGGAAGGTGAAGTCATTAGGACTCCTAACCCTAGAGTGGGGCTTCCCTATACTTACTTGATGGCGTGGTTTGTCTACCATTGCGAGTGCTTGATGAGTACCCCAGCTACTCTCCAAGGGGAAAAGTTTATTTCGTTCGTCCAGTGCCAGGAGAGATGCTCGTGGAAGTGTAAAGACAGCCCTGACGCGAGGAAGATGCTGTCCCACTTCGGCCATTATAATTTTCACCGTTTCTTCCCCTACTTTAGGGGAGGAGGGTATGGTGAATCCTTTAGCGATGTATCGACGGTGGACCATCACACCGTTCTTTCTTGTGGCACTTTTCGATGGTTGGTGAACATTCGACCGGGGTATCATATCCTGCGAACAGGCTCTGTGTGCTACCTCGAGCAGTACATTCCTTGCAGATTTTCCCGCTAGTTCGGGTATGACCAACTGTACGTGGGAAACATCAACCCCCACTTATATTTCAAAGGAGGGTTAGTGGATGGTGTTCGGGGATGGTTCTGGACTCACGCTGGCGGCACCCAAGCTCACTTCGAGCTACCTGTAAAGGATCGTGATCTGCACCACACACTCTTATACTGCCGGTGGTATCAGGGTGCTAGTGCTAATCCTGAGGGCTTCCGGTTCCATAGTTCCTGTCTGATGGAACATGGGCATCGTCCAAGGGGAGCTCCTCGTCCCTCGAGGCGGAAGGGCCACCAAACTGCTAGAGGGTGGTTCTCGGAAGATCCCGCTGAAGACACTGAGGGCTTTGATGTAGGTTTAGATGAATCCGGGGCACTTGAGGCTCAAGCTCCGTCCCCTGGCCCTTCGCTGGATCCCACCGGTGGGCAGAGAGAATCTGATGAGCTAGTCCGGGCAGGTGAACGTCGGGAATAGGCCCGGATCACGATAGCTGGACGGATGGGGATGCCCCTCCTGTCTCCGAGTAGTTCGCTTCTCTCTAAACGACAGCGGGAGACTACGGCCGAGAGTTCCAGGATGGAGGCGGCCAAGAAGGTCCGTCACGAGGGCTCGCGGCGGAAGGTCAGGACGATTCTACTCAGGTGATCATTCTTGGAGTGACTCCTCCTGTGACTGGGGGTATTTCGCCTGCTCCCTTCACCACATCAGGGATGGTCCCGACGACTTCGGAGGATGCTCCTCCACAATCAGGTGTGAGGCTACAGGAGGGGGCTTCGACGACCTCCACGACCGTACCAGAAGGTAATCCTTAACACCGTGCCTTTGGGCGTAAGGTCGAATCCGCACCACCTGACATTTGTGTTGGCTTAATGTAGGTACCATTGAGAGAGTAATCTCCATTCCTTCCGACGAAGAGGAGGGAGGTGGAGGCGAAGAGGGGCTTGGTGGCTCAGGTAAGAGTAGGATCTAGCGTTGTCGATCCGTTCATGCTGAACCGTCAGTGGGGCTCCTCCCGAGGGTATTTACTAACCTTCCTCTTGTATTCGCAGCTGGCCCACCCCATAAAGCTACTGGTAAAGAGGCTCTCCCACCTCAGGAGGGCCATTCGACTGGAGAGATGGGAGAATCAGAGGCGAAAAACGATGTCTCGATTCACGAGGTGATATCGAGCGAGGAGGAGGTGTTAGCTCATGAAGAGGTGTTATACTGACAAGGGGGCATCCCTGTTTCTGCAGAAGCGTTGGTCGGGGGTGGAGTACCGGCACAAGAGTCCCTGAACCAAGGGGATACACCCACTCGGCTGGTGACCGCTTCCTTATCCTTGGTGGCCGTCGGCATCACGGCCGATATTCCAGTGACGTCGGCTGGCACTTCGATCTTGACGGCATCTGCCACCACTTCCACCATGGCTATGGTGTCCGCGACAGATGAGGCTACCCTCTCTCCTTTGGTGCGTTCGTGCAAAAGGAAGGTGGCTCGAACCCTTGCTAATTTCCAAGACACTCTCGCTGACTGCGTCAAGCTCGCATTGGAAGAGAGCTGCCCCTTTGAGGAGTTCAAGGAGGACCTTGATTATGACATGGCTTTCTTGATCAAGAAGCTTGGTGCCACTGCAGCTAACCTATACTTCAAGCGTTTGGAAGAGGTAGAGAGGGCTATCTGACAGCTGGTTACCCTTCGCACGACGAGCTCCGAGATTGTTCGTCTCACATCCGGTGAGGTTAAAACAGCATTGGAGGAGCGCGATCACCGACTGGATGAGACAATATCACTAGAGGCGCGGTTGGCGGAAGAGTTGGAGCAGGTCAAGACCGAGAACGAACGAGTGAGCCTAGAGCAACAAAAGGCTGACTCCCGCCTCTCTCGCTTGTCTTCGGAGATAGCGAAGACCAAGCAAATCATTGCTAATGTGCAGGCCTCGCTAGTCAATCAGGAGAAGACTCGTGAGCAGCTGATGGGGGAGTTGGAGGAGTTGGAGTCTCGACGGCAACTGATCGTCGGTTCCATTAAGGAGAAAGACCAAGCCCTCAAGGAGGCCAGGCACACCGTCCAAGACTTGGTTTCGCTCTTTGTGGAGGATCTTCGTCGAGAGATTTTAAGGAGGCTCGAGCTCAAGCGTGCTGAGGAGATTCGCGAGGTGGAGTCGCGGTTGCGAGATTTGTAATTTGCTTTTGATTCCGCCATTGTATTCGAATCTCTTTTAATGAATGGAATTATCCTTTTGTTTCTAGTCATTATTTATCTTATGCATGCCCCACCCCTTTTTTTATTGTTCAACACGGATCCGCACTAGTCAGAGTTTGGCTGTAGGGGAATCCTAGTTGCGGGCGGATTCCAGCTGTTGGCGGATTTTAGCCGTAGGCTTATTCTTTCTGTAGGCGAATTCCGTCTGCAGGCGGAATTAGGACTAGCTCGAGTTCCAGAGTGGTGTGCGAGCCTGAATGTCTAAACCCTCAGACGGGTTCAGACCACATGAGTTCAGACGACGAATTTGCCTCGCGGGCTAGGCTTCACTCCACAATTTCGCCAACCTCCATTGGATATGATCGTGAATGCTTGATTCCATCCATCCTCTAACATGTTGTTTGTCTACAATAAATAGATAAGCACAAACACTAGACAAACAATATTAGTGGTAAATTGTTTGTTAAACATTATCAAAACAAAGAGACTAACAATCTCCCCCTTTTTGATGATGACAAACAATTTACAAAAATGATATATGCATGAAAGGAAGTTAATAGGTAAATTAGAATTATCATGCATATATATATAACCAAAATAAGATATACTCACAATATTTCTCCCCCTTTGACAACATCAAAAAGGAGAAAACAAAAGAATGAAGAGAGCGAAAGCTCCCCCTACAAATAAGCATGGGTGAGTATAAAAATATAGGGATTGCTCCCCCTATTAAAATACCATAAAGAATATATGAAATGAAGGCTAAGGCAATCATATGTGAGTAAGTATAGATGAATATGCTAAATATCACTCACATACTACAAGATAATGAGAACACATATAGATGTACCATTGAAATAATGTATCTCAAAACATAAACATAAAAATCATGTATAAAAATAGATTTATGAAATCAAAAGAAAGAAAAACATGAGAATCATGAAAAAAAATTTCAAGTAAAAACAAATCACTCAAATAAAATCATAAATCAAGATTTAAACCTCAAATGATGTTTGATCAAATAAAGCAAGTTTTCATTGTAGAACTTGATCAAACCACTTATAGAATTCATTATAAAAAATATTTGAAATTTGAATCATCTATTTGTGCTATATAATGGATTCAAAGCAACCAATCAAAACAAAATTTTTGACAAAATACAAGAGAGGCAACAATATATCAAGCTCTTAAGTTTGTTCTAACCCATATAAGGACTTTTAGTACCCGGTAAACAAGATTTGGGAATAAACACCCAATAAACCCGGGGGGTTATATAAACATAAACCTCTCATCAAAAACGACACTAATAATCATGAAAACAAAAGAATTAATCAAAGAAAAGTTGTTTTCATATTCAAAAATTTCAAAGCATAATTTTCAAAACCAAGAAAAAGAAAAATAAAAACACTAAAATTCTTGGTTTAAAATCAAATTTATTTTGGTACCCAAGTATTCTTGGTACCAAAAGGTTTAGGGGCATGACCCCTATCATTTAAGCTCAATGCCCTAGGGTTATGAACCCGTTTGGGCGCATATGGTGCACTAGCATGGTCAAAACAAAAATTGTACACATGACCTTTCCGATTGCAATAGGTGCAATGAAGAGGGTTAAATGATTTATGTTGACCAAGTGGGCGTGCAAGGGAATTATTTGCAAATAAATATTTTTCTTTTAAATTATTTCACAAATGAGAAACATCATTAAATAAAGGTGGTTTACTTGAGAAATTTGGCAAGTTGAACATTTCTTTCAATCATAACAAAACTTTGCCAAATGGCCAAATCTACCACAAATATCACATTTAAAAACATGTGGTCTACTAGAAATATTTGGCAAACGTGATTTTCTTTTTAAATCAAAATAATACTTGGCCAAATGACCAAAACAACCACAAAGATCACATTGATACACATGAGCATGCTTATGATGTACTTTTTGTGCATGTGTGTGTACATGTGATGAAGATGAAGAAGCTTGATGGGATGCACAATCATGAATAGGCTTGTTAAGCTTTTGTGCATTATGATAAAATTTAGCTATATGGCCTTTAAGACTGCAAATAGAATATTTGTGAATACATGTGTGCATAGTGTGTAGGTTTCTTAGAAGAATTAACATAGTACTTTGCACACAAGTCCATAAGCTTTTTGTTATTTACCATACATGTTTTTAAGGTTGAATCTAAACAAGATATGCGATATTTAACTTGACTCAACTTATCATTTTGCATACATTTATTGGAAATAGAAGTAGATGAAACATGATCATATTTAAATGAATTAAACTCATTTCTAATTATTTCTACTTCTATCATGGCATTATTATTTGCATGAGTTAAGCTAGCAATAGATGAAGTTAATTTTTCATTTTTTAAACTTAGTGTGTCATTGTTTTCTTTAAGTGTAGCATTCTCCTTAGTAATGACATCAAGTTTAGAGGCTAACAACTCATGATCAGATTTTGAACTAATATGCTTTCTTTTAAGATCTATAAAATTATTTTGCAATTTTGTATAGGCATGTGATAATTTCTCATATGCACAAGTGAGTTTATTAATAGATAGATCATCATCGGATTCCGAATCGCTTACCACACTAGGGTTATCCTCTAATGGTCGCGTGCATGATGCTCCTCTATCACTTGAAGTCGATTCCGCCACAACGCGTCGAATCTCCTCCAAATCTCCTTGATATGCTTCAAAAAGTTTCCAAATCGTGTAAGGACTATCAAAATGAGCAAGTTTGTTAGAAATACATGGTTCAAAAGCATTATGCAAAAGTTTTAACATTAACTTGTTCATTGTAAATATTTTCTTATCATGATTGCTCCACTTGGATTTCTCCAATGTGGGTATAATATAAACACAATCAATAACTTCCCATAAGTTGATATTTCTAGATTCAACAAATGTTTTAAATTTAGAGCACCATTGAGTATAAGAGAAATTTCTATATTTTGGAGCAATATTTAGATTATAGCCTAAACGAAATACATTTATATTCATGATATATATGTGAATATATGCAAGCAAGACAAATACAATCATAACTAGATTAGCACAAATAAGATAACTTGGATCTTTAACTCAAGGTTATTAGACCTTAAATCAAAGAGCACCAAGCTCTGATACCAATTGTTAGACCCTAGAGGGGGGTGATTAGGGTCTTATGCTAATCTAATCTAATTTTATGCTAATTAAAACTAATTAACAAATTATTCTTGTAAGATAGATATACAATATGTTATAATCAAGAATGAGCGATATAACCAAAGAGCAATATCCTAGCAATGAGATATATGGGGAATTATATACAAGGATATATAAACTAATACAAGGAGAAATAAACAATCTACAAATGTGATTGGTCAATATGAAGAGCAATACACAAAGGCGATATAAGATATGAATACAAGGATAGGTACGCCAATGCAATCACAAACAAAACGATATGATCACGAAGTTCAGTCTAACCACTTGACCTACGTCTCCGCTCCTCACCTCGAGGAGATCTCCACTATCACAACCGGGTTTTCTACGCTTACCTGAATAACGTTTACACCTCACACTCGGTTTTCTAGTTCACCGAAAACTTTACAATCTCACACTCTTGCAATCACACTTTACATCCTCTTAAGTGTTGGTATCTAGTCCATGTCTCCCTCAAGTGTTAGGAATTACAACCTCTCTAGGCATTACCACCTACTGCACTCCTCTTAGGATGACCCTGTCTCTCACCACACACCTCTCTCGGTGTACAAGTGTATTAAAAAGTGATCTTCATAAATAGGCTCACAATACAACAAATGATTTGTTCTCTACAATAAATGAGAACACAATTAAGCTCACTCTCAATGTCACAAACCCACAACCCAAATTATACTATGAATGTAAATACAATAAGCTCAAGTGGGTGTGTGTAAACAATGAGTAAAATTAAATTAACTAAACTCAAATATAAATACTAGCTTAATAGAATGATAATCAAACAATATAAAAGTAAAGCAAGATTGAGTTTAGAAAACTTCTCCAATAAATGACAAGAGTAAGAGAGAGATGATTTGAAGCTCAAACACCAAGTGATGATCTCTTCCAGCTCTTGTGAAATTGATTTCACAAAATTAAACTCTCAATTGCTTAAAATCTTTTAAAACAAACTTAAACCAAACATAAACCCTTGTTTAAAACTTTCTTAAACTTGTTTAAAACACTCTCATTAGTTTTGAAGAGCTGAAGGCAATGGGGTATTTATACCCACTCAAAACTTCAGTAAAAACCCCACTAAAATGACAACAAAGCCCACAGAAAAACACAGCTAGAACTAGCCGTTGGAGTGCAACGATCAGATCGGCGGTCGACCATGGAAAACTCGCGGTCGACCGCAAGCAGCAAAAAGGCCAAGGCCAGGGTTTGGCTCTGGACAACAGCCGGTCGACCGTGGCGGTCGACCGTGAAACTTTCTGGACTGCATCCGGTCGACCGTCACGGTCGACCATGAGCCATCAAGAATCAAACTGAGTCTCTAGACTCAGGGGCGGTCGACCGTGGCGGTAGACCGCAAACAGACATATGACAAAAACAGGTTTTGTAAACAGTTTTCTGATTTTGAAACACTGTTTAAAAATATCAAACAAATTCTAAAAAATATAAAACTTTAGAAAATGATTGTAGATATAATAATACACATGCTACAAAAACTAGTTTTTAAAAAGGATCTCCCAAATAAAAAATATCATTATTTTGTAAAATAGTCCAAAACATGAAAATGTGAACATATGAGTTTTAACATTTTAGCTTAATCATGTTTTGAAACAATTCAAAATGATTTTATAGACTTGAAGAAAGATGTAAACTATTGTTATGAAGTCTATAAACAATGAATATAGTATTTTATCAAAATACACATATAATGTATTTTATCAAAATACATATATAATGCACTAAAACATGATTTCATTGAAGGACAAATTTTCAAAACCATCCACTTTTAAAATTTATTTTCAAAAAATGACCCATTTCAATCTTAATTTCAAAAACCAACCCAGTTGGTTAAAACTGGGTCGGTTTTTAAAAAAAAATCCTAAACTTCACGGGAGTTCAACTCCTGTAATGTTTGGGAATTTTTTTTCAAAAATTGACCTAGTTTCATCCAACTGGATCGGTTTTTGAAATTAATGTTGAAATGGGTTGTTTTTTGAAAATAAATTTCAAAAGCGGATGGTTTTGAAAAATCCTCCTTTCATTGAACTAAATAAAACTGATATTGATGAAATCATATATATGCATGTAAGTATGAAACAAAAATATGTTTTCTAATTATATTCAAGTGTTTCATATTAAAACTTGAAAACTATCAAACCAAAACATATATGTATATATATAACTATATATATAAAAACCAAATATGTGTGTGTATATATGATTGAGCTTAAAGTACTAACACACATAATATAAAACCTAAACTAAATATACCCAAGCTTGATAGATCTTCGATGTAGCTTAACTTGGTACACTTACGGGTGAACCTCCATTGGATATGATCGTGAATGCTTGATTCCATCCATCCTCCAACATGTTGTTTGTCTACAATAAATAGATAAGCACAAACACTAGACAAACAACATTAGTGATAAATTGTTTGTTAAATATTATCAAAACAAAGAGGCCAAAAGTCTATGCCTAACACGCGTTGCCGGTCAGTCTTTCACCGTAAAGAAAAAGACACTAGAATTCATTCTGGGGGGGCATTATCTCGATCCTTAAATAGAGATAAGTCTTTATCTAACACATGTTGCGGGGTAGTCCGTTCTCGCAAAAATAATCAAGTCTACGTATTCAACCTCGTAGCGATAAAAATCCATGTCTTTCATGGATGAGGGATTTTATCTCGAACCCTAAGTAGAGATAAGCCTACACCTAACACACGTTACCGGTTAGTCATTTCTCGTGAAAAGGACAAAAGCCTACGTATTCAACATTGTAGCACCAAAAATCCATGTCTCACACGCATGGGGGATTTTATCTTGAAGCCTAATTAGAAATAAGTCTACGCCTAACAAGCGTTGCCAGTTAGTCTTTTGCCGTAAAAAGGACAAAAGCCTACGTATTCGACATCGTGGCAGGTTGTTATTAATAACACCAGGATCCATGCCTTACATGCATGTGAGATTTTATCTTGAACCCCAATTAGAAATAAGCCTATGCCTAACATACGTTGTCGGTTAGTCTTTTCCCATGAAAATAACAAAGTCTACGTATTCGGTGACGTAACACCAAGTCTGAGAGAGTTTATTCTTTTAGCATAACATTATATGTGAAACGGACTTAGATAATTCACATACTAGCCCAATTCAAATGGTAACCGGTAAAGACATGTCAAATCCGTTAATGGCTGAGGGTTTGTCAAAAATCCTATGAGTATTATGGTTGTTTATTCTAAACAGAATGAGAAATCATAATAAAAATACAATGAGCAAAAAATATCTTCTATTAATAAAAAATCGAGTCTATAGATACAAGAATTACAATCAATCTACATGAAGCTTATGACTAAGGACTTGTTGTTCTAATATAGACAACTCCTCTTCATAAGCTCGCTCAAACGCATCCTGTAATTCAGCCTTGAAGGACTCCTCGGTGGCAGCTAATGTTTTCACGACCTCCTCCTCCATCTTGGCTAGCTTCAATTCTGAGAGTTCCAACTTTTTGGATATCACGACTAAAGCATGTTCATCATTACACCTTGCCAATTCTAAGATTGCCTAAGCCTCCTCCTCTGCCTGAAGCTCCTGCTTAAGCCACGCTATCTTGCTGTCAGTTAATGTAAGAGAGGAATCGAGATTGTACAGAGCTGCCAGCTTGTCAGTAAGGGTTGTCCTCATCTGATCTACCCCACCTCGTTGCATTTGAACCTCGAGTCCAGCAGATACTCGGGTATCACGCCACATTTGCAATCGAGATTCCATCTGAGCGGCTATGTAGGTAGGAGCACCTGCAGCTTGGAACTCCTGTAACTTTTGAAATTCACATTTTAGACGATCCAAGTCGTCAGCAATAGCCTTCGCTAGATCTGGGGAGCCTGCATTCTTTATCGAGACCATCTTGAGCTTGAGAAATGGCCTGAATTGATCAAAAGAAAGCCTCTTCTGGAGAAGTTTGTTGATCATCGTGCTCACAAAGGAGAAGAAGTGGCTGACTTCCATCCAAAGAATGGTTTGATCTGAGTCATCATCTGATAGCAACGCCTTGATGAGATTGTGAAGCTGAGACGAGAGCCCTACAAGGAAAAGAAGAGATAAATATTTGAAATATAAAATATCTATAAGTCAAATAACGGGTGGAACTTACCAACACCAGCAGAGCTTTCCTCAGTTGAATGCCCCGCACATAGTTCTGCCTGTCCAACCTCATGAACCGATGGAATTACAGCAGGTGTAATAGCCATTGGCGCACCAACTTCTTTAGTTGGTCTCACGACTTGTTCAATAAGGCTGGTACCCATAGTTGTGGCGATCGCTACGGTCGTTGGTTCTGAAGGTATGATGAGCTGAGTCTGAGGAACCGATGACTAAGCCTCAATAATAGTCCTTGCTAACAGCAAGAAATCAAGACCCTTAGGTTCATCAGACTTTTCAACAAGAGTAGTTGTATCAGTCTCAACGACTGGTCCTACGATTAAAACTCCCCTATGGTTAAGTGAAAACTAACAAATGAATAACTACAACACAGGGATAAAACTCATACTACAAATGAACCAGCTTCAATAATTAGTTTAGCGGGCTCACGATGGGCTTGTTCTGACAACATGTCATCGAATAGCCTGTCGTCAGATCCTGAAGGGCCTTGTGTCGAGTTAAACAAAGGTACATCCAACTCTCCTATGTCCACACGGTGAATGGTTTCTTCTTCATCTGAACCCTCCATCGAGACATCTACAGGAAGTCTTAGTGTTAAAATAGAAGATAGAAAAGTTGAGAATTTACGAGTGAAAAGTAGACTCACCTCCAGCAGATGTAGCGGGTTCCGTGGCCCCAACACTCGCACCCACTCCTTGCAATTTCTCTAAAAGAGCATAAAGCAAAGAAACAATTAGAGGAGGCACAAATTTTGAATCGTTCAATTCTCGTAATTGTCACCTGAATGATGTACTACCGGTGTTAGATATACCTGGGCTTGAAACCTTCACATTTGGATCAGGTCTAGCATCGGCGCCATCACCGATTTCAATAGTTGCACCCGTTTTAACACTTGCGGGCTCCCGGTCATGGCCTCATGCAGTTGTTGTCTAAAGGCGGGTTTCCTAGAAAAAGCAAAACAGGGAGAAGGAGGGTTGTATGAGATTTCATTTTCTTCGTGATCTTCAAAGAAACATGGATTTTTTTAGTCCAAAAAGTTAACGAGTAGGAGAATTGAAAGACTATGCAATGGTGAGAAGTTACCTCCCCTCCTGATAGGCGTGTCGCCCACTGGTTTCGACTCGAAAGTGCGTGGATGGACATGTAACTTATGCGTCACCTTCTTCCGTTTCGTGGACCGAGCCTCTTCGGGAACAATGGGTCTCTCCTGCTCAGACTTAGAATGCGACTCGACCCACAAAGCAACTTGAGCTGCGGTTCGAGATCTCGTTCGGCGGATGAGGTGAGACTCTTCTTCCTCAGAAGGCACGCCTAGAATTTTAATCGTCATCTTGTTAGGATAGGTGAATAAAACTTGCAGTATCGACTTCGTTGAAGCTAGTGGAGGCTTAGGCAAGTTGGATCGGCGAGTCCGATCAGTAATCGCCAGATCCAACATTCTTTGAAAAAGGAGTTCGACAGACCTGTCTTGAATTCCTCTTCATTGCCGCCAACTCCTGTGCCTTCATCACCTACAACATCTTCTTCCAAAGTTTCTTCATTAGAAGGAAAGATCTCCTCTTCTTCCTCCATTACTTGTTTGCTCTTATCGGAAGGACCGATGGGCTCTTTTCCTTGTCTCCTCTGATACTCAGTCTCATGAACCATCCTGGTAGCAATCCGGGTTGCTTCTTCGGCCGCTAACTCCACAATCGGCCTCACCTAGATGAATTTATTAGCTACTAGTAACCACCTGCAGCATAAGAATGTAAGCTCTTACTGGTGTTCAGCACCTGAAAGACTGAACCTAGCATCGGTGCAACCCGTTATGCTCCATACCCATGGCCGAGAGTCGTCCACTAGTCTGCAGCGAGTCTGAAGCTTCCGATTTGGGTTCCCAATGTATTGTTGATCATATCCAAGTTAACGAGTGAACCGACAAGGCAAATACAGCTCTATGTAGCAGTGATTCCTTATCCGCAAGATCAGATAACCCGGTCTGATGTTTATCATCCATCTGAAGCAGCCAACATCATGGGAAGTCTGGTTCATCCTTGGCCTTTCCTCATCAACTAATGAATAATCGTACTGATCGAAAAACTATGGGAAGCATGTGGAGAACACCCAACACTTGTGGATTTGTAGATTCTTCCTCACCTCCGGGAGGCTACGCCCTTTCCATTTACACTCTTCAAGCAATCACAGTAGGGGAATGGATGGATCCATGACATTCAGTGTTGACATCATGTCAGAGCGGTGATGAACTAGCCACGCCATTAGGTAGGTGTAGGAAGTTCTACATTTGCCAGAGGGATCTGAGCCGACGGTGCATCTCCTCCCTGTGTGAAAGTAGCAACTACTTGACGGAGCCCACGGTGTATGCCGGCAACCATCGCCGGAAGCAAGAAGATACTCTTCTCGTAAGCAAGTTGAACCACCAAATAGAGTACCACTATAGGAAGGGCGTCAGTGGACTGGTACGACACCACACACTTCTTCAACCAGAGCGGGAGGTAACCAGCCAAGAGAGTCTTTAACTGGATTGGTTTCTGCGCAGGAAACTTACCCTCAACACCAGTAGTAGTATAAGATCGGGCGCTGGATATCTCAATCAACTCATTGACCTCTGAGGGAGTTAATGGCTCCAGCTCACAGATCATCTTGCCAGAGCTATCCTCCAAACATTTGAACAGATAATCTGCGAACTGCTTTAGACTTATTTGTGGAGATTTCTTCTTCACCATTGGACCAATGCCTGCCAAAGCTTTTGATAGTGGCAGGGAAGATCCCATAATGTGCCGTATCAGGCGGGCGTGCATGCCTTCAACTGATCCAACTGCTAGTTGGAGGGAAAGTATTCTTGATATGACATGTTCTCTATCGCCATACCAGAAACTTTGTGCATTTCATAGAGAGCTAATCCTAACTCCTCCCGCTTGGTCAAGAAAGTGTTCATATCTGGATTATATAGCTCTAATAGTGCGAAGAAAATATGAACACTAACCGGCAACCCATACTTAGTAGCACGGACGGCTGCATACAATCCACTGGCCTTCAACTCCGCACTCCATCAGCTGAGGACGTAGCTAGTCATACGGACCCACCATTTCTTATCTGAGGACTAGAGCCAATCGTAGCACCTGTTGTTAGATATAGGTGCCCTGTAGGCAATAATTGTATATTATAACAGGACCTTATGAATATAATATCCTTGTTCAAAATGATAGTATGATATTTTGGTCAGATTTATCTAGTATTTTCATACAGATAAAGTCTTTAGAATGATACTAAACTATCAGACATTTCGGATATGATCATAATGAAGAGATCTAATTTGTTGCTAACATATATTCTAAAATGTTCCTAGTCGATGAAGTGTAGAAATTAGACACCATCACTTTGGGAAGACTAGTGTATACTCTATTTCTCCTTTGGTAGGATGATGATCTATCTCTTGGATCATTGATGTGAGACATCAAGATATAGTATACAGGTGACTCATTAGTGAATGAGTTGACTGAACGACTCACCGAGAATGTCTAGTTAGTAATTATACTTAACTGTCAAATAGAAGTTCTCAAGTGATATAGTACAAAGTAATCTCTTGATCTAAGGCATGAGTACAATATCTTACATGTCAGTATAGGTATACTTCGACTTTTATCTAACCACAGTTCTCATTGAGTTGTGCATAATGGTTCTTATTAGGTGCATTTCGAGACATAAGTAGATATTGAGATGCCAAGATGAGATTTGTCTATCTAAGTATAGAGGGTTGATGTCATAAGATTGTTTGATATAACTATAGCCTGAAAATCCTTAGCCAAGGTAAATAAGATAAACTTAGTGTCAGTTTAATCTTAAAGGTTATGAATTTAATATCAACAAACACTAATCAAGCTATTAGGGTTTGACAGTTTACTATACCCTAGGCTCGATAGTTTGACATTGTTTGATGAAGAGACCGGACTGTACAATGTTATCACTGAGTGGTCCTGATAAAATTATATAAGCATCTTACAGACATTTATCATAACTTATACCCGGATAGTCTTCATGTGTAACTAGTACCTCTATTGTACTTACGGATATGATCCACTGCCAATTCTTAAGTTGAGCCCTAAAGTCATACCAAGCGCGTACTTGAATCTTATGAAATACAATTTATAGAGTTAAATGCGTATGATTGATACACATATATGATTTTCACCAGATACACATAAACGATTATATATATCGGTAAAATCAGAATGCTATGTGCTTAAGAAATGAATTCTAGTATTTTTACCATAAAGTTAACTTTTAGTCAACTGGTTGACTTTTTGGTCAACAATTAACTTTTGGTCAATTCATTGATTTTTTTGGTCATATGATGACTTATTAGTTAATGATTGGAAAATTACACAATACCTTATTTATGAAACACAGTATTGATGTGGTATTTTTATTTATGAAATACACACTTCATTATATCTTGATTAATGAGTCATGAGATGAGTCATTTATTGGCCCCTTTGTTTTGATGATGTTTAACAAATAATTTACCACTATTGTTGTTTATCTAGTATTTGTGTTTATCTATTTATTATAGATAAATAATATATTAGAGGATGGATAGAATCAAGCATTCACGATCATATCCAATGAAGATTGGCGGAATAGTGAAGTGAAGCTATGCAAATCCAAGTTAAAGATTCAAGTTCTAGCTTCATCCGCGTGTTTACCAAGTCAAGCATATTGAAGACCACTAAAGCTTGGGTAAATTAGTTTAGCGTTTATACTTATGTGTTAATACTTTGAGCTCAATATCACACATACACACAATTCTTGATTCAGAGTAATTTTGATAAAATATTGAGTTATTGGTTTATGGACTTAATAATCATTGTATACATATTTCATTAAGTCTATAAAATCATTTTAATAAGGTTTTGACAAAATATTGTTTTATTAATTTTATAATTAATTTGTTATGTTTAATTGAATTTACAAAATCAAGTTTTAAATAAGTTCATGTTTGTGCACATGTTCATGCATGTTTTTGCAAAACAGATGCGTTTTTAAAATTAGGAAATGAGATTTGAAAATTTTCTTTTTTTACATGTTTATCATTATATATACAAAAATTTCCTCAAGTTTTACTAATTTTGGACTTGTTTTGTTATTTTTAATTAAATTTACAAAACCGAGTTTTTAGTAGTTTTTTTTAGAAACTATATATCTGTGTACAAATATTTATTTATCTCGACTGAGAAATGATATTTCAAAAATTATTTCACTAACATGTTTATCTACATGTATAAAACCTTCCCTCAAAATTTCATGATTTTTAGAGTTTATTTACTATTTTTAATTGATTTTACAAAACCAGATACGCAGATTTCCAGATTTCAGAAACAGTCAGTTTTCACAGTCAACCGCTACAGTCGACCGTGCTACAGTGTGGTCGACCATCACGGTTGACCGTCTGTAGTCTAGAGAGTAGTTTTGAAGTTTTGCTTCTCATGGTCGATCGCCACGGTTGACCGCCAATGTTACCGTTGCACAGTAACGTTAACTTGCTGAATTTTGTCTTTTAGTGGTTTTTTGGGGTTTTTGGGGTTGTTTTCCTCTACCCTATATATACCTTATTGCATTTATCATTTTGATATAATAAGAGAATGTTTTAAAAGAATTTAACAAGGATTTAAGATTGTTTTGTATTTGTTTAAAAGAGTGTTTAAGAGTTTGTTTGTGAAGAGAATTTCACAAGAGTTTGAGGAGATCATTAATATTGTTTGGCCTTCAATCTACATCCTTCCACTCTTGTTTTAGAGAAGTTTTCTTAAACTCTTTATCTAGCTTGTTTATGCTTAATTTGTCATATTTATTTTGCTAGATTAAATTGAGTTTAGACTTGTTTTGATTTATCTCTTTGTTCACACACAACCATTGAGCTTATTGTATTTACATTCATAGTATAATTTGGGTTATGGGATTGTGACATTGAGTGTGAGCCTATATTAAGTTCTCATCTATTGTAGAGAACAAATTTGTTACATTGTGAGATTGTAAAGTTTTCGGTTAGCTAGAAAACCGAGTGTGAGGTGTAAACGTTATTCGGGTGAGCGTAGAAAACCCGGTTGTGATAGTGGAGATCTCCTCGAGGTAAGGAGCGGAGACGTAGGTCGTGGGGACTGAACTCCGTGAATATATCGTATGTTTGTGATTGTATTGGCTCACTTATCTTGTGTTCATATTTCATATCGTCATTGTCTATTGCTCGTTATTTATATCACCCACTATCTAGTTTAGATTGTTTTCCCTTGTGTTATTCGTATATTCTTGCATATATCTCATAGTATATCTCATTGCTAGAATATTTCCCTTTGTTCATATTTCTTATTCTTGCTTATAACATATTGTATATCTATCTTGCAAGAATAATTTTTTAATTAGTTTTAATTGATATAAAATCAGATTAGGCTAACATAAGACCCTAATCACCCCCCCTCTAGGGTCTAACAATTAGTATCAGAACTTGGTGCTCTTTAATTTAAGGTCTAATCGCCTTGAGATAAAGATCCAAGTTATTCTTTTGTGCTAATCTTGTTTAGATTTCATTTGTCTTGCTTGCACATATATATATTTATCATGGACATGAATTGTGCACCTTTGTTAGGCTATGAATCAAATATTGCTCCTAAATTCATTAATTTTTCCTATGCACAATGGGCTTCTAGATTTAAACTATTTGTGCAATCTAAAAATATTGGTTTATGGGAAATTATTAATAATGCTTATATTGTACCCATTATGAAGAAATCCAAGTAGAGTAAAAATAACAAAAGATTGTTTATCATGAATAAGATTGTGTTAGAATATATGCTTAATACACTTGATTCTTTTATTTCTAACAAGCTTACTCATTTTGATAGTACTTACAAATTGTGGATATTTCATAAAAGCACATCATGGTAACTTGGAGGAGATTCAAAGGATTATGGTGGATTCTTCCTCAAGCAATATTGGAGCTTCATCATGCACACAATCACTAGGCGTTAGCCCTAGTATGGTATGCGGTTCCAAACCCGATAAGATTTATCTAGTAATGAAATTTCTTGTGCTAGTGAAAAATTATTGCATGCCTATAATAAATTGCATAAAGATTTTATTGACTTACAAAGAAAGCATGTTAATTTAGAATCTGATCATGAGTTGCTAGGTTCCAAATTTGATGTCATTGCAAAATAAAATACCTTGCTTAAAGAAAACAATGATATGTTAATTTTGAAAAATGAAAAATTGACCTTATCAATTTCTAGCTTAACTCATGAAAGAGATAATGCCAAGTTAGAAGTAAAGAATATAAAAAATGATACTGCTTCTTTTATAAATGACTATCTATGTTCTACTTCTAATAAACATGTATATGTGCCTAATAATAAAGATTTAAATCTTGTGAATAAACGTATTTTATCTTTAAATTCAACTTTGAAAACATGCATTAATAATCATAAGAAGCTTATGGATATGTGTGCCAAGTCTAAGTTAAAATCATCCACTCATTATGCACATATATATAGCAAAGTTTACAAGTGCTCTATTTGCGGTCGTAAAGGCCATTTAGCTAAATTTTGTTATGATGCACACAAACGTAAAAATGTCAATGCTCCTTGTGCATCTCATCAAGTTTCTTCATCACATGTACACACACATGCACCCATTGTTCATCACAAGCATGCTCATGTGTATAGATATGATCATTGTGGTCGATTTGGTCATTTGGCGAAGTTTTGTTATGATTTGAAAAAAATGTTCAAACTTGCCAAATTTCTCAAGTAAACTACCTTTGTTTAAGAATGTTTCTCATTTGCAAAATAAATTTAAAAGACAATCTTTATTTACAAATGATTCTCGTGCACGAGCTAATGGTCCACAAAAACAAATGGATCTCTTTCATTGCATATATTGCAATTGGAAGGGTCATTTGAGTGATTATTGCCTTGACCGTGTTAATGCACCACATGCGCCCAAGAAGGTTCATAACCTTAGGGTTTTGAGCTTAAAAGATAGGGGTCATATCCCTAAATCTCTTGGTACCAAGAATTCTTGGGTACCAAAATAAATTTGATTTTAAACCAAGAATTTTAGTGTTTTTTTTTATTTTTATTTTTTCTTGGTTTTGAAAATTATACTTTAAATTTTTGAACATGAAAACAATTCTTTTTATTGATCAAATTCTTTTATTTTCATGATTATTAGTTTCACTTTTGATGAGAGGTTTGTGTTTATATAACCCCCCAGATTTATTGGGTATTTATTCCCAAATCTTGTTTACCGGGTACTAATAATCTTTATATGGGTTGGAACAAGCTTAAGAGCTTGATATACTATTGCCTCTCTTGCATTTTGTCAAAATTTTTGTTTTGACTTGTTGCTTTGAATTCATTATATAGCACAAATAGATGATTCAAATTTCAAATATGCTTTATAATGTATTCTATGAGTGGTTTGATCAAGTTCCTCAAAGAAATTTTTTTTTTATTGATCAAACATCATTTTTGGGCTTAAATCTTGATTTATGATTTCATTAATTAATTTGTTTTTATTTGTTTGCATGATTTTCATGTTCCTTTTCTTTTGATTTCATAAATCTATTTTTATACATGATTTTTATGTTTATGTTTTGAGACACATTATTTCAATGGTACATCCATATGTGTTCTCATTATCTTATAGTATGTGAGTGATATTTAGCATATTCATCTATGCTTGCTTACATATGATTGCCTTAGCACTTCATTTTATATATTCTATATGGCATTTTGATAGGAGGAGTCTTTATTTTTTCTATTATTGTTTTTATACTCACCCATGCATATTGATAGGGGGAGCTTTCGCTCTCTTCATTTTTTTGCTTTTCCCTTTTTGATGTTGTCAAAGGGGGAGAAATATTATGAGTATAGCCTTTCTTATTTATATACATGATATATTCTAATTTATATATTCATTTCTTTCATGCATATATATCTCTTTTGTAAATTGTTTGTCATCATCAAAAAAGGGGAGATTTGTTTTGATGATGTTTAACAAATAATATACCACTAATATTGTTTGTCTAGTGTTGGTATTTATCTATTTATTATAGACAAACAACATGTTGGAGGATGGATAGAATCAAGCATTCACGATCATATCCAATGGAGGTTGACGGAATAGTGGAGTGAAGCTATGCAAATCCAAGTTAAAGATTCAAGTTCAAGCTTCATCCGCGTGTTTACCAAGTCAAGCATATGGAAGACCAATCAAGCTTGGGTAAATTAGTTTAGCGTTTATACTTGTGTGTTAATACTTTAAGCTCAATATCACACATACACATAATTCTTGATTCTGAGTAATTTTGACAAAATATTGAGTTATTGGTTTATGGACTTAACAATCATTGTATACATGTTTCATTAAGTCTATAAAATCAATTAATAAGGTTTCAAAATATTGTTTAACTCAATAGTCAAAAATCAAGAAGTTTATGTACGCATGTATTTATAAGTTTTGAAAAATACATGAGTTTTCACAAATGGGAGATTCAATTTGAGAAATTCTTTTTCTAACATGTTTAATTTCATATTTATAATTTTTTTCCAAAGTTTTATCAATTTTGGAAATAATTTGTTATGTTTAATTGAATTTACAAAATCAAGTTTTAAATAAGTTCATGTTTGTGCACATGTTCGTGCATGTTTTTTGCAAAACAAATGCGTTTTCAAAATTGGGAAATGCGATTTGAAAAATTTCTTTGTTTACATATTTATCATCATATATATAAACATTTCCTCAAGTTTTACTAATTTTGGAGTTGTTTTGTTATTTTTAATTGAATTTACAAAACTGAGTTTTTAGTAGTTTTTTCAGAATATATCTGTGTTAAAACATTTATTTCTCCCTACTAGGAAATGATATTTTAGAAATTCTTTCTCTAACATGTTTATCTACATGTCTAAAACCTTCCCTCAAATTATCATGATTTTTAGAGTTTATTTACTATTGTTAATTGATTTTACAAAACCAGATACACAGATTTCTAGATTTTAGAAACTGTCAGTATTCACGGTCGACAGCTACAGTCGACTGTGCTAAAGTATGGTCGACCATCAGCGTCGACCGTCTGCAGTGCAGAGAGTAGTTTTGCAGTTTTACTTCTCATTGTTGACCGTCACGGTCGACCGCCAATGTTACCATTGCACAGTAATGGTAACTTGCTGAATTTTATCTTTTAGTGGTTTTTTGGGGTTTTTGGGATTGTTTTCTTCTACCCTATATTTACCCCATTGCATTTATCATTTGATATACTAAGAGAATGTTTTAAAAGAATTTAACAAGGATTTAAGCTTGTTTTTTGTTTGTTTAAAAGAGTGTTTAAGAGTTTGTTTGTGAAGAGAATTTCACAAGAGTTTTAGGAGATCATCAATCTTGTTTGGGCTTCAATCTACATCCTTCCACTCTTGTTTTAGAGAAGTTTTCTTATCTAGCTTGTTTATGCTTAATTTATCATATTTATTTTGCTAGCTTAAATTGAGTTTAGACTTGTTTTGATTTATCTCTTTGTTCACACACAACCATTGAGCTTATTGTATTTTTAAATTGAGTTTAGACTTGTTTTGATTTATCTCTTTGTTCACACACAACCATTGAGCTTATTGTATTTACATTCATAGTATAATTGTTTTGATTTATCTCTTTGTTCACACACAACCATTGAGCTTATTGTATTTACATTCATAGTATAATTTAGGTTGTGGGATTGTGACATTGAGTGTGAGCCTATATTAAGTTCTCATCTATTATAGAGAACAAATTTGTTACATTGTGAGATTGTAAAGTTTTTGGTTAGCTAAAAAATTAAGTGTGATGTGTAAATGTTATTCGGGTGAGCGTAGAAAACCCAGTTATGATAGTGGAGATCTCCTCGAGGTGAGGAGCGGAGACGTAGATCGTGGGGACCGAACTCCATAAACATATCGTTTGTTTGTGATTGCATTGGCGCACTTATCTTGTGTTGATATTTCATATTGTCTATTGCTCGTTATTTATATCGCCCACTATCTAGTTTAGATTATTTGCCATTGTGTTATTTGTATATTCTCGCATATATCTCATAGTATATCTCATTGCTAGGATATTTCTCTTTGTTCATATTTCTAATTCTTGCTTATAACATATTGTATATCTATCTTGCAAGAATAATTTGTTAATTAGTTTTAATTGGCATAAAATCAGATTAGATTAGCATAAGACCCTAATCACCCCCCCTCTAGGGTCTAACATCATTAAGGTGGTATGGTTTGGGAGCATGGTTTTAGCACATAGTTTTGATTCTTCGTGACTCTTTTTATGACTCATGAAATGAGTCATTGCATGACTCATGAAAGGAATCATTACATTTAGATGACTCATGGCATGACTCATGAGATAAGTCATGACATATCTCACTCTATATATATGTGCTCTCTCTCTTATGGAAAGGTTAATGAAAAATTAGCTAAGTGGTTTTTTTCCATAAGAGAATAAAAGAGAGCTCTACCTCTTACTAAACTCTAGCAATCTTTGAGTAAGAGGAAGTAGTAGGATTTTAAAGTACCCCGGGGTGGATATCTTACCTTGTGTTTCAAGAAGACTCTGATTTTATCAAGCTCACTTGAAGACTTGGAGATCCACTACAAGGAGGTTTACAATAGCAAGAAGAACGAGCTAGGGGTTGTTCGATCTACCATCGAATCACGCTACGAAAGTAAGCCTTCAAAACTCTTGGTTGCTCTCTTTATTATAGGGATCATGTTAGATTTAATTAGGATGGTCCTAGCTTGTATTTCATTTTATTATAGGGATCATGTTAGATTTAATTAGGATGGTCCTAGCTTGTATTTCATGCTCTCTACATGCTAAATATTATTATACATATGTTAGATTTAATTAGGATGGTCCTAGCTTGTATTTCATGCTCTCTACATGCTAAATATTATTATACATACAGTCTTTCATTGCATATTTTGCATGTAATTAGTACGAATTTCCAACACCTGTGACCAGTGATGGGCAGCTCTCGCCTTAATCTCGCAAGACGGTTCCTTACAGTGTTAGCAACTGTGAATAATTCATCTCAAGGCGACTCATCTAGTCCTAGTATACCAAGATGCAATCCAGTGATATGGTTCCTGTCACTTGAGCCCGGAATCATCTGATTGGTGATATACCCTTAATGGACTTGGGCGTGTTCCTCCGTCAAATGCCACGATATCTCCCATGTCACAGCCTGCCTTCGCAATTCTGTCAGCGAACAATGGCAAGGAATTAGGGGAAGTTATAGGAGGCCTCCATCATCTTTATGCAGCCATTGCTTAGCTTCGAGAGATACAGTGATTGGGTCTTTAATGGAGTCACCGAACAAATAATCTAGTTTCCTCAAAGGATGAGTAGAGCTTAACTCTTTGACAAGTGGTGCGTCGGTGATCAATTGCCGTAGGGTACGGCGATCTCCCTTCCACACCAGCTAGAAAAGTTCTTCAGGCCCACCCGGAGCAAATTGGGGAATAGCCGGGATGACATGGGGTCATCAGTAGAGGCATAAGCCTCACCGCGGTAGCCGTCCACCATGTGAAGGGAGAACGCCTCTGGAGAGAATTCAACTAAAAGCAAGTAACGTGTATTTATCAAACGCAGTTACAAGAATATTTTAAAGCAATACAAGGCGTCGAACTCATCTCATGAATCTGTGAGGTCGAGTCACAGCCCTATAATTTGTGAGACAATTTTAACTGTATCATGCACACGAAGAACAATGTACATTGTCACGTAAATAAAGCAATAATATACTCCATCCTACGGAATACGATACAGCATGAAATCCCTATTATTGCCTTAAGATATATTTTGACCAAGCAAAACACATCTTTTAAGCGTCGACCTTCACAAAGGAGGATGTCAGCTCTTTCCAAATGCCTTACAAAGGAGAGCAAAATGAGGATACAATATACAATACATTAATTTTGAAATTCACGAACAAAAGTGGTAAAAGCTTACTCTCGTATGACGAAGGCTCTCTCTTAGGTGGCTGAGTAGCCGATCGACTCCTCGGAATATGTGATCTCTTCGACGACATAGCTAATCTACAATGAGAATCGGCAACTCAGATATATCGAGAATCAAGATACGTAAATCCGGGCCCAAAAGGGAAATTGTAGAATTTAACTAAAAGTCTATAAAAATAGAATTTTCCCGTTAAAAATCCAATTAAACCTACGGACATCATAACCAAAACCTTGAGTTTGATCAATACACAAAATTGAGATAACAGCCATGGTGTCTTGGTTCATAGTTAATTACCTAGAAGCAAGCTTGGGGATATATTCAATGTCAAAGTCAAGTAGCCAAAAGCAAGCAATAAGTTCGGTTATCGACCAAAACCAAGTAAGGGTTCAGTCATGGTCACAAGTCTTGAGGGTTTAGTCCAAACTCCACATGCAACCATACAAGGGGATACACCAAATTAATGCACGAAATCAAGTATCTATCTCAAGTTTTAGTTCCCAAACAAAACCAAACCTCAGTTATCATCACAACATGTTCGAACTCGATTGAATACTCAACCAGGCTATACACATGCACGCAATCAAGTATCTATCTCAAGTTTTAGTTCTCAAACAAAACCAAACCTCAGTTATCATCACAACATGTTCGAACTCGATTGAATACTCAACCAGGCTATACACATGCAATCGAGCAAGATACTTCAGTTCGCTTCTCACCCACAAACAAATTTAAGTTAAGGGATATGTTCAAGACTATCTTCCAAAGTTCTTGAAACAAAAGCTTAGGCCTTTAACCAAAAGTGAAATTGGGACCTTAACATCAAGTCATGCACACAACCAAAAACAAGGGTTGTTCTTGGCACAAATAGAAAATCCTTGAAACTTAAGTTCGGCCATCACTTGCAGGATCCAACATAAAGTTCCCTCAAAATTAGGATACAAAGCATTGAGTTGCCAAGCAATGAACTTAATCATTATACAAAATTCAAAACAACGGCATGATTCTCATCCAAACCAAAGTCTCGGCCATGCTCAAGTACAAGTTAACAGATTTGAATTTCATTCCCAACCAGATACAAACCAAGAACATCAAATTTTTTCCCAAATTCAAGTGTAAATAACAACTAAAGCCCTGACATTTCCCTCAAGAACTCGACATCAGTTCTTACTCACAACAGAGAATTACGACAACTGAACAACAGAAAACAAAAAAATCGAAAAAGGATCACGGGCTTACCTGAGTTTGAGAAGAAAAGAACTGGGCAACGTGAACTTATAATGAAAGGTTGAGTTCTAATGGAGGAGCGCTGAACCATCGAATTTCGAACTCAAGGAGAAAAGAAAAAAACCGAAACCCTAGTGAGTGTAGGGTCAAAAAATTAAAGTTGATTGATTATTGTTTTAAGAAACGGGTTCGATCACTTAGTACGAATCTCTTATAACCACTCACTCTCGATTATAGAGGAAGAGAAGATTAATTTGACTTCTCTTTTGTTTAAAAGTGGGTTCTTAGTGGTGAAAGGATACTTCTCTCAATACTCAAGCCGAGATTGCTTCTCGTTGACGATCAGATCAAGATCACAAAAGCTTCTGATGGTGGCTTAGATCACGAGACTGTAGACACTAATCTCTCTTCACGCGATGGCCAAAAAAATCTTCTAGAGTCCAAAAGTCCCCTCTTTATAGCTGCTTGTGGCTATTTGTAGAGTTTAAGCACGTAACTGACGTGCTAAAATTATGGGTAGAGGGCGTAACTGTCTCCTGCAATTCAGTCCACATCAGTTACTGGGCCGAAACGTGCTCCTGAAGCTTAACGCATGTTGCTGACTAGGTCTTCAAACCATTACAGCTGGATCTCCTACGGACAACGAGCCTCGTTGCATGGTAAGGTTCATCAGATTGAACGAATCTCAATATGTAGCAAGGCTCCTCTTCTAAGGCCAACTTTACAGTATAGCAAACTATCTTCACTGACATCGTCTGGCGAGATTCGTATTCACCAACAAACTTCATATTTGATAACAGAGTTCAACTATCCCAAACTCGGGGTGCCCGAGCCGGGCCCCAGTCCGGGTTCGAATGAAATCGTGTCGGCCAAGATATTCATTTTTTGGCTAAAATTTGATTAAAAATAAATTAATCTTATTATATCTATATAATTATGTATTAGTGTATATGTACATATTAGTATACAGCTATATATTATATCTAGGAATATATAAGTATACATTAATGACTATATTATACTATAATTATATATAGTATACATTAGAAATATATATGTAAGTTTATATAAATATACATTAATAACAATATACACTTAAAGTTATATAAAAGTATGCATTAATGACCATATCATACTATAATTATATTTAAAAATATATATTACATAAAATTAAAAACTAGGCCGGGCTGAGCCGAGCTCGAGACGAGCTCTACCACCTCGGCCTGAACATGGGCGTGGAGCCCAGCCAACCCGACATTTTCGAGCCTTGCTAGGACCCAGGCTCGATTCGGGCTCGGGCAGGTCCAGGACCAAAGCCTATTTGGACAGGGCTATATACCACTTGCAAAATCCTAAAGTCATAACAATTAAGAGTCTTGCAGGGAAGCATGAACTTAGCACTAGTGTGTCTAGAGACAAAATGATACCAAGCAAAAGCACCATCCACCAAACTCCCTAAGAGCAATAGCCTAGTGTTGGGATTACTAAAAGTTTGTCATATCCGAATTATTGAGTGAAGCGACAAGGGAGATAAGGCTCGATGTAGCAGCCAGTCCAATTCAATTGAACCATAAGATGCCGTAGCCTAATATTCACTAACTAGTTGAAGCAGCAGCTAATTCGACAAGTAAATCCTTTGGCTCTGAGATCATCTTGGAATTCATCACCAAACTTAGTCTCAGTGATATCGGGTAATTAGTAGTAGTTGTGGTATTAGTCTTTATTCTAAATGATTTGATGACTCATAGCATAATTGACTCTCCATTTTGAGGACTTATATCTTTGCAATAAGGAGACTCCTCTTCATACTTAGTGGTGGTCGACATAAAAGAGGAATAGCAAAGTGTATACCACACTATCAAATAGGTATACAGTAGTCCCACCCTTGGATTGGGCATCTCTTCCTTTAGATAGTCATCCTTCTGACTCAAATACTCCCCTATTAGCTCTCTCAGTCTATGATGAAGGTAGCTAACCATGGCTAGGAGCAAGGCTAAATTGTACCCATCAGTAAGTAATATTGTTGGGTACATAATCTTGATGGAAATGCAGTCCTTTAGTCGAGATGGCACCATGAATCCTTTTAACTAGATTGAAAGAAAGCTTGAAAGCAAAGCTTGAGCGGAGATAAGCTCTTCGGGCTGATAGTGGAAGCACTCAAACTTGTCTCCCACTCTGAATCCATACACATTTGAATCAGCAATGTGGACTATCGGACCATGCTTGAAGATTTGATTCTCTACTCAAGTCTAGAGCTCACTAGGATAGGATCCACATTCTTCTTTTTGCTCATGTTCTTGAATAGGTATTCGGCCTAGGGCACACGAGCAATGTGAGGACCATGGACAGCACTGGCAACCGTTTAAAGGTAAATATGGAAATAACACACCGTTTTCTAAAATGTCTCAACAACATAAGCATGAAGCTGCATGCTCCTGAGTTTGTCATTGTTGGGGGATGAATTCTTCATGCAGTCGTTCCTCCATTGGTAACCAAGACACTTCAAACATCTCATGTTGGGCTACTCTAACCTCCCCTGATAGAGTGAAAAAAGTGTTACTATTGATATTATACAGCTTGAGAATGTTGTATAACACTGGTGTATAGATCTAAACACCATACTAAGAAGCTCACAAGTGGAGTAGAGCCCATGTTCCCTCAGTCTTTCCTCAAAAGTGGAGAGGGTAAACTCTATCATCCTTGCCACAACTTCAACTCAGTATCCATAATCCAACTCAGGTATCTTGCATCCTCCTCCAAGTATTGCACATTGATTTCAGCAAGCTAGTTGTCAAACACATTAGACTAATGGTATATCGTTTGCCGAGTGTTCTCCTTGACAGAACATGGGAGAATATCGTGTATGTTGATGCCATAACATCCTTCTTTAAAGAACCCTCTCTTGTTTTATAGTGGCCTACCATCACATTGTTTTGGTTACAGGTAATGAAAAATTCCATCGTATGGGGAGAGGCCATGTGCTGCAAGTACATGAATGATACATGTCATTTCATTGCTTGCAAATAGAAATGATGATGATGTAGTATCATCGCTCCTTTGCCAGGGTGGATATTGACATCTTGGTTATCATCGCCAAATAAGAAATGTAGCCTCCAATACTGATCTTCCTCAGGAATAGAAAACTTCATGTTCATGATGAGTTCTCACAAAGTGGCAGAACCCTCATGACTAATAGCATCCACCCATCCCTGCATGCTTTTCTCATAGAATAGAGGGACGTGACTCCCAAAGACACGTAATGTCATTAGATCTGAAGTCCAACTATGGCTAAAATGGTTGCATCCGATGATGAGTGTATCTAGTAGAGGAACTACATAGAGAAAGAAAAGCAAGTCAGATAACTCAGCTCAAAATTCAACTAAGTGTTAACCTTGGCCTATGGGCAAAACTCACTAGTCTCATACTTGAGCAAAATTTGCTCATAAGTTAATTTCCCCCATCACAAAGCTAAGAAAATTGGCTAAGTGTTACAAGCCTAGACGAAGCTTGCCCCAACATCGGCAAACTTCAACCTAATAGCAAGACTCGGTCAAAAGCCCAAATGAGCTGAATAAGCAAACTTTAATCAAGCAAAGTTCGCCTAAAAGCCGAATAATATAAAACAGTGAATCTCACTCAAGCGAAGTTTACTAAGAAGCCAAATAGGCTAAAATAACGAACATTTCCAAAAGAGCAAAGTTTACCATGAGAAGCGTCTTTGATGGCAACTGTCAAAGCTTTGCTGCCACCAGTGAAGCTGAAAGTCACCATTGAAGGCAATCGATGAAGCCTCGCTATCAACCATGAAACTCACTTGAGCCCTTTGAAGCACTATTTGAGCCCATAAGTGATATTTTGGTGACCAACAGCCTTGTCATTGATGGTAGGACTTAGAAAGATGGGTTTGTGGAAGCTTACTCAACGTCATCTCCAACTATGCTATTGTAGCAATGGGGCTTGGCCGATGAGATCTGCTAGCAACTTGCTTCCCCTTGATTAGTTGACAATGGGGAGCCATTAGGGACTTGAAAGAGAGTCTTTTAAGCTTGGAAGATTTTAAGGATTTAGGGTTTTTGAAGGCAAAAAGAAGAAAATGATGATATATAGTTTATTTATAGAATTTTAACAAACTTCGCCCAAAGATTCCACCTTGATCTTCACCAAAGACAATCCTTGCCTAAAATTAAGGCACAAAATTGAAAAATCTGAAATTCAAACTCGTTTGAGTTCACTTTGTCAACCGACTCAGTGAGCTTCACCCAAACGCTGAGTGAACTTCCCCCAAATGTCGAGCAAACCTCATCAAAGACTTAAAATTAGGTGAACTTCACCATGTTTATGGTGAACTATGCTTGACGAACCTCATTTGACGATCCTCGCCTACATAAAACTTGAGCTCTGCCCGAATTCAAGAGTGAGCAAATTTCAAAGAGGCAAATCATGTAGAGATCAAACATACAAGAAGGAATAGTTTTACAAAAACTTTATTCTTCTATTGATCACAAATCCTTCTTTTTGTAAGCAATTTCCAGTTCCTCAAATTAAAAGATGGTTCAGAAAGAGAAGGAAAACAAGCAAGCATATATAAAAAGAAAGGTGTGGGGTCAAAATTGTTTATCTCAATTAGTTGCGGATAAACACATCTAATTAAGGTAGTTAACTTCATCTTGGTATTTTGGGATTCTAGTTTAATGATGTAGAGTTCAAATTTAATTTTTCAAGTTCACTAACATGGAGGTTAATTTGGTAGTTTCTAATTTAGGGACATGGAGGTCAAATTTTTCTATTTTGCATAGTTTAATGATATAGAGGTCAATTTTGATTTTTGGTTTAGTTTAATGACACAGACGTCAAATTTGATTTTTGGTCTAATTTTATGATGTTTTGGGTTCTAATTTAGCGACATAGAGCTTAAATTTGGTATTTAAATCTAGTTTAGGGACGTGGAGGTCTTTGGTATTGAAATCTAGTTTAGAGCCATGGAGGTCAAAGTAATTTGTTTTCTAGACAATCCTTTTATTTTGTCAATTTTGATATCTCATGTTGGTTTCTATCAGTTTTGATAGATGATTTTGGTTTCTGCGAATTTTGACATTTAAGTTTAGATTGTGTATTTTTTATCTAGTTTAATGAGTTAGGAGTCAGCACAATTAGATTTATTTTATTGAGTATTATTTGTGCATATTTTCTTTGGCACAAATAAACTCATGTCGAGTAATTTATACCCTTTAGCATGTCCGGCGATTTAAGTCAATTTGAATGTTAAACAATTTGGGTCCGTTGATATCTTGGATGGTTTATATCCATTTACATGTCTAGTGATTTGGGCCCATTTGAATGTCTTGAACAATTTGTTTTGTTTTGTTTTGTTTTTTTTTTTTTTTTGATACCTCGAGTAGCTTATACCTTTTTTCTTGTTAGGCAATTTGGGCCCATTTGAATGTCTTGGACAATTTGGGTCCTCTGAGTATCTTAGGTAGTCTATATTCTTTTGACAAATCGGGCAATTTGAACCTATTTGTATCCTTTTGCATCTCAGGTCATTTATACTCATTTGAGTTTTAGACAATTTGGGTCCATTTCTATCTCGGGTAATTTATATCCATTTGCATCTTAGTCAATTCAAGCCCATTTGGTTGTTGGACAATTTGAGTCCATTTGAATGTCTTAAATAATTTGTGTCCACGATATCTCTGGGTAACTTATATTCTTTTGTATCTCATGGAATTTATACACGTTGTCTCGGGCAATTTATATCTCTTTGAATCATGTACAATTTGAGTCAATTTTCATCTTGGGTTGTTTGTATCTTCATACATCTCAACGATTAAGTTCATTTTTTATCTTGCACATTAGCTTGAATCATTGGGCCAAAGTTGACCTTAATTCTGCTTTGTTTTAGTTTTCTTTTTTTTAATGCAAGCTTTATTTTCATCTAATGAGGTGATTGCATGACACTGGTCAATTAGGCTAATCGTTATTGTGTTAGAACTTAAGATTTTTAAATAATCTCTTTTTGTTGTTGCAATAGGCTAGCCAAAACTACCTTCCATTTGACTACTCAGCTATGATGAAAACAATAGTGATTGTGATGGCTTTGCCACCAATGCAACGGTAGTGACAAGATGGAGGCTGTATAAATGACAACCACACTAGAGTGGCGATGAATAGGGCATGGCTTTGGCTAGCTGCATTAGCGGCAAACTGTCATAGCTTCGATAAGCCTAAGGGTGGTAGAGATGACTCAACCGCTAAACTTCAAAGTCACAATGAATCTCGACGGCAATGAGATGTGTCTGAGATATTATTTGTGGCTTCAAACCTTAAACTCCATGACTTGTGATGAGCTCTCTTTTGGTTCCACAATGAGATGGGATTCTCGGAGCTGCTTCACGAAAAAAGTAGCAAACATAAAGTTGTTCCTTTTGTCTCTGTGTAATTTTAACTGATGCTAGAGATGGATCGGTCCTCTCCTTTTATTTTCTTTTACTTATGGAGATAGTTATGACCTCCCCCTCTTTTTTTAATGGAGGCGACTATGACCTCTTCCCTCTTTTTCTATTTGGCCCTCGTTGCTTCATTAGCATAGTTTTGAAGAATTTAATCAGCATGAATGGATTATCCCTCCTTTATATAAAAGTTTGTGTTATGTAGATGACATGAAACTTTGAGAATAGTGAGGAAGAGAATGATTAATTGGTATTGGCAGTTTTTAGTTAGATATGTAGATGATTCCTAATTAATAAGATATGGAATTAAGGAATTGAAGATAGTTTTGTGCTTATTCAGACCCCTCATTTAAAATGGTCCTATCATAATATCTTTTGACTTTCCTTTTGCTTGTAGGTCATAATTTCAAATCCCAAACAACTCAAAATTTTCAATTTTTTTGTGGTTCAACAAAAGGAAAGAGGAAAACAGACAAAGCCTAATCACTTTCTAAATCATCACTTAGGATGCCTAATCACTCTCTTAATTCTCACTTGTAGAACTCTAAGGTCCTTTTCCAAGTACCATCAAAGCCTTTGCATGGTCCTATGATGTATGAGTATGACATGGGAAGCTCCTTGCATCCTATCATGATTCACTTCGCGTCACTCCTTCGATTGGCTCGCAATGATTTGCTCGAGACCAGCTTTTTTAGCCAATAGCAAGGCAACTGATTGATGGAGAATCTTGTTCTCCTCCACAGAGTAATCATTGACTTAGGCTAACTCTCACCAGCTTTCACCTAAGTCTTTGATTTTGGCTTCTCTATCAAAGAGAAACTCTAGTCAGTTAGGAGTAAACTGAAACATTGAGAGATGAAGATGAAAGAGATGGGAGCAAAAGAGCTATTTATAAGCCTTCCAATAAACTTTACGCAAAGAATCGCTTCTTATGAGAAGTGATTTGACTAATCAAAGGCTAAATGATAGCCTAATGGTAGGTTGTTCAGCAAATCTTGCCCTAAAATTGAACCACCAAAAGTGATTTCAGCTACAGATCAAGGCACAAATCTAAAGAACAATAGCATTGGTGACTCTCACTAATCAGAAAACCTCGCTTGACACTCATAATTGAGTGAACCTTGCTAAAATTTATGGCTTGACAAACATCGCTTAACATAAATTGTTTTTATGCCTCGCTCCAATTCAAAGACAATCAAATTTTGCCCTGAACATGGAATTAGATGAACCATCGACAAAAAAGCATGCACTTACAACTAAGTATTCAATAAAACTGAATCTATAATGAAAGAAGTCATGTTCAATAGTACACCTCTATCAGACAAGTAGTCAAATAGAGATAGATACATCCCAAACAAGATAACTAAAGTTATGTTCAACGTTACACCTCTGGCTATAACCTAAAATATTTTTATCCATGCTATGAGTCAAATGCAAGATCTGAAAAACTTTGGAGGGGTCTTAAAGATGGTCAAAATATACGAGCTCTCTCCTAGACCAATATTCAATATAGATAACAAGAATCCAATAGTTGAGCCCAACATGTACTCGAGAAGTGAGCCCATAGGCTAAACACTCAATCAGATCAGATTGGCACTGTTTGGGGAGAAAGTTAATGTATTCATTGTGGTGTTCATTACAACTTCAAACGTTACAATAAAAATAAAAGTTAGTCTTTTTATAAGACCCTTATACAATGAAAACAAAAGAAAGTATAAGTCTCGTCAAACAGCACAACGGGTGTTTATCACCCGCTGCTTGCGTGGGATCTTAGCCTGTGACGGGGACGTTAATGTCCGTGGACCACCAAATGATCAGATCGGGAGCTTCATTAATCGGCGAAGGAATCAGGAAGCCGAAGCAATTATCTCGGCAACAGCAAGATAATCACTCTTCTCGAGATCATAACAACAGGGCAATCTCAAAGTGAAAGACTGGGAAGTGTAAATCTGACGAGCTCCTCTTCTTTATGCCGACGAACTCGATCTGATCTCCTCCTCTCTTCTGAAATTCGTGCGTTTTACATATTTGATCGTCTTGTTGACTTGCACGCTTCGTTGCGGGATTAACTGTAGAACGCGCGTCGTTTGATATACGTGCGTGTTTGATTGATGCACGTGTGTTGACCGACGTGCCCGAACTGATTGACGCGTGAACTGATTGAAATGCACGAGCTAAATGATGCGTGCGTGTTAACTGACTGTTGGGCGCGTTTGTACGCTTTGAGTTATTTAACGCGTGCGGTCCACTTGGCGTTTGCCATTGTGGTGGTTCATTGTCGTATTATCAACAGTTTGCCGATTCGCTTCATGCGCTTGTCGATGTCGGATAATCCTCTTTGCTTCGGATAATAATGTTCATCACTTTCTCTTTGTCTTGAGCTATGTGCGGACACCCATAGGCATTTTTAGACGCTTATAATGACATAAATTACAAGTACAAAAAATTATAAAAATAAAAGATGATAAAAATAATTTCTTTATTAATAATCAGTAAATCCTTTACAAATATAAATTTATTTCGGAATTCGTCGCATCACAATAGATGAGTACATCTCAACTACGTTGGCACCTATCACCTATATCACTATCATTTGTAACTTTTTTTGAAATAATTCATTATAAATTTAAAGCTAAGAAATAAAAATTATAATTTGATGAATATATATAATCTTTATACCTATCTGCTAGTCTCAACTCTTCAAATTTATCTTCATTTATAGTTGTTTGGGGAGAAAATTGGTTTCTTCATTGAGGTACTCATTAGAACTTCAGTGTTACAATAAAAACACAAAAAAGATAGTCTGTTTATAAGACTTTTACACAATGAAAATACAATTCTTATCAAATAGCGCAGAGATCGTTTATCGGTCTTCTGCTTGCGTGGGATCTTGGCCTGTGACGGGGACGTTGATATTCGTGGACCACCAAACGATCAGATCAGATCCGGAGCTTCGTCGATTCGCGAAGGAATCAAGAAGCCGAAGCGCTTATCTCGGCAACAGCGAGATAATTGCTCTTCTTAAGATCACCGCAACGGGGTAATCTTAAGGGATGAAATGGGCTGCATATCTGACGAATTCCTCTTCTTTATGCCGAATAATCCGCTGAAGTCTTCTCCTCCTCTCTGAAATTCGTGGCTCTTCAGTCCTCAATCCGGCAGGGCTTCACCAACGCTCGAGAATTCCAGATCTGAAAAAATGAAGGCCCTGGGGCTGTATTTATAGGCTTCAGGAGCCCTGTTTTCGGATAAGAATGACTGATTCACTCTTATCTTCAGTTGTAACCACCTAACCATATTCTTGAATTATATCTTATCAGTTGGAATAAATCCAGACGATTAATGGTCGAAAAATAGCTTAAATCTGCCAAAAATAGTATTTTTGGGCTACGGACACACGTGGGTGTATTGGCCAAGCTTTGGCCAAGACACCATTTAGTGTCTCGGCTAAGCTTTGGCCGAGACACCATTTGGTGTCTTGTCCAAACTTTGGTCTGAACTTGGTTTCGTGCGTTCTGTCCGTTTCCACTGTATCTTCATCATCCGAACTCAGAATTACGTGGTTCAAGATGCATTGGAAAACTAACGAGGAGATCTATAAGATCTTATGGTTGAATCACATGTGAAGTAGATAGGATATGAGAGATGCTTCATCTTTTGTAAGCGACGCGTAGCTCCCGATCAAGTCGTGTTTGGTTATTCAGAAGTTTTGTTGCTTCACACGGTCCGTCGACTCATTTCATGCGCTTGTCGACATCAAATAAGCTTTTGTGACTCAGATAGTGACATTAATCGTCTTCTCTCTATCTCGAACAACGTGTGAGGACCTATAGGTAATATTTGATGCCTACAGATACCCCCTCCAAAGTGTTTCAGTCTCGTTTCTTTTATAGAAGAACCTAAAATACTTTGGATGTGATCGGTCTAACCTTCCGTCAGTGTAAAAGGACCTGTAGTTAACTCTGACTCTTAACTCCTTCAATTTTTAGTCTATTCAATATTTAACAAATAGTTAAAATTCTTTTGGCGCTGTGTTTATCATCTGGCCGTTGTTGAAGTCTCGAATCAAAAACTGGTGAGTTGATTTTGGCTCGTGTCATCGAGTTGACTTAGAATTGACTATCTCTGTCATAATATATTGACTTAGGTCTACGCGTCGAACAACATTGACTTTAGGCTTTCGGATCACCCGACGTTGACTTTTCATTAGAATGCGTCGACTTGCGTTAACCTAGGGTTACGCGTTGACCTTAGGGTTTCGAATCACCTAGCGTTGACTTTTCATCGCAACATGTTGACTGGCGTTGACCTAGGGTTACGCATTGATCGGCGTTGACCTTAGGGTTTCGAATCGCTCGGTGTTGATTTTTCATCGCAACGCGTTGACTGGCGTTGACCTAAGGTTACGCGTTGACCGACATTAACCTTAGGGTTTCGAATCACCCAACGTTGACTTTTCATCGCAACGCGTTGGTTGGTGTTGACTTAGGGTTATGCGTTGACCTTAGGGTTTTGAATTGTCCAGCATTGACTTTTCATCGCAACTCGTTGACTGACGTTGACCTAGGGTTATGCATTGACCAGCGTTGACCTTAGGGTTTCAAATCGTCCGGCATTGTCCTAGGGTTACGCGTTGACTGGCATTGTCCTTAGGGTTTTGGATCGCTCGGCGTTGACTTTTCATCGCAACACGTCGACTGGCGTTGACCTAGGGTTACGTATTGACCAGCGTTGACCTTAGGGTTTTGAATTACTCGGTGTTGACTTTTCATCGTAACGCGCTGACTGCGTCGACCTAGGATTATGCGTTGACTGGTCTTGACATTAGGATTTTGAATCGCCCGACGTTAATTTTTTATCACAACGCGTTGACTGATGTTGACCTAGGGTTACGCGTTGACCGGCGTTGACCTGAGGGTTACGAATCGCCCGGCGTTGAGCTAGGGTTATGCATTGATCGGTGTTGACCTTAGGGTTTCGAATCATCCGACGTTGTCCTAGGGTTACGCATTGACAGCCATTGACCTTAGGGTTTCGGATCGCCCGGCGTTGACTTTTCATCATAACACGTCGACTGGCATTAACCTAGGGTTATGCGTTGACCGACGTTAACCTCAGGGTTTCGAATCACCCGGTGTTAACTTTTCATCACAACGCGTCGACTAGCGTTGACCTAGGGTTACGCATTGACCGGTATTGACCTTAGGGTTTCGGATCGCTCGGCGTTATTTGGTGTTAATTTTCATCAGAATAACCAATCACTGGTGAAATTGGGCAAAATCAGCTCATGAAAAAAACACCTGGGGCCCAGCCTGAGCCCGAGACACCACTAGGCGTCTCGACCAAGGCTGAGACACCCTTGGGTGTCTCGGCCATTGGGTCGGGCCGAGACACCCCATGTCTCTCTCTCTCTCTCTCTCTCTTTTTGTCTTGTCCTCTTGTAGTACCTTCATTCCCCCTCTTTCCAAAATTTCAAAAAAGAATCCTTTTCCCCCTAAACTCCTTCTTCCTCCTCTTATCCAAAACTCCTTCTTCAAGAACTCTCAACCCATCCAAACTCTTGCTTTTAAAAACCCTCAACCATTCAAAATAAATTCGGATTTTTACCCTCTTTATTGGTCGAAATTTATCTCCTCTCAAAGCTAGGGGTTTTTTTGCATCTTCAAGCTCAAGACTTGGACTTTTGAGTTGGGTTTTGAAGCTCTCAATTTGGGTAAGCTTCTCTCCAAGAATCCTCATTGTATGCTTGATTTTTTGATTCAAGACTCCATGGATTTTGTAGAAAAGATTGAAACTTTATTCTTGTAGTGTGGGTATGTAACCAAGAATTCATGAATTTGTACGCAAAGATTGTGACTTTTTGCTCTCATGAAATGAGTTTTGTGAAAAAGATCGAATCTTGAAGATGGGTTTTGAATATGGCCGAAATTTGTAGGGGTTTTCATGCACTTGAGGCCGAAAATCTTAGGGGACTTTTGTGCAAAAGTTGGCCAAAATCTTTGAGGGGCTTTTGTGTAAAATAGGGCTAAAATTTTGAAGGGTTTTTGTGCAAAATAGGGATGAAATTTTGGGACTTGGATTGTATGCCCATTTGGCCAAAACTTTGAGGGGCTTTTTATGTAAAAAGACCACAAATTTTGGGACTTGGATTGTATGCCCATTTGGCCAAAACTTTGAGGGGCTTTTTATGTAAAAAGACCACACATTGTTGAGGGGTTTATTTGCAACCATTTGGCCAAAACTTTGAGGGGCTTTTTATGTAAAAAGACCACACATTGTTGAGGGGTTTATTTGCAACAGCAACCAAAAATTGTAGAGGGGCTTATTTGCTAAAGGGCTAAAATTTTAGGGCTGAAATTTCAAGAGTTTGGACTACATACCCATGACCAAAAGTTTGAGAGGTGTATATGCAAGATGGGCCGAAATTGTTGGTGTTCATGACTAACTTTGAGCCTCGAAAATGAGGGGTATTTTGGGTATTTTACCCCAAAGTTGGTCAAGAAGGATTTGAATGCAATTTGAACCCATTGTTTGCATACATAGAGCTCGTAGGTTTAATTAATCTAATTTAACATTCTTTTTTTATCCTTTATTTCTTTACAAGCAAAGACTAGTTAATTTGATCTTAGATTTGAGATCCTCTTTGTCCAACTCCCACTTTACTACTAATACAGACTTGATTAGGTCTTATTCATTGAATTTTTTGGAAGAAGAATAAAATCTGAGGTATATAGTAATACTACTCAATTAAACTTGAGGAGGCTCATATCTGGAGTTTTGATGATGTGTGTGTATGTGGCAGCACTGCTCAATTAAGTTATAAATGCTGAGATCCTCAAAGTAATCTCAAGCGCACTGATATATAACTTTTATTTATTTGTAATTTTAAATTACTCAAAAGTCCTTGTAATAATTTATACAAACTCGGAGATTTTGGCTACTATAATTTTTATTTTTTACTTCAGCAGTACCTAGTTTATTAGCTACTAATATGGGTTACTGAAGGATTGACCTTTTATTATGGTATCGTGATCAAGGTAGCTAAAGCTGTATCCTGTGTCCTAGATCCAATAATTGTTTGCTTGCATCTACTGGGTATACAAAGGCAATCATTTAATTATTCACTTTCTCATTTATACAGGTTTTGATGCCCTCACTCTGCAAAGACAATGACTTGGTTTTTTGAATGCACATTTTAAACTTCTCAATTCTTGCTTCATAAGTTTATAGCATGATAAAGTGTGGCATTACTCTTCAGATGGGGAAGCCTATAGCACATATAAGAAGCATTCCTAGAATAATTTTAAGTTTGAAACATATGGAATAAAGAATAACCTTAGTTTTCTGGTCTGAATAAAAGGTTGGATAAGGAACGAGCGCATGTGTAGAATATTAAAGGTTGCTCCTATTGAGAATAAAATGAGGGAGAATTAGTTAAAATGGTTTGGTCATGTACAATGGATTAAACGAATTTCTTTCACTATATTCAAATCTTAACTACATTATAATATGTAATACCAGTTTCATTTTGCTCGAGGAGACAAATTATTATATGATGTTTGATTGGATAAGTTTATTTTTATCTTTCTCAAAGTTTTATGTCATTGTGGCTCTTGCAAGGGGAAAACTCTACCACCTAGTGAGTAGGAGCGACACACAAGTTCCAAAAGTAAAAGCTGGAAGAGAAGTGTCAAAATTAAAGGCACACTACCACATTTGAGGCCTATGGGGACGGTTGTGAACCATCACACTAGGCATGGAAACCGTCACACTAGGCCTATGGGGACGGTTCAACATCCGTCTCTGAATAAAAGGTTGGATAAGGAACGAGCGCATGTGTAGAATATTAAAGGTTGCTCCTATTGAGAATAAAATGAGGGAGAATTAGTTAAAATGGTTTGGTCATGTACAATGGATTAAACGAATTTCTTTCACTATATTCAAATCTTAACTACATTATAATATGTAATACCAGTTTCATTTTGCTCGAGGAGACAAATTATTATATGATGTTTGATTGGATAAGTTTATTTTTATCTTTCTCAAAGTTTTATGTCATTGTGGCTCTTGCAAGGGGAAAACTCTACCACCTAGTGAGTAGGAGCGACACACAAGTTCCAAAAGTAAAAGCTGGAAGAGAAGTGTCAAAATTAAAGGCACACTACCACATTTGAGGCCTATGGGGACGGTTGTGAACCATCACACTAGGCATGGAAACCGTCACACTAGGCCTATGGGGACGGTTCAACATCCGTCTCGTTTACAGCCGTACTCTTAGGTCTAATGGGACGGTTTATGCTCCTAGTGCAACGATTTGTAAACTGTCATCCTTGATACCATAAGGGAACGGTTGTGCTAAGGGGTCGGTTCTTAGTTTAGACCAAGTGGAACGGTTGTTTATCAAGGGGAACGGTTTTTAGGTTCTAAGCAACAAGAACAGTTTGATAGTAAGGGGAACGGTTTTTAGGTTCTAAGCAATGGGAATAGTTTTATAGCAAGGGGAACGGTTTCTATGGGGACGGTTTTTATACCAAGGGGGACGGTTTCGAGTTTGACCTAAGAGGACGGTTATATTGTCTATAGGAACGGTTTTATTTGTGATCTATGGGGATGATTTTTATACCAAAGGGGATGGTTTTCATTTTTTACTTATCAAAACAAATCACCCAGATATCACACATCAGTCCATCACATACAAAGAAACAATAGTCCAAGTTTTACACACAAATTAACCAAACTTTAGCCTTAATATAATGAACAATTCATTACAACGAAGAACAAGATTATAGAAATAGGATTAAGATAATTATTCACAAGTTTTACACACAAACTTACCAAATTAAGCACATATCACAAATCCTCCATGATTAAAACAAAGAAAGTTTTACACACAAACTTACCAAATTAAGCACATATCACAAATCCTCCATGATTAAAACAAAGAGCTACTACTTAATCAAAAGGTCAAAATGTCTCTATTGAGACGATTAAGTTCTAAATCTTCACAACAAATAAATCCCCCAAAGAGCGACAAGCATGGATCTTCAGATGTTTTCCTGCATACATCAAGATAAAAAGATAAGTTCTAAATCTTCACAACAAATAAATCCCCCAAAGAGCGACAAGCATGGATCTTCAGATGTTTTCCTACATACATCAAGATAAAAAGATGAGTAAGCACAAGTAGAATGAAATGCACTGTGAACATATACAACTTCATTATCAATAACCAAGAGATCCTCACATGTATTCATCATTAATTGAAGCACATCTAGAAAGGAATACCTATCTTTTGTGTACCTTGAAACAAAAGCTAAAGTCTAAAGATTCTACAAATTGTTGTGTAGGTCTTGGTCTTGTCCAAGAGATGGGATTGGGCAGCATGTGGAGAGAGAGTATAATGTGGGGGGTATTATATTCCTAAGTTTATCTTTGGCAAAAAAAAAAACATTTGATTGTATAAAGTTCTATAAAGTGACATACATAATAGAGAGAGAGAAAAAGGAATGCATGCACACGCATGTTATGTAAAAAAATGATGGGGGCTGATTTAGGATTAAAATCCAAGCCAATTAGAAACTGAAATACTAAAAAAAATCAAGACAAAAAATAAGTGATGTTATTGAGGACAATAAACCATATGGTAATAAATGTGTTGCGTACTAGTAAAACTGAGGTTTAATTAATGGGAGGCCCTATATTCAAGATCAAACTATGACTTATATAATGAAATTAAGAGTAAGCACAAGTAGAATAGAAGAGACACGGATGGTAGAAGGATAAAGGTCATTAGAGTCATAACTTATTGCATGAAATGGAATGTATGTGTCTCTTTAGAGTCATAACTTATTGCATGACGATCATATTTAGGTATATAACACCTCATTTCAGGCGAACTAAGAAGCAACCAATCCAAATCAAGTTGTCATAATACACAAAAAAGAAAAAGAAAGATATAACAAAAGAAAAAACTACCACATTTCGTGGCTGATGGCTACTTGCAGATGAGCGAGGATGATCATGATTTCGAACACTACCACCTTGCTCAGGTGATCTTGTGCATGCAATAAGTCTTGTAATAGCCGCCGGATCAATTGTTTGCCCAAGTGTTTCAGTCAAGAGCTCGGCGAAACCATGAACCAAATCTGCCTTCTGCTCTTCAAACTTTTTTGTCAACTCTTGCTCAACTTTTTGTGATATGGTTTGAACAACAGATTCTGGAACTTGCTCAGAGGGATCCATGATCTTTTTATTTTTATTTTGGAGCATGGTTTTAGTGACACCCCTCCCCCTAAGACGTACACGTCCAGGATGTTCATCTTTCTTGACTAAATCCCATGCATCATCAGCTTCATCTTGAGATTTGAGTTCTTCTAAAGCACCCTGCATTAGCAAAATTTATATTTAGTTGCTATGCATGTTATATGAAAATGATGACTTAATAAGTAACACTAAAAAATTTTGAAATACCATTTTTTTGCGAATCCTCGCAAAACTTATTGTCCCCGTAGTGTGCACATATTCTAGACCTTCACGATTTGCTTTGTTGGTCTCACTTGTTTTCTACACATATAGAATGAACGTGGATTTAAATAACAACCAGACCATTAGTATGAATGATAAACGAGTGAACAAGAAACGATAAACGAGCCTATAACTCCTGTAAGTATGAATTCAATAATTTATATATGCAACATAATAAAATACATAAGGGTTTGTCCATGTCCAGGTCCAGGTCCAGCTAAATAAAGTAGTAAGAATTATTGAATAGTAATTACTAACTAGTAAGTAGTAACATAGACAATTAATCAGCAAACTCTAAACTTTTAAGGTTCAAATTATGGCATGTCCTCAAAATGATATAGGTAATAAGGTACACTACAACAAGAGAAAAAAGAAAAAAAATCAGCAAAGAGAAAAGAAAAAAAATTAAAAACAAAAACAAACTACTATAATTTACTTCATCAAATCAATATTTGGATACTCTTATGCGCGTCTCTTGGTAGCAAAATTGACACACTAATAACCTCTCTTATAATTTATTTTATATGATAATTCTACAAAAGACTTTCAGCCTTGATAACAGAATATAACCACATGTTCAATAATCATTAGACAGAGTGTTTAAATCATCTCACAAATTGATCAGTATGAACGGATAACCACATGTTCAATAATCATTAGACAGAGTGTTTAAATCATCTCACAAATTGATCAGTATGAACGGCTAAAAATCATTCGAAGCAAAATTGTAATCATCCAAATCAAAAGGTCGTTTAAAAAGTTGCAAATCGAAATAAGCATATACATATACTATCCCAAATAAAAGCATATTTTGGGTACAACTTGGGCGTGCATGGAGCTTATGTCTGATTCAAAATCCTCTAATAACCAGTTAATAAATAGGAAAAAAATCAAGGAGACATATCTCACAAGTATAATGCAATTCATGCATCATAATTCATGGTGCAGTTCTGATTCACAAATGATCCAAGAATTAAAAGAAAGTAATAATACCGTAATAAGTAAATTGGTTCAATGAGCTCTCTTTCAGTGCAAAAATAGGTCTTAGTGGACAGCAAACTGCTTGTTTTAAGTTCTTGACCTGACGACAATCAACTTCACACTTGTAAGTTAAATGGATTAGGGTTTTTAATTCAAGTTACGCTTTGGTTTGTGGTACGTATAAATACTATCTATATTTCTTTGACTGGTATGTAGGGAATATGCTTGATCAGCATGGTACTTGCGTGCTTAGTATCAACATATGCACCTAGGATTATCCACCAATTATGTACACATGATTTGTATGCATGTTGACAAATAATGGACTAACACATCTGATTAAACTAAACAAGCAAAAGATCAAATTCCTAAATTTAAGCCTGTAATATTGTCCCAGTCTCCCAGAAACCAGAAAAGTCTACTGAAAATGTTAACGAGTAGCTACATCAAAATTTGCTATAAGAATTATCAAAATTATAATTTACTATAATTTACCAGGAAATTGCCATGGCCTAATAGCTTTCAGTGCAAAAGAAAGAAAAAAAAAATTCAAGAATCAAGCACATATCTTATAATCCTGATTGCTATAAGCATGTTAAAGCAATGTTACAGTTATTAATTAGTTGAACTACTCCAGGCTTCAAAGCATGTCTTTTTTCTCATTTACCTTTGATTGTTAGAAGTTCCAGAATTTGAGCAAGGCTTTAAATTCTATTTCAGGTATAGTATTTGAACGTGTCTTTAGTCTTTGTTTGTCATTTTTGAATCTGTCAAAACACTTCTTCTTCAATATGGATTTCCAGCACCTCCATGCACAATTGACAGTTTCTAGGGTCCATTTTTTTCCTTCCTCCGGAATGTCATATTTTTCCTACATTAACATAATTTGACAATAAAAAATTTTGATCATAAATACTTGATATAAATAAGAGGGAAAGAACAACAGGAAATTAGCGATTAATTATAAAAATCGTACCTTAACATAATCCCATATTTTTTTTCTTTATCTTTTTCTTCAACTTTGTGCCAATTTTCCTTATCCAGAGGTGCAAAACTTGAGTTTCTTCCAAGTGTGCCTAAGAAACTGCTAAGTTCACTGCATGTCTTATCTGACGGTCCGATAGGTTGTCCATATCCATTTAAAAAAATAACTTGTCGATCATGGACACTTCGTGCATGAATTTTTTCACATTTAGTTTGCCCTCGATATTTTTTGGGTTTGTCTACCACTTTATTGGCTACATGTCTTGTTGGTTGTTCCCTTAAGTCCTCACCTCCTTCAAACTCGTGTGTAAAATCCTCCCAAATATTTTATTTTCCTCTTCATCTTGCTCATCATGCTCACTAACATCTCCTTCAGCATCTTCTATGAAATCCTCTCTAATATCTTCCTCTTCATCTTCTATGTTGGCTGAGTGTTCTCCTCTTGCTATCACCTTTATTTGTGCATGATTGTGAAGTTGTTGTCGTGCCTTACTAGATTGTCTCTTTTGCTCTATGATTTTTTTCCGAATATCTCGCTCCGCATTTTCAATTTCATCCAACATTTTCTCCTCTCTTGATTGTCTCATACAGATCATTTTCTTCTTTGTCTGCACCTCTAACTCTTTTCTTTGTATTGCAATATTTCTAGTAGGTGGTTCACATATATTAGGCGCATGCTTTCTCATAATATCCATATTATTTACCCGATTATGTTCTTTTGAGCGCACTTGTGGACATGTCATTGCCACATTTGTAATCTGTTTCGGAGGATAAAAGATCCTGTTTTGCTTCTTTTTGTCACCACGCCCACATTCTGCGCTCATAACCTACAAACAAGGAAAAGTAAAAAAATTAATACAGTTAGAGAAAGAAACTTAGAATATACAATTAAAAATCAACCCAACTTACCTCAAATGATCTCTTCTGTTTTGAAGAGGTTGATATAGAATTTTTTTCTGCTTCCATGTTTTTGTTTGTTCCCTGGTTCCAAGGACAAAAGAGACATCAGAATGCATATTCGTGCAAAATGCATGAAAGTTCTCAATGAATTGTAGGGAACTTACTCATATTTAATGAAGCAAACAAAATAACTTGTCGATTTATAGGCCTTGATTCATGAGCAGCCCTTATACTTTCAAGAGTGATATATGATGAAGTTTCATTGTGTATAATTCTAAAAGAAAAAGGATTGCAAGATAGCCTTTATCTTTTAGGAACCTGACAAACTCGAACAAAATTTAGCAGTAAAAGAAAAAGGATTGCAAGATAGCCTTTATCTTTTAGGAACCTGACAAACTCGAACAAAATTTAGCAGAAACCATCCAGATGTGGTCACACGGTTCCGATCTTTTAGGAACCTGACAAACTCGAACAAAATTTAGCAGAAACCATCCAGATGTGGTCACACGGTTCCGGCAAAAAGATCAGCAAGCATGAGGTGAACATGTTAAAAGAGCTGTCAAACTTATGGTGGATGTCTTTGCAAAATAAAAACTCAGACAAGAAAGATTGATATCTAGCTAAAGTCCAAATCCCAAGCGAGAAGAATATGAGTCAATTATGCTACACCATTGCAAAAATCATAACCTGCAATCTTGCAAAAATTCTGCGTTCTTTAAACTACTAATTCATACTCAAATCATAAAGAAAATGACAAAGTCTACTCAACCCATATACTCAAAACATAAAGTTCAAAGCTCATTTCTTTCAAAACATACAGAAAGTCCCATGTCTTTACTCCATCCAATCCCAATCTGTTTCATCAAAGTCGTTGTCTTCATCACCTTCCATTATATTATCATCATGAATATATATATTTGGAGGAATGTCAACAGTGGACCGCGGCACATCATCTCTACACCAACCCACATCATCTATGTCATCATTACTAGTTGGGATCAATTCACTGACAATGTCAATACTTTCAACCCAATAGTCACCTCCATGTGTAGCACCAATATCACGGTCAATTTCATAAACATGACTAGGAAGCTTCTTTAAAACATAATGCAAATTCTTGTTTGCCTCTTCAACAGGATCCTTCACATAGAAAACTTGATGAACTTGGCATGCCATGATAAAAGGGTCATTTATATGGCCTTTGTTATTAGAATTGACGCGGATAAGCCCATATTCATCTTCTTCTGAATAAAACCAGTCACATTTGAATAGCACAACACTAAATTTGCCCCAATAGTCTATTTCAATGATATCATGTATGATGTCATAAAAAGTAACATTTCCAGTTTTAGGATTATGGTCCTTGGAACTTGCATAACTGTCTACTTGACTGGTTACAGACACACCACTATTCTGAGTTTTGCATGTTTCATCACGCGCCTTGATGTGGAAAGTACAACCATTCACATAATAGCCTCTATATTTATTTGCTACAAAATTAGGACACATTGATAACCATTTTAGATAATTAGGCGATGATTCCAACTCAGATACTCTAGTTTTAAACCAGTCAGTGAAGTCCTTGCTGTGCTTTTGAGCTCCCGTCCATTTATTTGTTCTGCCTCTTTTTCTTGACTGATTCTCAATCAAAAGTTTATGTTCATTGCATAACAATACAAAATACATAGGTCTATAAAGTGAAATATGAACAACAACATTAAATAAGAAGTAATAATTAAGTAATGAATCATACCGTATGTAATTATCAACTTCATTGTTATCACAATTATACAAGGCATATCGATGTGCATTAACCCAGTCAACATTATCTAATGTAAATGCTTTGCCCTTTCTTTTCCTCTTTCCTCCCAATGGATGACCAATCTTAGGAAAAATTGGCGATGTCTCTTCTGCAACATCAACTCTCTCATACATACTTGTGTATCTATTAAATCTTGTCTTGACACCATCATGCATATATAATGAGCAAAAAGTTAGGGACTCTTCAGCTAAATATCCTTCTGCTATGGAACCTTCAGGAGCACTTCTATTACGCACATATGACTTTAATCTACAAAGATATCTCTCTGTTGGGTACATCCAGAAGTAGTTGACTGGCCCACAATCCAAAATTTGTTAAACTAAATGAACAGGAAGATGAACCATGATGTCAAAGAAACTTGGTGAAAATATTTTCTCAAGTTGACAAAGTATCTCTACGATCTCAGACTACAAGGATTTAAGTTCAACTGGCTTGAGAACTTTGCTGCATAAACCCTTGAAGAAAGCACCTAATCTGATGAGAGGAATAGCAACACTCCTAGGCAAACTTCTTCTTAATGCAACTTGAAGTAAATATTGCATGAGAAAATGAGCATCATGAGTCTTATACCCAGATATTTTCTTCTCCCTCACATTTACACATCTTGCGATATTTGATGCACAACCATGAGGCACTTTTGCATCCGCCAACACTTTACAAAACATTTCTTTTTCCTGTGATGTCATAGAAAAGCAAGCTTTCACAAATGTAACACGACGACCATCAGGCGACTGCACAGGATGAAGATCTCGTCTTATGCTCATTTGTTGTAAGTCAAAGTGAGTTTTAACATGATCCTTCGTCTTTCCTGGAACGTCTAACAATGTGCCAACAATATAGTCACAAACATTCTTCTCAATATGCATTAAATCTAGCATGTGACGACATCTATTATGCTCCCAATAAGGTAAATCAAAAAACAGTGACCTTTTCTTCCACGGACAATTTCTATTTGCTTTTTTTCCAAATTCATTGACAAAATTAGATAATTCATCTATAATTTCAGTCCCAGACAATGATATCGGTTCTCTTCCAAGCTCAATGTCACCATTAAACGATCTTTTATTAAATCACCATGTGTGGTCATCTTTTAAAAATCTGCGATGACCCATATAACACATCTTCTTGCTATATTTTAAATACTCAGAGCATGTATTATAATTGCAATAAGGACAAGCCAACCTGCCTTTAGTACTCCATCCGAATAACATTGCGTATCCTGGAAAGTCACTAACTGTCCAAAGCAAAGCTACACGCAATTTAAATGATTGTTTGATAAAAGCATCATATGTAAGCAATCCAACTTCCCACAACTCTTTCAATTCATCAATCAGTGGCTGCAAGTATATGTCAATGTTGTTGCCAGGGGATTGAGGACCAGGAATAAGTAGAGATAGCAGGAAATATTCTGCCTTCAAGCACATCCATGGCGGTAAATTATAGTTGATTAAGATAACTGGCCATGTACTATGCGCAATACTCATTGTTAGAAAGGGGTTAAATCCATCACTAGAAAGCCCTAATCTCACATTACGAGGGTCTAATGCGAACTCTGGATGCTTTTCATCAAAGTCTTTCCAAGCTTTGCCATCAGCCAGATGCCTTAGAATCCCATCCTCGATGCTCTCCTTAGAATGCCAACTCATAGATTTAGCAGTTTGAGAACACATAAATAGTCTTTGAACTCTAGGTTTTAAAGGAAAGTACGTCAAAACCTTTACTGGAACATTATGCACCTTTTTAGTTGGTTGATTGGAGTCATTTGCTACTGTAGGCGTATAAAACTGCTTATAGGTCCCTTAGCACAGCTCGGCACAAACCGACGAACCATCGGACGACATATCCAAACACGAGCGTCAGTCCACAACGCCGAAGCCAAGTGACACACAACGAAGCGGATTAATGAGGCGACGAACCGTACGCAAATAATGGAATACATCCATTCGCATGCGGAATCAAGCTAACAGTTCGGTGAGTCAACGAGTCATCCAACCATAGAACGGATTTGAACTCAAACACCGAGGCGGATTTACTGCCATATCGGGATTCGGACTGTCAAATCAGAGTCCAGATCAACAACAAAGCGGGTTTACTGCCAAATCAGGATTCAGATCAACAAATCAGAGTCCAAATCAACCACGAGACCGGAAAAAACGGCAAAACCCAAACACCAAGGGGACTCGGCCAAAACCGAGCCACCTCTAGGTGGCTCGGTGGCCAAGACTTGGACATTCAGATCTGGTTCTTGGCGAGCATCCACGTCACAAAAGGCAGGAGTTCGAGAGAGAGAAATCAGATCTGAGATCTACACGAAGTAATACTCCGGATCAAAGCTTGGCCTTTGATCCCGAGAACTAAAGGCTATTATTTCCTTGGTGAAATAGTACCCCCGGCTGTTATTTCCTTAGTGAGATAACACCCGTCAAATCGTGTAGATCCGACCGGATCTAGATCGCGCGGTGGTCCACGGATTAACCCCGGCGTTGGCAAAGAACCCACAAAAGCGAGTGACCGCAAAACAGGAGCTCATGATTCGTTCCAAAGGAAAGTTGTAATCTTTTTATTTTTTTTTCTTTGATTTCGTTGTAACCGGATCTTATAAAAGGACCGGATCTTTTGTAATCAAAAAAGCAATTACTTGAGTGTACAATGACTTCAATGAAAGCTACAATTTTTCCCACGAACAATCTGGCGACCACAGTGGGAGCCACCGATCTTGCTGCCGAGATCGTTGCGACAGTGGGAGCCACCGATCTTGCTGCCGAGATCGTTGCGTCGCAGCCGCGGATCTCAATCCCGGTTGAAGAGGAGGTCGAGTATGAATTTGACCAACAGAAGTTCGAGGAATATCTGTCATCCTCATCCGGATCGACCTCCCCCCTCAAGTCCAAGAAGTTCTCCTCCAGGAGACAGGTACGTTGGTACGAAGAAGTTGAAGCTACCAACGACAATCTCACCCCAATTGACGCCAAAGTTGCGTCGGGTGAAGCTCCGCCAACCTCCAACCAGGGCAGGCCTGTCCCTGCTAATTCCTCCGTCACTAAGGGCGTAGTGACTCTCTCAAAGAGAGCCCGCCAAAGGCGACGCCAACGCTTGGCCAAAAAATTTGCAAAGGCCATGGAGTCAACCGACGGAATCCGCTATAACGCGGATCTGAAGAACAGGAGAGGCAAACAGCCTCAACCACCAATGAACGGCAGCTCCTCCAAGCCGCCAACGAACGAATGGGTCCGTGTCAAACGGAATCGTTCGACGCTTGAGGAGCGCATTCGCAAGCGCCGCGCAATGTTAGCGCAAGCACGGGCTCAATTCCAAGAGGCCCGAAGAAGACTGCAAAAGGAAGTAGCCAAAAAGCCGCCACCAACCCGTCAAGTTTGGAGGCCGAAGTCTGAAACGGCGATTCATGCTAAGGCACAATCATTGCATCCTTCGAAGCAAGTTCAACCTCCGGCGAACCGACCGAAGTCGCCGGTAATTCCACTAGCTTCTCCGGGAGATCCTGCAGGATCATCCCGAAGAAGGAGGTTAGTTTTGGAGCGCCTCGGTCCAATTCCCGATAAAAAAGGCAAAGCTCCAGTCCAGGAGCGTTTGGGCCCAATGAAGAAGCCCCGAACGACTCAACATACTGGGGGTCGCCACTACCCTCAACATGACAACGAGTTCAAGGCAGCTGCACGCACGACTGGAGCTTTGCCTGCACGCACGACTGCACGCACGACTCAACATACTGGGGCCCAGTTTTGCAAAGAAAGCTGGGGGTAGATAATTCATGTAACGGGAAGTTCCCAAAAGAAATCCATATAGTGTATTCTTAGGGATAATCCGGTCACCACAGCAAGGTGATGAATAAGAAACTCCCACTCAAATTCTCACCGCGTCTGTGCACTCAACACTCTCATTGTTAGAGTCTGGACATAATATTCGGAATTGGTCAAACCTTTCTACAGTTAGGACCACAACCAAAATCCCCTCTCGATTCCTCTAATGAACGAGAGGTCCAAAAATCGAGCGATCAAACCTTCCTACAGTTAGGATCGTCTCAAACCTCCCAATTGGTCAAACCTTCTTACAGTTAGGACCACAGTCAAAATCCCCTCTCGATTCCTCTAATGAACGAGAGGTTCACTTTCAAATCGAGTGATCAAACCTTCCTACAGTTAGGGTCATCTCAAACTCCTGCTTGGTCAAACCTTCCTACAGTTAGGACCAAAACCACAATTCACTCTCGATAAATGAGTAATTCACCTTTAGTTCGGTAATCAAACCTTTCGACAGTTAGGGTTATCTGAATCTTTTTGATTCTCGGAGTGGAGATCTCACTCTTAGTTTTACCTTTCCGGATTCTGGGGGTGGAGATCCCACCTCAAGTCTCCTTTCCAGCTGAAGATAGAATATAAAATTCTTCTTCTTCAGTGTCGGGATATAGAATATAAAATTCTTCCTCTCCCATTTCGGGTTCGTCTTTGCCTCAAGAGAAGACACCACCTTTTTCAACTCCCAAAATCTGTGCCTCACAGGTACGGGGAATTTTATCCCGAATCCTAAGTAGGGATAAGTCAACGCCTAACACGCGTTGCCGGTTTAGTCTTTTTCTGTAGAAAAAGACGTCAGAGTTCGATTTTGGGGTATTCTATCCTGAAACCTAAGCAAGGATAAGTTTGCGCTTAACCCGCGCTGTCGGTTAGTTCTTAACCATTAAAAAGAACACTCGTTCACATATTCAACATTGTGGCAGGTTGTTATTAATAACACCAAAATTCATGCCTTACACGTATGGGGAATTTCATCCGGAATCCTAAGAAAGGATATGCCGACGCCTAACACGCGTCGCCAGTTTAGTCTTTCTCCGTAGAAAAAGACACCAGAGTTTGATTCTGGGGTATTTTATCCTGAAGCCTAAATAGGGATAAGTCAGCGTCTAATACACGTTGCTGGGTAGCCTATGCCCGTAACAATGGCGAAGTCTACGTATTCGAAGTCGTAGCGCCAAGTCTAAGAGAATTCACTCTCTTAGCATAACGTTACATGCGGAACGGATTTAGACAATCCGCATGCTAGCCCGACTCAAACGGTAGTCGGTAAAGGCTAATCAAATCCGTTAAAGGTTGGGGGTTAGCCAAAAATCCTAAAGTCAACGCCTAACGCGCGTCGCCGGGTAGTCTATTCCCGTGAGAAAGACGAAGCCTACGTATTCGAAGTCGTAGCATTAAGTCTAAGGGAGTTCATTCCTTTAGCACAACGTCACATACGGAATGGACTTAAGACAATCCGCATGCTAGCCCGACTCAAACGTTAGTCGGTAAAGGTGCATCAAACCCGTTGATGGCTGGGGGTTTGCCAAAAATCCTATAAATGCGAGAGTCACTGACGCATCAGCTTCATTAGTTGGTCTCGTGACTTGAGCATCCAACGACATTCGAAACCCTAGGGTCAACGCCGGTCAACGTGTAACCCTAGGTCAACGCCAGTCAACGCGTTGCGATCAAAAAGTCAACGTACGACGTTCGAAACCCTAGGGTCAACGCTGGTCAACGCGTAACCCTAGGTCAACGCCAGTCAACGCGTTGCGATTAAAAAGTCAACGTACGACGTTCAAAATCCTAGGGTCAACGCCGGTCAACACGTAACCCTAGGTCAACACCTATCAATGCGTTGCAATGAAAAAATCAATACTCCGAAAAGTATACGAGTATAAACTGCTTCTTAATACTCTAATAAGGTATACGAGTATAAACTATTCTCTATTTTTGGTTGAGAAGTTCCTAGAGAATATTTTTTTCCAAAAATATTCTTAAGGATAACTCAACAACACTACGCCGGACAACGCGTCGCAAATAAGGACTCAACGCCAACATTCGAGGGTCAGTTCTATGTTGTACCAACAAACACGAGCTAAAGATCAGAAAATCAGGAATCGACTTCATGTTCAAAATTCCGACAACGGTCAGACAATAAATGCAGCACTGGAGCCCTTACAGACATTCGACAAAGCACCGAATAGCCTGAAGGATTGAAGGAATCAAGAACAGAAGCCATTCCAAAGTCCCGTCATACCGATTAAAGGTTGGGACAATCATATCCAAAGTATTCCAGACTCTTCTATAAAAGAACGAGACTGAAATACTTTGGAGGGGGTATCTGTAGGCATATAAAATTGCTTATAGGTCCCTTAGCACAGCTCGGCACAAACCGACGAACCAACGAGGCGACGAGATCGACGAATCGCACGCAAGCAACGGAATACATCCATTCACGTGCAGAATCAAGCTAATGAGTTGAGGAATCAACGAGTCATCCAACCGGAGCCACCTCTAGGTGGCTCGGTGGCCGAGCCACCTATAGGTGGCCGGCCCAGATCTGTGCCAAGGCACAGATCTGAGAGCCTATAAATAGGAGGGCATGGTTCATTTTTGAGGGGTTGGAACTTTTGGAGCCGAAACTCTGCCGAATTGAGAACTGAGCTTGGAGTTTTGAAGACTTGAAGACTTGGACATTCAGATCTGGTTCTTGGCGAGCATCCACGTCACAAAAGCCAGGAGTTCGAGAGAGAGAAATCAGATCTGAGATCTACACGAAGTAATACTCCGGATCAAAGCTTGGCATTTGATCCCGAGAACTAAAGGTTATTATTTCCTTGATGAAATAGTACCCCCCGGCTGTTATTTCCTTAGTGAGATAACACCCGTCAAATCATGTAGATCCGATCGGATCTAGATCGCGCGGTGGTCCACGGATTAACCCCGGTGTTGGCAAAGAACCCACAAAAGCGAGTGACCGCAAAACAGGAGCTCGTGATTCATTCGAAAGGAAAGTTGTAATCTTTTTATTTTTTTCTTTGATTTCGTTGTAACCGGATCTTATAAAAAGATCGGATCTTTTGTAATCAAAAAAGCAATTACTTGAGTGTACAATGACTTCAATGAAAGCTACAATTTTTCCCGCGAACAGCTACATCATCCTTCTTTGGCTTCCACCGAGAAGCACCACAACTACTACACTCATTCAGTTTCCCATTTACATTTCCATAGAATAACATGCAATCGTTAGAGCACGCATGTATTTTTTCATAATCGAGACCCAAGTCCTTGACAATCCTTTTGGCTTCATAAAAAGACTTTGGCAACTTTATGTCTGGAATTGCTTCCCTCCACAAGGTCAGAGAATCATCAAATGCCTCATTGCTTAGTCCATGTATGCACTTATGCAGATATAATCGAATTATGAAAGAGAGTTTGGAAAAAGTTTTGCATCCTGGGAATAACTCTTGTTGGCCTTCTTCCGCTAACTTATAAAATTTCTTAGCATCCTCGGTCAATTCCTCTGTGTCTTCCTTTATGCCTTCTTCATCGTTATCTAAAATTCTTCTATTGTGCCTCTAAAAATATCATGTAGTAATCCGCCTACATCATCATGAGTATGTGCATCATCATCATCACTCTCGCTATGAACGTTCAATCTTGATGGCAAATCCTCACCATGGAAAACTCATTTGTAATAATTATCTATAAATCCCTTGACAATCAAGTGATTGCAGACAGTATTTCGCTGATGCCAACAACGATTAAAACAACCACGACAAGGACAACATATTTCATTCCCTTTAGCTGCTTTTGCAAATGCTTTATCAAGAAAGTCATTCACTTTTTAATGTACTCGGCACTTACGCGAGAAGTATTATACATCCAACCTCTATCTCTATCCATAATTTGTATCTGCTAGAGAAAAGTAAATATATTGAGACGTCAATAATGTATATCTACTTACTTATAATGTATAAAAATTCATCAACTAAAGAGTTTGCATGTATAATTGGTACTGTTTCATTATTGTTCACTTTAATGAGAAGGATGACGAGCAACATATATAATTTTTCTTTTAGGTGTTTACCAGCAATCTAATTATAGAGGTAAGTAATCTCCAAACATGTAAGATGCATCAATTAAACAAAGTGTGGTGGTTGAATGATGATTAATAAGATAGCAAGTGGCGTACTGCAACATGACATAGACAAAATTTGAGATGACATAAAATAGAAGTTGTGACAACAATTGAATAATTTGACGAGACCTCTATTGATGGCATTAATGACATGAAATTATTGGAAGAGCCTTTTCTTTCTTTCTTTTTCTTTTTTTGTCTTCAACTTGCTGTTATAAAATAAATCTGAGGATCTTCTACTAAATCTAATAAGTTCTCTTATATGATTACTATTTATCTAGATTTACGCAATAGATCCATTCACCATTACAATATCATGTGTTTAGATATGACCCTTAATGTCTAGATTTACGCAACAGATAGATCCATTCACCATTACAATATCATGTGTTTAGATATGACCCTTAATGTCTAGATTTACGCAACAGATACTCGTGTTTCCACAAGAATAGAAATTATTAGATAACTAGTAATTACACTGATGATACGTTCTGTGTAGTTCAACAAGTGGAGATGATATAATATTTGAGATATTAGCCTACAAACTAGCACGTAAAAGCTGCAGTGCTCGGTGTTGGTTTTAAAAACATCGAGACATAGATGAAGGTAGACATTTAACTCGAAAACGGACCCCTTACTAGCAAACTTCTCAATTTTGGAGTACACTTAGGCCCTTAATAATATATTGTAATGAGTAAAATTAATAGTTTATTGGACAAAGTTGTAGGAAAAATTGATGAGAAATGACCTTGGTTGTTCAGAGAATAATCAAGTATACATACCGTCTCTAGGAGGGGCTTTTACGATTGTATTAAAAAGAGAAAGACATGAAGCGAATTAAAACACATGAAATGATATATTCCAAGGGTCATTGAGTATCTGTATAAATAGGAGATCTTGTCATAATAATTCTCATAGAATGATTAAAAATAGACCTGCTTTCTCAATCCTTCTTTCATAGTAAAAATTTAAGCTCACCTCAATACTTAATTACAGTTTTAAATGTGTTCCATATAATTTTTAATCACTTGGCAAAAGTGACTTTGCCTTTTCATTTTTGAGGGCCATCTAGCTCAGGTATTATATCAAATTACTATGTGACTGAATTTGACAGTTTGCTATATAGTAAGCTTTGCTAGAAAGAATGATGCAGTTATTAATTTGGATATTTTTCCTATTGTTAAATCCAATACCTTAAACCTCAGTTAACTACTTTAATAATAGCTTTGATAGCTATTTCTTAAATTGTTTTCATATACTCCATTCTTTCTCTAATTAGCTGCCTTCAGAGGGCCTTTCTTCCCTTTGAAGGTGAAGGAAGTGTCCTTGATGTCTTCACTTCTAAAACTGCAGATATGGGTAGAAACATCATTTTCTGCCCACTACAGGACGTTTTTGTTTCAAAAAGTACTGCTTAATAATTGGTACTAAGTTCAATATAAAAAAATTATTGAGAAGCAATTTTCAAATATATGAGATAAAAATGCCAGTAAGAAAAACTCCGTAGTATATGGTGATTTTTGCAATGTAGATTTGCAACTAGTTTGTGATGGTAAACTGAGGTTATATGTCCTCATTATGATATGTTTTCTAAAGCTGAACTTGATTTGTCGTTACCAGTTATTTTGTTAGAATTAACCAACAAGCTGAACATTGGTAAGTTACATTGGTTTCTTTCAATAATTGATGCAAAAATGAGGTTATCTTCTCGTATTTTATATAGTTATACATGTAAGGGATCATATCTAAATGGATTAGGTGTAGTCCTAAGATAGCCTATAACCCTTAATTATCACATAAAAATTATTAATCATCACAAAACCTATCACTTCATAAAAAAAAAATACTCCAACATCATTATTCGGCTAGTGAGCCCACTGTAGATCCCGATAAAGTAAAAAAAACAAACAGAATGATCAACCGAAGGCTATAGCGAAGAGCATAAACAGAATAAATAGAGAAAATAAATTAATTTAAACAAAAATTAAAAACATATACCAATTCAATTTTGCGGATTAACCTTGTCCAGTAAGGATGTAGAATTTTCAACCACTTTCAATGATCAACCAAAACAACAAAGCCCTAATTTGTAAAATAAAATAAAATTTTCATTAAATAGAGAAAAAGAAAAAAAAAATTGAAACCCTAGGTTTGATGACTGAAAAGGAGAGAGATATACCCCAAATCACAAGATGATAGAGAGGGGAAAGCGACGAGAGGCGCAGCTAACGGCGGAGGCGCGGCGAACTGACGAAGTGAAGGTGGCCGGCGGCGAACGGAGGCGTCGACGAGAGAAAAAAGAGAGCGGCGAACGGGGGAGTCGTCGAGAGGAGATGAGTGGCGGACGGCGCACGGGGTAGTCGACGCGAGGAGAGGATTTGACGGGACGGCGGACGCGGTTCTGAGAGGAGTCGATGAGAGGAGAGGAAGATGAGAAAACCCTAGAACTATCGGGTGAAGAAGTTTTAGAGTTATCGGGTGATCAGGAGCGGTTCTGAGAAAGAAATATATTTTCTTGAAAAAGTTTGCACGCGAGCCCTTAATAAAACCGTCCCATTAGCCTACCAAAGTTTTTTTTCAAGCCTAATTCAAGCCCAACACTTTATTTTGAACTGTTGCCTTAGACTCTTTCGTGACGATTGTAACCGTCACACAACCGTTCCCTTAGGAGGCAAAGGAGACGGTTTTGAACCGTCCCCATATATCTATTTTGTGGTAGTGGCACAATGATTTCACTTGGAAAATGGGTTTGTAATTTTTTTACTTTGTTTAAGCTTGCATGATAGGTTTTTATATGCTTTCTTTCATGTAGTAAGTTGCTTAGTTTGTAATTTTATAACTATGCTAAACATGGTGTATCTTGTAGGCTACATTTTGTGAGATCATCAGACTATTATATTATGTCTGGCATAAACAATACCCAATGAAAGCTCTTTAACATAATGTAATTCTATAATTGCATTTGTTTTCTTGAAATGCTGTCATTATACATATTTTTGTTTTTCTTCTCCCAACCCCTCTTCGCTCTTTCTGTATGTATATGTGTGCGCTTATACATGTGTGTTGGGGTATGCATGATCATTGTGTGTGTTAACCCTTGGTATGTTTGTCTTCTATGAAAGTACCCTAGAGGGGGGGTGAATAGGGTTATTGCTAATCTTATTAGATATTAATACCGATTAAAACTTATTAACAAACTATTCTTGTAAGATAGATATATAAAGTGATATGAGCAAGAATGAGCAATATAAACAATAGGTAATAGCGAATAAAATAGACTAAGCACTAGACACAAATGATATGTCAAAGCAAACTCCAACGCATAAGGATGATCACGGAGTTCGGACCTTCCGTCCTACGTCTCCGCTCCCCACTACCGAGGAGAAATCCACTATCACAATCGGGTTTTCTACGCTAATCCGAACAACGTTTACACCTCACAATTCGGTTTTCGAGTTCACCGAAAACTTTACAACACACACAATTACAATCACACTCTATACCCTCTAAGTGTTGGTCACTAGCCCGCGTTTTTCTCAAGTGCTCGGAATTACGACCTACCTCTAGGCATTACTACCGACGCTACTCCTCTTGAGATAACCCCGTCTCTCACCACACACTCCTCTCGGTGTACAAGTATGATACAACGTGTAACTCACAAAAAATCTCAATTACAATAAAATGTTCTCTAATTGGATGAGAACTCAATGTAAGCTCAATCTCACAAATCACAAACTACAATAAAATGTTCTCTAATTGGATGAGAACTCAATGTAAGCTCAATCTCACAAATCACAAACCCATAACCCAATATATGATGTATGAAATGTAAGCTCAATCTCACAAATCACAAACCCATAACCCAATATATGATGTATGAAATGCTACAAGCTCAAATAGGGCGTGTGTGATAAAATGAATATAAATAAAATCTAACTCAATTAGCAAACTAGAAATAATAAGAATATAAAAATTAATAATAAAATTTCTAGAAAAAAGAGTTAGAAAACTTCTCTATGAACACAAAGAGGTTGAAGAAGATTGATGATGAATTCCTCAATTAAAAATGTAAGCATCCTCTTTGTAAACTCAAACTTAGAAACTTAAACCAAATTTAAAACACTTTAAACCCCTCTTTAAAACCCTCTTCCAAAACTTAATTCTGATGAGAACAATATGAGTTTATATAGGAAGAAAAACCAAGGCACAAAACCCAAACAAATCCAGCAAAAAGACAAAAAACAGAAGGCAGGAAAACCAGCCGTTGGGTCGTCAGTCGACTGACGGGTTTCGTCAGTCGACTGATGAGCTGACCGTTGTAGGCATTTACCAGCTAATCAGTCGACTGACGACCTTTATCAGTCGACTGATGAATCATCAGTCGACCAAAATGAAACATAAACTTTTTAATGATTCCAGGCACATTCTTCAGCCCACTGATTAATCGACTGACATTAGTCGACTGATCAGTCGACTGATAACAGGTTTTCAGCCTGTATTAAATAGTAAAAACCAACTTTGAAGAGATTTTAAAAATAACAAATAAATTCGAAAAAAAATATAAAACTTTGAGAAAAGTTTATAATCATGAATATGAACATGTTGGAAAAGTAATTTTTCAAAATGCTCTTACCATTTGTGAAAACTCAGAAATATACAAAAGTGCTAAAATACATGTTTTCAAATATGTTGTTTTTGCCATTTTAGCTCAAATCAAGTTCTGAAAACTTGTGTAATAGTTTTATAGACATAATAAAAGATGTTAGCATGATTTGTATAGTCCAAAACATACTGATGTATTTAGCATAAAAACACATATTTTTATGAAAATTCACAAATGTAATGTGTGTGTATATTTGAGCTTATAGAATTAACACATATTATATAAAACCTGAACTTAATTTACCCAAGCTTGATAGTTCTTCATTGTACCTTGTCTTGGTAAACATGGAAGAAGCTTGAACTTAGATCTTGACTAGTATGCATAGGCTTCACTCCACAATATCCGCCAACCTCCATTTGATATGATCATTATGGCGCAATTCCATCTAACCTCCAACATATTGTTTGTCTAAAATACCTAATAAGAAAATATAAACACTAGACAAACAATATTAGGAATTATTTGTAATCATCAAAATAAGATTAGAAGATGTAGGCTCATAACATGAGACCTAACAATCTCCCCCTTTTGATGATGACAAACAATCTATACAAAGAGTATATAAGATATACAATAAAACACAATACTCTTAAAATATACTCACAATCCACTTGTTTCTCCCCATTTGGCAATATCAAAATGGGAAAAACAAAAGAATAAGAGATCGAAAGCTCCCCCTATCAATAGGCACGGGTGAGTATAAAATATAAAAAGATATAGGGATTGCTCCCCCTATCAAAATGCCATATGAAAATTATGCAATTATGAATATGGCAAACAAATATGAGTAAGCATGGATATAGAATATCCTAAACACAACTCACATTAAAGAAGATCAAGTGAATACATATGCATGTATCATGAAGATAAGGTGCCACAATAGTCTAAAACATAAAACCTAAAAGATTTAAAAAAATTAAAAGAAAATCGAACATCAAATGAAAAAATTACAAATTATCCACCATAAAACATGATTGATTGAGAGCACAAATAGACATATAAAGGTGTCTCAATATTCGATCATAAAACATTATTTGGATATAAACACAAGTAGATCATGAAATCAACAATAAATAAAATCATGAATCTCATGAAGGTTCAAATAAAAACCTCAAATAATACTAAAAGAAATTCAAAGTGTATATATTGTATCATTTTCGACAAAAGCAAGAGAGGTGAGCATAACAATTAAGCTCTTGAAACAAGTTTCAACCCAAATAAAACTTTTAGCATTCGGTAAACCTCCCGGGGGTTGCTCAAACATATAACCCTCTCATATGTAAATACAAAACAAAGTATATATGTAAAAAGTGTTTGATCAATAGAATAAATATTTTTTTGTAAAACTTGATCAAACCATATAAGGAATACATTATAAACCACAAATAGATGATCCAGAAGCTCAAACACATAAATATCATCATAAGAGTGTTTTGTAATGATCCCATAAATACAAACACATTGTTCAAAATTGAAAACAATATATACTAACAAAAATAATGTTTTAGCATAAAAAAATCATCTTGATAAAAATTGTATCAATTTATAAAGGATGAAAACATGAAAATCTATGAAAGAGAATCATGAAAAATATGAATGATAACTTTTCAAATCAAATACCAAGTATAAAATTGTTTTTAATTTTGTTTATAAAACTTTAATTAGAGAACATATTTAAGAACATGAAAAACTAAAAAGTTAAAAGAATTTGTTCTTAAAGATTAAACATGTTTTGATACCCAATTACTCTTGGTACCGAAGAGACTATGGACATGACCCCTGTCATTAAAGCTCAAGGCTCTTGGGTTATGAACCCATTTGGACGCATATGGTGTACGGACAAGGTCAAAACAATACTCATATAAATGTCCTTTTCGATTGTAAGAGGTGCAATGAAAAGGTTGAAAGGATTTGTGTTGACCAATTTGTTGTGCATGAAAATCATTTGCAAAAATAGGTTTTTATTTAAAATTGTTTTGCAAATGGGAAGTTCTTCTCAAATCGAAACAAAACTTGGTCAAATGACCAAAACGACCACGAAAATTACACTTATACACATGGGCATTTTTATGATGATCATTATGTGTGTGTACATGTGTATGAGATGGATTGCCGATATTGAAATAAAAGACGATTTAGAGTACTCCTTGTCTCTTGATGATGTGATAAAAGAGCTGTGTGATAACCCCGAATTGTATATGCCGCTTCGATCGTCTTATGTAACGAAAGAGCACCTCCAGCATTCTTTCGGAACAACCATGATCATCCCGAACAAGGTAGGAGGTGCAAAAGAAGTGATTTATGGTAAAGGAAAAAGCTCTCCGTTACCAGATCATTTCCTAAGTGAAGATGAAGATGATGACAAACCTGGTCGGCATTTATCCAAATATAGTCCGGAAGCGCGCAAGCTCATGGAAAAGCAGGGGTACGATTTCACACTCGGAGAAGGTTTATACTTCGATCGAGGTCCTCGTAATCCAGCCAAAAAACTTGGTCAAATGACCAAAACGACCACGAAAATTACACTTATACACATGGGCATTTTTATGATGATCATTATGTGTGTGTACATGTGTATGAGATGGAGAAGCTTGATGGGATGCACAAATATGATTAAGCTTGTTAGGCTTTTGTGTATTATAATAAAATTTAGCAATATGGCCTTTACGGTCGCAAATTGAATAATTGTAAATTTTGTTATACTTGTGTGCATAGTGAATATGTTTCTTAGAAATATTTTTGTGGGACTTTGCACACAAGTCCATAAGCTTGTTGTTATTAACAATGTAAGTTTTTGATGTTGAATCTAAAGTGGATATTTTATTTCGAACTTGATTCAACTCATCATTTTTTCACATAAGCGTTATATTAGAAGTAGAACATGCATGATCAATTTTGAAAGAAGTAAACTTTTTTCTAATGTTCTAAACTTCTAATATAGCATCACATTTAGCATGAAACAAACTAGCATTTTCCAATTTTAATTTTTCATTGCATTCTTTAAGATTTATATTTTTATTTACAATGAGATCAAACTTAGTGGCTAGTGTTTCAAGAGAGGATTTTATTTCGACATGCTTACTTTTTAAGTTAATGTAGCTATGTTGCAATTTCTTATAATCATGCATCAATAATTTATAGCCATGTGCGAGTTCATCAATAGTAAGATCGTTTTCGTTATCAAACTCGCATACCTCACTAGGGCTATCACCTAGTGGCCATGTGCATGATGAGGCTACTTGTGAACTTGAAGAGGGAACCGCCAAAGATCGTCGGATCGCCTCCAAGTTCCATTGATGTGCTTCAAATAATTTCCAAATTGTATAAGCACTATCAAAATGAGCAAGTTCGTTAGAAATACATGGACCTAAAGCATTATGCATAAATTCTAACACTAACTTGTTCATTGTAAATATTTTCTTGTCATGTTTGCTCCACTTGGATTTCTCCGAATATAAGCATTGTCAATAACTTCCCATAAATCTATATTTCTAGATTCAACAAAAATTTTGAATCTACAACACCATTGTTCATAAGGGAAGTTATTATATCTAGGAGAAATATTTATATCGTAGCCTACACCGAACATATCCATAACATATGAGCAAGCAAAATATATAATATTAAAATAAGATTAGCAACAATATTAAAGCTTGGACCGTTAACTCAATGCGGTTAAACCTTAAATCAAGAGTACCAACCTCCAATACCAATTGAAAGTACTCTAGAGGGGAGGGGGTGAATAGGGTTATTGCTAATCTTATTAGATATTAATGCCGATTAAAACTTATTAACAAATTATTCCTAACAATGATTACATTCAATAAGATATATATAATGATATATATGTAAAGGGGAAAATAAACAATAAACAATATAAACAAATAGTGGACACAAAGGGGAAGTTATTATATCTAGGAGAAATATTTATATCGTAGCCTACACCGAACATATCCATAACATATGAGCAAGCAAAATATATAATATTAAAATAAGATTAGCAACAATATTAAAGCTTGGACCGTTAACTCAATGCGGTTAAACCTTAAATCAAGAGTACCAACCTCCAATACCAATTGAAAGTACTCTAGAGGGGAGGGGGTGAATAGGGTTATTGCTAATCTTATTAGATATTAATGCCGATTAAAACTTATTAACAAATTATTCTTGTAAGATAGATATACAAAGTGATATGAGCAAGAATGAGCAATATAAACAATAGGCAATGGCGAATAAAATAGACTAAGCACTAGACACAAATGATACGCCAAAGCAAACTCTAATGCACAAGGATGATCACGGAGTTCGGACCTTCCGTCCTACGTCTCCGCTCCCCACTCCAGGGGAGAATCCACTATCGCAACCGGGTTTTCTACACTCACCCGAACAATGTTTATACCTCATAATTTGGTTTTCTAGTTCATCGAAAACTTTATAACAAACACAATTGTAATCACACTCTACACCCTCTAAGTGTTGGTCTCTAGCCCATGTTTCCCTCAAGTGCTCGGAATTACAACCTACTTCTAAACATTACTACCGACGCCACTCCTCTTGGGACAACCCCGTCTCTCACCACACACTCCTCTCGGTGTACAAATGTGATACAACGTGTAACTCACAATAAATCTCAATTATAATAAAATGTTCTCTAATTGGATGAAAACTCAATGTAAGCTCAATCTCACAAATCACAAACCCACAACCCAATATATGATGTATGAAATGCTACAAGCTCAAATAGGGTGTGTGTGATAAAATGAGTATAAATAAAATCTAACTCAATTAGCAAACTAGTAATAATAAGAATATGAAAATCAATAATAAAACTGCTAGAAAAAAGAGTTAGAAAAACTTCTCTATAAACACAAAGAGGTTGAAGAAGATTGAGGATGAATTCCTCAATTGAAAATATAAGCCTCCTCTTTGTAAACTCAAACTTAGAAACTTAAACCAACTTTAAAACACTTTAAACTCCTCTTTAAAACCCTCTTCCAAAACTTAATTCTGATGAGAACAATAGGGGTTTATATAGGAAGAAAAACCAAGGCACAAAACCCAAACAAATCTAGCAAAAAGACAAAAAAACAGAAGGTTGGAAAAACTAGTCGTTAGGCCGTCAGTCGACTGACGGGTTTACAAATCTAATTCTTATTAGGTTGTGGGGGTGAAGATGTCTCACCTTTGATTTTTTTTTTTTTTTGGAACAATGTGTTTTAGTTGCATTTTACCTTTTGGGCTGGTAAATCGGAGGAAGTTTTTAGTCGGAAAGAAATGGGAACCAAGATTGTCACGCCCCGCTTCCTAAAATACCAGGGAATCGGGACGCGAGCAAGCCCGTAACGTATTAGATTAAGAAGAAATATACACTACTATTTTTTTTCTTCTCAATCCAATACGCTAAGCGTCTGAAAATAAATACAATGCGAAGTCACAGGTCCCCGATCACAATCAGCAAGAATATAATAGACAAACTCAGAATAAAGAAATATCATATCACAATGAATATTCATCCCAGACATACTATTCAGGTCAACATGCCCTTATACAAGACTATCTGAAAGAAATGCTAGAAAATATAAAATACATCGATCAACAGAATGGAAGGTGCTACAAAAGAAATGGAGGACCAATAACTAAGCTTCGGCTTCTTCTGCTCGGTCTGCAGAGCACTCCTGCGGGGAATCCTCTGGCTCCTGATGAACTCCCAGCTAAACCTGTTCTTCTTCTAAGTCTGACGTACACTAGAGAAAACAGGTGTACGTCAGGGTGCATGGTACACGGCAAGATCCCAAAAGGAAGAATAGAACGGTCGTGCAACCAATACAATAATGATAATAACAATGGAAACATGCAACTGAAATACTAATAATCTAAATATAATTTACTACTAGAAAATAGAATAATCAGAATAAATCCAAGGAAATCAACCAAAAGTAACAAGTCGATCATGCAGCTAACGATCAGAATAATCATCCAAGTACAGGGTTATACACTAGATGGAATTAATACTTAAAAATCTACAACAAGAGACGTAGTACGTCGAGCGAAATAATCCAAACAAGGAAACCCTCATGTATATACCATATGTCTCGAATTGTAAATAATTAAATATTAATCTCGATCTATGTATGGAAAGAAATACAACTGATCTACGTCTCACAAGAGTCCATAAATCCTAACCAAAATGACGATACTGATTCACCTTGACTCAACAAACCAACCACAGTGGCGACACCGATCCACTGGTAACAAGTCATGTAACTAGTAATTCTATAACAGGTCACTGGTCACATCTCACACAAAGTCAACGCTCCTGTCATCGGATACTGACTGTTCACAAATCCCCTACGTGCATCCAATCCCGCTACACATGTGGCCTAGAGGACTACACGTAAACCGTTTTCTGCCTGGTCCGAACTTCAAACAGAACCCGGGTGATGAAACGATTTCACTGACTAAAGTGATGTACACACTTCACTTTAGCCCTACAAACCAACCCCGGTGGCGACACCAACCACGGGAGCGAGCCTGAAAGATACATCAACAGTCTTATCCGATCACATGAACATTAACTTCCCCACCCCAACTCTTCTCGTTTTTCTAAATTTCATACACACAGGTTTCTAAGTCTTAAACAGGACACACCAGGCCACACTAGTCATGAATTTCTAACGGAAATCCTAAAATCAAGTTCGACGATCGATAGGTCAATGCAGAAAATAAGGAAAACGACTCATATCGATCGAAAAAGAGATATACACACTAAACGAGGAAGCGATTCAAGAAAATGGAATATAGAAAATAATCACAAGTACAATGAAGTCACAAAAGAGGAATCCTACAACGTCAACAGAGAAGAAAACTCAGGTTTAGTTCAATTGAAGGTAAGTCGACGCAGGAAATGAGAAAGCTACTTCGGGTCTAATTTTGAATAACGGAGCAATAGAATGAAAGAAAGAGACCAAACGAATCATCCTAGCTATAGAGGTCAAATCGGGGGGGTTGTTAATAAATCAGGACGTTAATCTCCCCTCCCTATTTTAGTGAAAACGGCAAAATTGCCTACAAGGATATAGTCGGTTCATCTCCACAATTTGGAGGAAAATCAAGGCGTATAGCCGACACAGGAATGAAACAAATACATAGGCACGAAGGCCATCCCCCACAATGATACACAACCACAAATGAGTCAACGATTACAATACAAGGCCATCAATAATATACACGGCCGACGATTATTTATACAAAGTCGCAAATAATAATATATTTACCGGCAGCGAATTTTCAAAGCAAATCTGCACGAGATTCTAAGCTAGTGCATAAGCGAGTACGATAAGGATATGATATCAGTCAATTGCACGAATCAAATGAGTAATCATATGACAGAATATAATTACGAGTATCAATATGACATGAGCATGACTATACAAGCTAACGATGAATCAGAAATGCATATATAACATGAGTGAGTATAAATAAGAGTGTCAACATGTCGATGGCAAGGTACATGAAATATCATTTCTACAACTATCAATTACACAGTCATAAACTATTAATTCAAAAATAATTATTTTCCAAAATAAAATCTTTTCCAAAATAAATTCTTTTAAATTATTTATAATTATTCTAAAATAATTATTTTGTCAAATAAATTCTATTAATTTATTATAATTACTCTAAAATGATTTTTCA
>NC_033796.1:83488173-83493599 GCF_001876935.1 Asparagus officinalis | reverse complement strand
GAGAGAGAGAGAGAGAGAGAGAGAGAGAGAGAAAGTGAAAGAGAGAGAAAGAGAGAGAGCTGAGTATGATATCAGTGAGGGGTGAGGTTTAAATAGGAAAAAAAATGAATAAAAAATAAAAAAATAAAATAAAATAATGAATGAGAGACGTGTGGGTAGCAGTCATTTTTGAAAAAAAAGAGGATGGAGAGAACGTGGTTGCTGGGGTTTGACGTGAAGCAAAATAAATTTGGGATTATTTTTAAATAGTTTCAGGTATTTAAACGAAAATAATTAAATAAATAGTTACGGGTATAAAAAAATTAAACCAACTACGGAATAATTATCTATAAATAAAAACGTACATGTTGTGCTAATACGATAGTTGATACGAAATAGTCGAAATATAACCATATTGTATAATTAAACGAGAATAAATAATAATAAAAATATATTTACTTACATTTAAAATCAAATAATTATGTGACAATTATCTACACGATAAAACATACCAGTTATGCTAATACGACAGCTGATACGTAATAATTAAAATAATATAATAATTTACACAAATAATACGTAATTAATAATTCACATAATACAAGAATTAATACGTAATAGTAATAATAATACGACGTAATATTTAAAATAATACGTAATAGTATCAGTAACACAACGGATAAATCCCAGAAATTTTCATTACACTAAATTAATTTATAAATATCAAAACCATTTAAATAAATATAAAACTTAGACTTTAAATCATAGAAAATTTTTAGAAAATCGAGAAAATACAAATACTCTTTTAAAAATCATAATTAAATATCTTAAAATAACAAAAATTATTTTAACTAGTATCAAAATTTTACGGTCATTACATTCTACCCCCCTTAAAACAAATTCCGTCCTCGGAATTCAAAATACGTGTGCCGCACAAAGAACCCAAGGACATGAATATGGAAATGAGGTCATAGCACGTAATGACAAATATGTGAGCAATGTTGAATGAGGAAATGGATGTGTATATTATAAGTTATACAAGACACAATAGAGAATAATTCATGAGAATCAAAAGTGAATAGTCAATGCAAATATATAAAGCAAATCAAGATCATAAGAAAGTCTGATATGTAGTATAAATAATAAGAATGATGTAAGTATAACATATAGAGAGTGAACACATAATTGAAAGAGATTGCTCAACATGTATATTGTAAATAAATAATTAATACTTATCAAATTATAATATAACACAACATCTAGACATAAGCAAAAATATAAATATAAGTCAACACAGATTAATAGCAAAGAAGTCAACAGCAAATATAAAAAAATACAATATCAACACGATATTATTGATATAGTATCCTAAGATGACACATCACAACGTTAAAACATTATCAATAACACATAATTGGTAAAATACAACAAATATAACAAATATATAGTATAAAAATATGATATGAAATATAAATACATAATTCAAATAATTGTCAATCACTAGAATATATGATAAAACATATCAACTCAACAATATAAATAATAAAGAAGATAAAAGACAAAAATCTCAACAAAATATAAATCAATCATCCGTAAGCAGATGATAAATATGATAAAACACAAAACACATATATACAATACAAATAACAAATGAATCATATGCAAGCAAAAGCAAAAAAGAAACACTTGAAGATTGTATAAGCAAAACAAAGTAGCAAAGAATCAAACGTTTATATATAGTTTAGATAAACATAATATACAACATAAGAGACATAAAATATATCAAATTACAATAGAAATGTCATACAATTAGTTAGTAGAATAAACATTCAAGATATACAAAATGTATAGTTACAACAAAACACGTGAATGCAATCAGCAAATCGCATTCAACTAAATAAGACGTATAACTCACAAGTATCGAAATTTAAGAAATTACAATTATGTTAAAAAGTTTAAAGATAATATTATAGCAACACATGTCTAAAGCAGTTAGAAACATAAACGCACGTAAGGAAGCATAGATATAAAAATCAAATATAGTAAACAGTAAAGATAGAACATGATAATAATAATAGCGAAAGTACAAAATAGAGATATACAAATAAATAAATATCAATATTCAAAGAGTCATAAACAAGTGTATCATGTAATATTACTAGAAAGTACAAGATATAAGAAAAAAATGCATAATAAATCAGGCAAAAGGACAATAAATATTATAATAAGGTATACACAACACACATAATCACAATTGAAAATAGTATTAAGTAAAAGAAATAAACATAGATAAAAACACATTAATACATATAGACAAACAAACAAAGGCAAATAATAATAATAATCAATAGCATAATAAAATGATACACAATAATTATTAGCGTACAATAATTATATAGCATAAAGTAAATAATACGAAATCATAGACAGGTTCAAAGAAACACAAATAAAATTAAAACATAAAGACAAAAGATATCAAGCAAAAAAATAAACAAGATTCAGAAACATATGATGTGTACAACAATATAATCATCATGTATAATAAGCATTAAAAATAAAAATACATACATAATAATAAGCATATAAAAAGTTTGTATACTCATGGTACTAATCATGCTAACAAAAATAAATTTTGATGGAAGTAGTCACAAAATATTATATGATAAAATAGTCGTAAGAGCAAACAAGTGATTCAAAATAATCATATTATATAAAACATAATAAAGAAATAATTATATATGTATTCGACAAACAATATAATAAATCAAAAATGTTAGTAATATCCATAAGGTAAATAATAAATATAAACAAGATATAACATTAATAATTATTACGGTATAATATCAATTCAGATGTAGCAATATATGGCATAGTAATCAAAATCACATAAATACAATCAATATAAGTATTCATAAATAGAGATGTATAATACATAAAACATGAATTATGAAAAATAAAATAGATTTATAAACAAATAAAATCATAAGAAGAGCATAAATTCGTATAATAAAAGCACTGATATATTGTAGATAAATATATCATGAATGATTGATGGACATGTGAACATAAACACTGATAATACATGAAACAGAGCACGATTAGACAAGTTGATACTAAAAATGATGAGTGACTATAAATTAATATATATTGTAAATATAATAATATACGTGAATACACTATAATGAAAAGCGAATAGTATGTATAAAAGAATGAAAAGTAAAACACAACACAAAGTAAACAAAATAATGAATAGAGAATGAACAACAAACAATGACACAATAAAAGACATAAATATATCTAAAAATACCATAAAATAAATACTAAAAATAACACGCGTATATAATGTATATTGTTATAATGATAAAACAACACATATTGAAAACGAAGCTAACAACTACAAATATGTAAATACACTATAAACAAACATGAATAAATACTATACATACCCACAAATGCTATTTAGAAAAATCTTTTATTTTAGGAATAAAAGATTAATAACCAATGGTACGAGATAATGTAACAAAACTATATAATTAGTAACTCAATCCAAACCTAACAATATGAATAATTGTTTGAATATCAAAATAAAAATACAAGGCTCTTAAAATAACAAAACCAATGCGAACATACTAAAATAATCTAACAAGACAAAACTTACTGATAAAAACTATATACTAAAAATGTAAAGGATAAGAATATACTGCATATGTAGAATATTAAAATCATGAATCTATTAAAGTATATCACTAAAAATTACGAATAATATACAATAATCTAAAACATAAGTAATTAATAGATGATATGATAGAAAAACGCACTCATACGCAATTAATATACAATAATCTAAAACATAAGTAATTAATAGATGATATGATAGAAAAACGCACTCATACGCAATTTAGATATGCTAAAATATATTTAAACACAAGAAAATAATCTGAATATCAGATATACTATGTAATGAATATATGAAATCTGGAGCAATACAAAACACTTAATGATATGATTTGAACAATTGAAAAATATATAAGTAATTGTATATATACATATTTTTGAGAAAAAACCTACAATATAACACTGTGTGTGATAAATAATACAGAAATCAATACAATCAAATGATATATATATTCTTACTAGTAGAAACTCAGGACCGTGATCGGAACCGTGACCTGCATGGGCCACCACTAAAACCTGTCACACCCCGGTTCCCAAAATACCAGGGAATCGGGACGCGAGCAAGCCCGCAACGTATTAGATTGAGAAGAAATATACACTACTATTTTTTTTCGGTGACTTTGGTGACGAGATTTTAATTATTTCGGTTCGTTGTTTTCTATTATATGACATATTAGAAATGTTAGATTTATAATAGTGTAGAAATCATCAAGTTTGTATGTGGTTCGAAGCTGACAGAGACCCTAACTGGGCTTCTGTCTGCTTCGCGGTCGACCGCAGAGGACGAGGCGGTCGACCGACACGTTCGAGAGTTTGCCTCGACTATCTGACACCAATTTACAATGTTAGTGATTTATCTGTACATGTGAGTTGATTTTCGACACAAGTACCGATCCGCACACCGAGGCATGTGTGACATGAGTCTATATGTATCTTTTGTGTATATATATTTCACGACACTTACAGTCTACATAATTTACTTTTTAGTCCTCGTGTTGGACATGCTTTACTATTTAGTCTTTGTGTTGGACATGCTTTACTATTTAGTCCTCGTGTTGGACATGCATTACTATTTAGTCCTCGTGTTGGACATGCATTACTATTTAGTCCTCGTGTTGGACATGCATTACTATTTAGTCCTCGTGTTGGACATGCATTACCATCCGGTCCATGCGTTGGACAACGGTCACATCCGGTCTATGCGTTGGACAACGGTCACATCCGGTCCATGCGTTGGACAACGGTTATATTCAGTCCATGAGTTGGACCTTTACTTCATGCAGTCTATGGGTTGGACGTTTAATTTATATAGTCTATGTTTTGGACACTTACTCGTTTTCGGACCTAATACTCATGTGAGTTTGACATGACATTTGTGGTGGCCTCGTCATGATTACATTTATCGGTGGAGATGGGTTTGTATTTGTTTTATTTATTATTTCTTGTATTAGACCTCGGGTTTAGTATTTAGGGATTTACAATTGGAGATACAAGGTATATACATGAGGGTTTCCTTGTTTGGATTATTTCGCTCGACGTACCTATGCTCGTGTTGTAAATTTCTAAATACTAAAACCCTCTTTAGTAAGATCAATGATTTTAGATCTATTATGTATTAACTGTATTTTCATATACAACAAGCCCTATCCCTTGGGGTTGGTTGTGATGTTGCTCGCTAGCGCTTTGACGCTCGTTGTCCCTCCCCCTTTCAGGTAACGAGCCAGGAGCCCGGAGAGTCACAGGTTGATGGCGACACACTTTAGTGTTCAGCT
>NC_033796.1:83433756-83487293 GCF_001876935.1 Asparagus officinalis | reverse complement strand
TATATATATATATATATATATTTAAAAGATAAGAATTTCCATTAATATAAAACTCCAGTACATATATTACAGAATTGGCTAGGCTACTCAGGATTCTAACATAGGAGGCTTTAGAGAGGGGAGAGGACCCTGGCCGTCACCATCAACTAAAGATCCTAGAGAGAAACCTGATTGACCCAAAGCCAGATAAGTTCATTACAGTACACAATACATATCAGAATATCTCTGAGATCTGGAATGAAAGAGATTAATTACATTTCTCTACAGATTCCCAATTAGCAAGGATATTATTATTACCAGTCTTCCATGTGCAGGTTCGAAGTAAAACATTTATATCATCGTAGAGACGTCTAAACACCATCACCTTGTGCAACTGTTGAGCTTGAAATTTACGCCTATTTCTTTCTTGCCAAATATGCCATACAGCTGCATTTAAAACCATTCTGGACAGAATATAAGTTTTGTCTTTCAACTTGAACTTTGATTGAATTTCCAGAGCTTCATTTCTGAGGTCATTTGTGACCGTGGCATCAAGCTGAAGTTTGAGTTTACAGAGCTTCCAAATATATGCAGAATAAGGACATTGAAAATAAAGGTGATCTCTAGACTCAATCCCACCAGGACAGAGAACACACTCCACAGCAGAGATAATTCCAAATCTGGACAGTCTGTCTCTAGTTGCCAATCTATTATATAAACTTTTAAGCATACAGCAAGCCATCTTAGGATTTGATGAAGGAAACCAAACCACATTAAAAAACTCATAAGAAGGGTAAGATGTTCTTACCTGATTCCATGCTGACTCAAAAGTGAATTTACCATTTGCATTAGGTAGCCAAAACCATTGATCATCTTGCCCAATTATTTTAATATTTGAGATATACTGAATTATTGGAAAGAGACATGGTAATACAACATGCCATTGAGATTGTTGAATGATGTGAGCAACTGACCAATCTTCTGTGCCTGTTAGGTGTGGATTTATTTGGTATAGAGTATCCGACAGTCTGCCTTCAAGAACCCAAGGATCAAACCACAGAGAAGTTGTTTCACCATTACCAATTGATTTCCTAATGCAACACATTGCTTTAGATTTAAGACCTGATAAGAACTTCCAAGTTCCAGAGTCCATAGCATGAGCTGGTGCATCCCAAAAATTTCCATCCCTGACATATCTGATTTTCATCCAATTAGACCAAAGGGTAGAGGTAGTAATAAGTCTCCATATCAATTTAATGCCAGCAGCATGACATAGATCATTTAACTTCCTCAAACCAAATCCTCCTTCTTTTTTTGGACGGCAAATATCCTTCCAATTAATAGTATGTAACTTTCCTTTCCATAGAAAGTTAGCAAATATAGACTCCAAACTGTGAACAATTGAGTTGGGGAATTTATAGACAAAATACCAATATGCAATGGTACTATATAGAACTGATTTGATGAGTTCAATCCTTCCAGCAAAAGATAAGGAGTATGTAATCCAGCCTTCAATCTTTCTTCTAACTTTATCAATTAGCGGTAGAAAATCTTTAGTTTTAGGATAATTGAAAGATAAAGGTAATCCCAAGTATTTTACTGGGAGATACCCTCTTGATATGCCCATAAAAGAACTTAGAACATCTTTATTTCTGCATCCTTGTCATAGGAGATTAATGGGTATCCTTGTCATAGGAGGGGATTTCCTCCTATGACGCCTCTAAAATCACGTGATTGAGTGACATTGTGGATGATCCGCTCCGTTGAACTTGATCTACATATTCTAAAACCCCAACACACCAAGTTTGGGGTGAACCCGTCGTCGTTTGACCCTTCATCCACTCGTATCAATTTTAACGGTTTTGAATGAATAGAACTTTTCACATGGCTCGATGGAGGGTAAAACGACGACGGATTTACCCCAAACTTGGTGTGTTGGGGTTTTATGTTGATTGAAGGTATTTGCGTGAATACTATGTGTTATGAATTCGTATTGTGATACGTTGTGTATATATTTTTATTATCTCACTTACTGTGATGATTATTTTCTCCTTTTGATATTATAAATATCGAAATGAGGATGTGGTTGAGGTAAAACTCGTACCTGGAAAGCTGGGCATACAGAACCGAGCCGCAGCAGGCTCCACAGTATTTGATCGACTTTATGGCACCGTTAGCAACAAGATCTCGCAACACTCGAGGAGCAAGAAGTGTATCCGTTTCCGTCACCAAGACCACTTTAAGGAGTTCCATCACTGGGTGTACCCGTCGTGAAAGTAAAGAAGCAATACTTATGAAGGCACCACCACCACAATCAGCTATTTATAGAACCACAGAGCAGGAGGTTTAGCCTGAAAGAATAAGAAAGATATCAGACAATGAGAGCACCAGAGTTTCAAGACGCACCAACTTCATTAGCAACCTATAAGGGAAGGAGTATATGGAAATTCCTTGAATGTCGACTTAGTACCAAGCAGAAGTTAGATGTATTCAGCACTGAGGGCATCGCTGGAGGATAGCAACAACATCCAGATTTTTGATGTGGTAGCAATTATCACCTATTCGGGAGAATTTTAGTCACTACTTGCAGTTAGAGCTAGTCTAAGTAAAGCAGGGAGACATGCCCATAGTGGAGGAAGAAATCAAAACCAGAATAGTGGAAACGCCAATGGCAAGAGAACTATTGCGAAAACTAAGCGAGAGAATGACTTTAACCCAGCAACAAGGACAATATAAGAAAGGAGCACAATATGATACGAGAGTGCCAAAGTAGTACAGAATTTAGAGTACATGTTACAATCACAACAAGATCGAACAAAGAGCGAAAGAATTATCGCAGTACACTAACAGGGAACCAGCAAGATAGAGGTCACGGACGACAGTCTCAGAGTCATAATTTCAGCCAGCAATGGGGAAAGAGAGGCACTACTTTTAATCCGAGGATTAAGGGTCAGTAGGCTGTATTTGCATCATCCAGGAGATTTGCATTATCTAGCGAAATCTATTCAGCAGTACCGCATGATCAGGGTTCGAACGGAGCTTTATTCTTGATTTTCTTTTCAGCTCGGATCTAATTTGATTTAGAAAATTCGCTCATCTTTCATACCTCCATTGGTAGGCTTCAGCTTGTAGCACATTCTTTAGATATTTCGTTGTCAGTATCTACTCCTCTAGGAGAGGTGTCCACTCTATCTACCGGAAATATGTCATTAGACTAGACGAGTCAGAGTTTGTTGTCGATTTGATAGCGTTGAATATGTCCGGGTTCGATGTTATCCTTGGTATGGTTTGGTTATCCTCCTACCAGGCTAGTATTGACTGCTTTGCGAAGACAGTCAATTTGCGAGCGTCCGATGGGTCCGAGATGATTGTAGCAACCTCTCAGGGCAACCGTTTTGCGGAGTCGTTTCTAGCGTATATCAAGGAGGTTCTGTGACGGGATCTGAGTATTGATTTATTAGAGACTAGAGTTGTCTCAGAGTATCAGGATGTCTTTCAGGATATACCTGGGTTACCTCCTGTGTGAGAGGTCGAGTTGTGTATTGAGTTGCAACCGGGCACAGTCCCGATATCCCGCACACCCTATCGTATGACACCAGCTGAGATGAGGGAGCTTCAGACCCAGTTGGACGAGTTGTTAGCTCAGGATTTATTTGTAGGAGTTTTTCTCCGTGGGGCGCATCGGTCCTCTTCGTGAAGAAAAAGGACGGTAATATGAGATTTTGCATTTATTATAGAGAGCCGGACAAGGTCACTATCCGGAATAGGTACATATTACCTAGGATTGATAACTTGTTCGACTAGTTGCAGAGAGCGTAGTATTTCTCGAAGTTTGATCTTCGGTCTGGTTATCATAGTTGCGGGTTCGGAAGATGGATTTTTCCAAAGCTGTTTTTCCTAATTCGATGTGAATCTTTAGAGGTTCTAGTCAGGCCATTCGGGTTGACTAATGCACCCGTGGTATTCATGAATATGATGAACCGGGTTTTTCCCTCCCTTCATGGGCCAGTTTGATATTCTCATATTTTTGAGATCGGAGGCAGAACACGAGTACCACTGCAGACTCTTCAGGAGCACCAGTTATATGCCAAGTTCAACAAATACAGGTTTTGGTTTTTAGAAGTTAGATTTCTCGGCCACGTCAACAACAGAGAGGGCATGGTAGTGAATCCGGTTAAGTTTACAGCAATTCTTGTTTTGGAACCGCCAAAGATGGTGATAGACATTTGAAGCTTCTTGGGTTAGCCGGTTATTACAGGAAGTTCATCCTAGACTTTTTGAAGATTTCGGCGCCACTTGAACGTCTTACGAAGAAGGGTGTACAGTTCATTTGGAACACAGAGTGCCAGAAGGCCTTTGATACTTTAAAGACTAAGTTGACTACAGTACCGGTTTTGACTATTTCGAGCAGTGACAGGACGTACGTTGTTTACACAGATGCATCATTGGTAGGTTTAGGAGGCATATTGATGCAGACTCAGAGGGTAGAAGCATATACCTCATGACAATTTAGGGTGCACGAGCAGAACTGCCCCACTCATGATTTGGTGTTAGCAGTAGTGATATTTGTACTGAAGTCACGAGGTATTACTTATATGGAGTGCAATTTGAGTTGTTCATCGACCACCAGAGTTTGAAGTATCTTTTCCCCCAGAAGGAACTCAACCAGAGGCAGCGACGGTGGATTGAGTTTATTGAGAACTATGAATTCGTGATTCTGTACATTCAGGAATAATTAAGATGTACAAAGACCTAAAGAGACACGTTTGGTGGAGTGATATGCGTAAAAAGATTTCAGAGTATATAGTTAAGTGTCTTACCTGTCAGTAAGTGAAGGTAGAACATTAGAGACCGGTAGAAACACTTCAATCTTTTCCCATTTAGAAATAGAAGTGGGCGGACTTTTTATGAACCTTATTGTAGGGTTGTCGTAGTCGGAGAAAGAAAATGATTCTGGTTGGATGATAATGGATATACTAATGAAGCCAACATATTTCATTCCGTATTTTTGGAAGGATTTCCAGGATTCATTTGGCAACAGATTTATCTTACAGTAGTGTATTCTACCCACAGACGGATGGTAAGATGGAGAGAGTAAATCGGATGTTGGAGGACATGTTGCGGGCTTGTGTTATTTACTTCCAAGGCAACTGGGAGGATCATATTCCACTGATAGAGTTCTCTTATAACAACAGTTATCAAGTGATAACTGGTGTGGCCCCGTATGAAGCATCGTACGGGAAGCTTTGCAGATCGCCTATATATTGGGAAGTGCAGGAGGATATTTTAATGCTTGGGCCAGAGCTTATAAGATAGATTACTGAGAAAGTAACATAAATCAGAGAACAGGTTCTAGCATGTCCAGAGTACATAAAGTATTTCATGCTTCAATGTTCAAGAAACAATTACATGATAAAGAGCAGCAGTGAGTGTTGAACACATCGGAGATTTAGCTTCAGGATGATTTGACTACGATTGAAATCCCAGTTTATATACTTGCTAGAGAAGACAATAAATTTGGAAACAAGATATTTTTTTTCCTTGGTGAAAGTCCAGTGGAACCGAGGAGGCATTGAGGAGATTTCTTGGGAGCGTGATGAGGACATGCGTCGCGACTACCCACTCCTGTTTGAACAGATAAATCAATTTTTATGATATGTGTTTTATATTATGTTTACATCTTGGGTTATATTTACATTTAACACTAGAATGTGAATATTTCTGCTTAATTCTTAATCTTTTGGAACACATGGTATATATATGGGGGGTTCCTTGTTTGGATTTTTCACCCGATGTACTAGTTCCACTAGATTAGGGTTCGAGTGGGAGTATTACCATTTTAGATCGTTTGGTATAAATATTTTTCTATATGTTCATCTAGAAGTTCATATGGCGAGATGCGTATGATTTCCGAATTTCGAGGACGAAATTATTTTAAGGAGGGAAGAATGTAAAACCCCGAAAATTTGAATATAGTGTGATAAATAATTATAAATATGTTATATGGTAAAAATAATGTATTTTGATGTTTGAATATGATAGGAATTGATTTGAGATCAACGCAATGTATATTTGTAAATATATGAGTGTAAATACACAAAACATGCACAAAGGCAAATAGTGATAATCTGAGAATTTTGACCAGTTGAGAGTTTCTATATTTTTCATACTGATTCAGTTAGAATCTGGAAAAGTGTATAAGACCAAAGTTGTAGGTCTCTTCAATATCTTTCCAACGAATTTTAAATCACCTCATTCTGAGATCGTATGAGAAAGTTACAACCTTTTTACTGAACCCCAGTCTGAGCATTGCCCAGAACTCTGAGCAGTCGACCGCCGTGGTCGCTGCGGTCGACCGCTCAGCGTACAGACGCCAGCTCAGTTCTGTTTTGGGTTGGTTTTGTTTATACCAAACCCGGTTGTTACCCTACTTATATATACTCGTTTTGAAGCTCTCAGAACCCTCTTTCAAACCCTAATAGCCTCAGCCCCCCTTCTCTCTCTCCTCTAAAACCCTAGCTCGGATTTAGGCGTTTTTGGTGGGGTTTCGCGAGATCCATCGGTGTTCAGTGAAGGGGATTGTTCTCCTACAGATTCAGGACCCTTGTTCCCATCAGAGGCGAGTAACATCTCGCCCAACTTCACCCCTTTTGTTTTCATGCTTAAATTTGAGTTTTTATCCGGTGTTATTGGGCCTAAAATCGTATTTTTGTATAAATGCTAGATCATTATGGTATATGATGCATAAATCAAGTATTTCAGATTTTAAAAGCTCACCCACAAATTTGTTTTCCTGAGATTTAGATCTGAAATAATTTAATAAGAGTAAATTCTGTTTTATTGATTTAAAACTTTCAAATCATACATGTTTATGTGTTTAGGACTTTGGTGACGAGATTTTAATTATTTCAGTTCGTTGTTTTCTATTATATGACATATTAGAAATGTTAGATTTATAATAGTGTAGAAATCATCAAGTTTGTATGTGGTTCGAAGCTGACAGAAACCCTAACTGGGCTTCTGTCTGCTTCGCGGTCGACCACAGAGGACGAGGCGGTCGACCGCTGGGTGTTTTGCTGAGCAGAATTGTTTCTGCTCTTTTCGCGGTCGACCGGAGTGACCTCCGCGGTCGACCGCCGCTCAGTTTTGAGCTCAGTGGATTTGTGCTTTGTGTGCGGTCGACCGGAGTGACCTCTGCGGTCGACCGCCGCACTGTTTGTGCATGTTTTAATTTTGGTGCATACTTTTGTGTGTTCGAGGAGTTGCCTCGATTATTTGATGTTAGATTTTAGTGATTTATTATTTATCTGTACATGTGAGTTGACTTTTGACACAAGCACCGATCCGCACAACGAGGCACGTGTGACATGAGATTATGTGTATCTTTTGTGTATATATATATTCGACACTTACACTTTGTATAATTTTCCAGTTAGTCCTCGTGTTGGACACTCATTCCATTCAGTCCTCGTGTTGGACACTCATTCCACTCAGTCCTCGTGTTGGACATGCTTTTGTTATATTCAGTCCATACGTTGGACATTGGTGAGATTTAGTCCATGCGTTGGACATTGGTTATATTCAGTCCATACGTTGGACATTGGTGAGATTTAGTCCATGCGTTGGACATTGGTTATATTCAGTCCATGCGTTGGACATTGGTTAGATTTAGTCCATGCGTTGGACATTGGTTATATTCAGTCCATGCGTTGGACACTCGTTACTTTCAGTCCATGGGTTGGACGTTTAATTTATATAGTCTATGTTTTGGACACTTAATCGTTTTCGGACATGACACTCATGTGAGTTTGCATGACACTTGTGGTGGCCTTGTCATGATTTCATTTATCGGTAGAGACGGGTTTGTATTTGTTTTATTTATTGTTTCTTGTATTAGACCTCAGGTTTAGTATTTAGGGATTTACAATTGGAGATACAAGGTATATACATGAGGGTTTCCTTGTTTGGATTATTTCGCTCGACGTACCTACGCTCGTGTTGTAATTTCCTAAATACCAAAACCCATTGTTGTTAGGACAAATGATTTTTATATTATTATGTATTAACTGTATTTTCATACAACAAGCCCTATCCCTTGGGGTTGGTTGTGATGTTGCTCGCTAGCGCTTTGACGCTCGTTGTCCCTCCCCCTTTCAGGTAACGAGCCAGGAGCCCGAAGAGTCGCAGGATGGGGACCCGGAGAGTCGCAGGATGAGGGCGGCCCTTACTAGTGCCTATTTATCCTCTTATTAGATGTATTTTATTTTGTACTCCACTTGAGACATTTTTAGACTTAAGAGGTTTATGTTCTAGAGTTGTAAAGGCCGTGTGCCTTATTTCCTGTATCAGATATTATGTACTTTGAGACATGTTGAGATCTCCAGATTGTTATTAATCATTTCAGACTTTGACTATGTATTCCAGTTTATTTGGTTGAGGAGATGTGTTAATTTGATGTTCTATCATTTCATTAAGTATTTGTTGACACCTATTATTGATTCCTCTAGAGAGATAGTAATTGTGATGGTAAAACATGTTATTGCATGGTGTGGTGCATGGCAGGTTTGACATTCCTGGTTTCACCTCGGACTGCAGCCTTGTGTGAACCCAGGGGCGTCACAAGATTCTAATTGAATCAGTATGCAAAACATAGAAACTCTCAACTAGTCAAAATTCTCAGATTATCACTATTTGCCTTTGTGCATGTTTTGTGTATTTACACTCATATATTCACAAATATACATTGAGTTGATCTCAAATCAATTCCTATCATACTCAAACATTCATATATTCACAAATATACATTGAGTTGATCTCAAATCAATTCCTATCATACTCAAACATTAAAATACAATATTTTTTTACCATATAACATATTTATAATTATTTATCACACTATATTCAAATTTTCGGGGTTTTACATTCTTCCCTCCTTAAAAGAATTTCATCCTCGAAATTCAGAAATCATACGCATCTCGCAATATGAACTTCTAGATGAACATATAGAAAAATATTTATACCTAACGATCTAAAATGGTAATACTCCCACTCGAACCCTAATCTAGTGGAACTAGTACATCGGGTGAAAAATCCAAACAAGGAACCCCCCATATATATACCATGTGTTCCAAAAGATTAAGAATTAAGCAGAAATATTCACATTCTAGTGTTAAATGTAAATATAACCCAAGATGTAAACATAATATAAAACACATATCATAAAAAAATAATTTACCTGTTCAAACAGGAGTGGGTAGTCGCGACGCATGTCCGCATCACGCTCCCAAGAAATCTCCTCAATGCCTCCTCGGTTCCACTGGACTTTCACCAAGGAAGAAAAAAAATATCTTGTTTCCAAATTTCTTGTCTTCTCTAGCAAGTATATAAACTGGGATTTTAATCGTAGTTAAATCATCCTGAAGCTAAAACTCTGATGTGTTCAACACTCACTGCTGCTCTTCATCATGTAATTGCTTCTTGAACATTGAAATGTGAAATACTTTATGTACACTAGACATCAATGCTGGAAAGTCTAATCCATATGAAACAGCCCCAATAAGCTCCAAAATCCGGAACGGTCCAATATATCTCAGTTCAAGCTTTCTCCGCCTTTCGAATCGCTGAACATCTTTCATAGATGATACTTTCAGCACAACTAACTCTTCAAATCTGAAACTCTAAATGTCCTCATCTCTTATCTGCATAACTCTTTTGTTGACTCTGAGCGGCTAGAACCTGTTCTCTGGTCAATGTTACTTTCTCAGTAATCTATCTCATAAGCTCTAGCCTAAGCATTAAACTATCCTCCGGCTCTACCCAACATATAGGTGATCTGCAAGGCCTCCAGTACGATGCTTCATACGGAGTCACACCAATTATCGCTTGATAACTGCTATTATAAGCGAACTCTATCAGTGGAATATGATTCCTCCCAGCTGTTTTGAAAGTCAATGATACAAGCCCGTAACATATCTTCCAACACCTGATTTACTCTCCCCGTCTGACCATCCGTCTATGGGTAGAATATACTATTGTATGATAGTCTGCTACCAAGTGAATCCTGGAAACTCTTCCAAAAGTGTGCAGTGAACACTGAACCTTGATCTGATACAATCGTGTTTGGAACTCCATGAAGTCGAACTATCTCCCGAACAAATATCCTCGCATATGCCTCGGAGGTAGAAGTAGTCCTTACTGGAATGAAATATGCTGGCTTCATTAGTATATCCATTATCATCCAAATAGAATCATTTTCTTTCTCCGACTACGGCAACACTACAATAAGGTTCATAAAAAGTCCGCCCACTTCTATTTCTAAATGGGAAAAGATTAAAGTGTTTCTACCAGTCTCTAATGTTCTACCTTCACTTACTGACAGGTAAGACACTTAGCTATATACTCTGAAATCTTTCTACGCATATCACTCCATCAAACGTGTCTCTTTAGGTCTTTGTACATCTTAATTATTCCTGGATGTACAGAATCACGAATTCATAGTTCTCAATAAACTCAATCCACCGTCGCTGCCTCTGGTTGAGTTCCTCATATCACTCCATCAAACGTGTCTCTTTAGGTCTTTGTACATCTTAATTATTCCTGGATGTACAGAATCACGAATTCATAGTTCTCAATAAACTCAATCCACCGTTGTTGCCTCTGGTTGAGTTCCTTCTGGGAAAAAAAATACTTCAAACTCTGGTGGTCGATGAACAACTCAAATTACACTCCATATAAGTAATGTCTCGTGACTTCAGTACAAATATCACTACTGCTAACACCAAATCATGAGTGGGGTAGTTCTGCTCGTGCACCCTAAATTGTCATGAGATATATGCTTCTGTAGTCAACTTAGTCTTTAACGTATCAAAGGCCTTCTGGCACTCTGTGTTCCAAATGAACTGTACACCCTTCTTCGTAAGGCGTGTAAGTGGCGCTGAAATCTTCAAAAGTCTAGGATGAACTTCCTGTAATAACCGGCTAACCCAAGAAGTTTCGAATCTCTGTCACCTTCTTCGGCGGTTCCAAATCAAGAATTGCTGTAAACTTAGCCGGATTCACTGCTATGCCCTCTCTGCTGTTGACGTGGCCGAGAAAATCTAACTTCTAAAAACCAAAACCTGCATTTGCTGAACTTGGCATATAACTGATGCTCCTGAAGAGTCTGCAATGCCACTCGTGTTCTGCCTCCAATCTCGAAGATATGAGAATATCAAACTGGCCCATGAAGGGACAGAAAAACCTGGTTCATCATATTCATGAATACCATGGGTGCATTAGTCAACCCGAATGGCCTGACTAGAACCTCTAAAGATTCACATCGAATTAGGAAAAACGGTTTTGGGAAAATCCATCTCCCGAACCCACAACTATGATAACCAGAACGAAGATCAAACTTTGAGAAATACTACGCTCTCTGCAACCAGTCGAACAAGTCATCAATCCTAGGTAATGAGTACCTATTCCGGATAGTGACCTTGTTCGGCTCTCCATAACCAATGCACAATCTCATATTATCGTCCTTCTTCTTGTTCGGCTCTCCATAACCAATGCACAATCTCATATTATCGTCCTTCTTCTTCACGAAGAGGACCGATGCACCCCATGGAGAATAACTCCTACAAATAAAACCCTAAGCTAACAACTTGTCCAACTGGGTATGAAGCTCCCTCATCTCAGCTGGTGTCATACGATAGGGTGCGTGGGATATCGGGACTGTGCTCGGCTACAACTCAATGCACAACTCGACCTCTCACACAGGAGGTAACCCAGGTATATCCTGAAAGACATCCTAATACTCCGAGACAACTCTAGTCTCCAATAAATCAATACTCAGATCCTGTCGCAGCACCTCCTCGATATACACCAAAAACGACTCCGCAAAACGGTTGCCCTGAGAGGTTGCTGCAATCATCTCAGACCCATCGGACGCTCGCAAATTGACTATCTTCGCAAAGTAGTCAATACTAGCCTGGTAGGAGGATAACCAAACCATACCAAGGATAACATCGAACCCGGACATATCTGACTCGTCTAGTCTGATGACATATTTCCTATAGATAGAGTGGACACCTCCCCTAGAGGAGTAGATACTGACAACGGAATATCTAAAGAATGTGCTACAAGCTGAAGCCTACCAATGGAGGTATGAAAGATGAGCGAATTTTCTAAATCAGATTAGATCCGAGCTGAAAAGAAAATCAAGAATAAAGCTTCGTTCGAACACTGATCATGTGGTACTGCTGAATAGACTCTGCTGGATAATGCAAATCTCCTGGATGATGCAAATATGGCCTGCTAACCCTTAATCCTCGGATTAATAAGTAGCGCCTCTATTTCCCCACTGTTAGCTGAAATTACGACTCTGAGACTATCGTTCGTGACCTCTATCTTGCTGGCTACCTGCTAGTGTACTACGACAAGTCTTTCGCTCTTTGTTTGATCTTGTTGTGATTGTAACATGTACTCCGAACTCTGCGCTACTTCGGCGCTCTCGAATCATATTGTGCTCCTTTCTTATATTATCCTTGTTGCTGGGTTAAAATCATTCTCCCGCTGCTAGGATTCTCTAGTTTTCGCAATAGTTCTCTTGCCATTGGCGTTTCCACTATTCTGGTTTTGATTTCTTCCTCCACTATGGGCATGTCTCCCTGCTTTACTTAGACTAGCTCTAACTGCAAGTAGTGACTAAAATTCTCCCGAATAGGTGATAATTGCTACCCCATCAAAAATCTGGATGTTGTTGCTATCCTCCAGCGATGCCCTCAGTGCTGAATACATCTAACTTCTGCTTGGTACTAAGTCGACATTCAAGGAATTTTCATATACTCCTTCCCTTATAGGTTGCTAATGAAGTTGGTGCGTCTTGAAACTCTGGTGCTCTCATTGTCTGATATCTTTCTTATTCTTTCAGAGCTAAACCTCATGCTCTGTGGTTCTATAAATAGCTGATTGTGGTGGTGGTGCCTTCATAAGTATTGCTTCTTTACTTTCACGACGGGTACAACCGGTGATGGAACTCCTTAAAGTGGTCTTGCTGACGGAAACGGATACACTTCTTGCTCCTCGAGTGTTGTGAGATCTTGTTGCTAATGGTACCATAAAGTCGATCAAATATTGTGGAGCCTACTGCGGCTCGGCTCTGTATGCCCAGCTTTCCAGGTTCGAGTTTTACCTCAACCACATCCTCATTTCGATATTTATAATATCAAAAGGAGAACATAATCATCACAGTAAGTGAGATAATAAAAATATATACACAACGTATCACAATACGAATTCATAACACATAGTATTCACGCAAATACCTTCAATCAACGTAAAAAAGAATAGTTGTCATAAAAAAATATTCTTAAATTTTGAGATATACGCATATATTGTCCTCACTCATACTAGAAAATCCTTACGGACTCTATACATGAATCCTAAGAAACTCTATCCTAGCTCCACGACTCGACACAGGATGATCCTAAGGATACTGGAACTAGAGCTCTGATACCAACTGTGACGCCCCTGGGTTCACACAAGGCTGCAGTCCGAGGTGAAACCAGGAATGTCAAACCTGCCATGGATAAATAGGCACTAGTAAGGGTCGCCCTCATCCTGCGATTCTCCGGGCTCCTGGCTCGTTACCTGAAAGGGGGAGGGACAACGAGCGTCAAAGCGCTAGCGAGCAACATCACAACCAACCCCAAGGGATAGGGCTTGTTGTGTATGAAAATACAGTTAATACATAATAATATAAAATCATTTGTCCTAACAACAATGGGTTTTGGTATTTAGGAAATTACAACACGAGCGTAGGTACGTCGAGCGAAATAATCCAAACAAGGAAACCCTCATATATATACCTTGTATCTCCAATTGTAAATCCCTAAATACTAAACCCGAGGTCTAATACAAGAATTAATAAATAAAACAAATACAAACCCATCTCCACCGATAAATGTAATCATAACGAGGCCACCACAAGTGTCATGTCAAACTCACATGAGTATCAGGTCCGAAAACGAGTAAGTGTCCAAAACATAGACTATATAAATTAAACGTCCAACCATAGACTTCATGAAGTAAACGTCCAACTCATGGACTGAATATAACCGTTGTCCAACGCATGGACCGGATGTGACCGTTGTCCAACGCATGGACCGGATGGTAATGCATGTCCAACACGAGGACTAAATAGTAATGCATGTCCAACACGAGGACTAAATAGTAATGCATGTCCAACACAAGGACTAAATAGTAAAGCATGTCCAACACGAGGACTAAATAGTAATTTATGTAGACTGTAAGTGTCGGTTATATATGTATACACAAAAGATACATATAGACTCATGTCACACATGCCTCGGTGTGCGGATCGGTACTTGTGTCGAAAATCAACTCACATGTACAGATAAATCACTAACATTGTAAATTGGTATCAGATAGTCGAGGCAAACTCTCGAACGTGTGAAAAGTATACAACAAAACCAACAGTGGTCAAAACTGTGCGGCGGTCGACCGCAGAGGCCACGCCGGTCGACCGCTCACAGCGTCGAAAAGTCACTGTGTTCAAAACTGAGCGGCGGTCGACCGCAGAGGTCATGCCGGTCGACTGTTCAAAGAGCAGAAATGATTCTGCTGGCAAAATCCCACGACGGTCGACCGCTGAGTCCGCTGCGGTCGACCGCTAAGAGGACAAAATCACAGTCTGGGTTTCTGTCAGCTTCGAAACTCATCCAAAATTTGGAAATTTCTATACCCACCTAACTTTAACATTTCAATAGTGATATATGACAGTAAACAACAAGTTTAAATAGTTAAAACCTCATTTACCAAAAATCCCAAACTTAATCAACATGAGTTTAAAAGTTCTTAAACAGTAATAATAGATTTAAACTCTCATAAAAACGTTTCAGGTCAAAATCTCATCTACTAAAATCATTAGTGAACTTTTAAAGACTGAAATATATGATTTTCACATCTTATGCCATAAGGATCTACTTTATCTACATAAAATACGATTTAGGCTCAATAAAACCGGATTAAAACTCAAATCTAAGCATAAAAACGAAAAGGGGTAAAGTTGGGCGAGATGTTACTCGCCTCTGATGTGTAGCAATCTCCTTGATCTGTAGGAGGACGATCCCCTGCTGAATCCCCCAGAAAATCTGCCGAGAATCCTTTGAAACTCCCCCAAAAATGCCAAAAATGAAGTTAGGGTTTGAGAGGAGAGAGAAGGGGGGCTGAGGCTATTAGGGTTTGAAAGAGGGTTCTGAGAGCTTCAAAACGAGTATATATAAGTAGGGTAACAATCGGGTTTGGTATAAACAAGACCAACCCAAAACAGAACTGAAACTGGTGTCTGTACGCTGAGCGGTCGACCGCAGCGACCACGGCGGTCGACTGCTCAGAGTTCTGGGCCATGCTCAGACTGGGGTTCGGTAAAAAGGTTGTAACTTTCTCATATGATCTCGGAATGAGGTGATTTAAGATTCGTTGGAAAGCTATTGAAGATACCTACAACTTTGGTCTTATACACGTTTCCAGATTCTAATTGAATCAGTATGCAAAACATAAAAACTCTCAACTGGTCAAAATTCTCAGATTATCACTATTTGCCTTTGTGCATGTTTTGTGTATTTACACTCATATATTCACAAATATACATTGAGTTGTTCTCAAATCAATTCCTATCATACTCAAACATCAAAATACATTATTTTTTTACCATATAACATATTTATAATTATTTATCACACTATATTCAAATTTTCGGGGTTTTACAAAAAAAATAAAAAAATAAAATAAAATAATGAATGAGATGCACGTGGGTAGCAGTCATTTTTGAAAAAAATGAGGAGGGAGAGAACGTGGTTGTTGGGGTTTGACGGGAAGCAAAATAAATTTGGGATTATTTTTAAATAGTTTCAGGTATTTAAACGAAAATAATTAAATAAATAGGTACGGGTATAAAAAATTTAAACCAACTACGGAATAATTATCTATAAATAAAAACATACATGTTGTGCTAATACGATAGTTGATACGAAATAGTCAAAATATACACATATTGTATAATTAAACGAGAATAAATAATAATAATAATAATATATTTACTTACATTTAAAATCAAATAATTATGTGACAATTATCTACACGATAAAACGTACCAGTTATGCTAATACGATAGCTGATACGTAATAATTAAAATAATATAATAATTTACACAAATAATACGTAATTAATAATTCACATAATACAAGAATTAATACGTAATAGTAATAATAATACGACGTATTATTTAAAATAATACGTAATAGTATCAGTAACACAACGGATAATCCCAGAAATATTCATTGTACTAAATTAATTTATAAATATCAAAACCATTTAAATAAATATAAAACTTAGACTTTAAATCATAGAAAATTTTTAGAAAATCGAGAAAATACAAGTACTCTTTTAAAAATCATAATTAAATATCTTAAAATACCAAAATTTATTTTAACTAGTATCAAAATTTTACGGTTATTACTAAGATCCATCCCCATGATGAATTAATATGGATTTAATCCATAGAGATTTTGTGGTTGACTACATGCATGCATTGATAGATTGTCTTTCCCCATGTATTGGAAAAAGGAAGGGTTAGTCTTTGGACTTTCACATGCAATGAATACATTGTAACCAAGAGGCATATCCTCCCTATAAATAGAGGGGAGATGGTGAAGGTTGAAAGCAAGAAGCAAGAAGAAGAACCACATACAAATCTGTAATCCTCAAGTGAGTTTGAGAGAAAGTTGTAATCCTCAAGTGAGTTTGAGAGAAAGTGATCATCAAGTTAAGTTATACCAACTTGAGAGAAGACCCTTTGTAAATTTTTATTTGATTATAGTGGAAACGGTGAAGAAGGGGCGGGTGAGGACGTAGGCTCAATTTGAGCTGAACCTCGGTAAATCTTGTGTATACAATCTCTCTATTTCTCTATTTTATTTCTCTTTTATTTTTTGTTCTCATCTCATCACAAAGACGGGAAAGGTCTTGTTGTACTATTAAATTTTCCAACAGTGGTATCAGAACAAGGTTGTTAATCTTCTTGTGTTGAGATGGAGACTCCCGTCAGCGACGTTCGAATGATCAGTTTGAATGGTCGTAATTGGATGATATCGAATGCAAAGATGATGGATCTTCTATATTGTAAGGACCTCTATGCGCCAGTTGAAGGTGAATCCTCCAAGCCAGAGTCCATGACGGATGATTGGAAGAAGCTCGACCGAAAAACCATCGGCACCATTCGACAATGGGTGGATGACACTGTATTCCATCATGTGTCAAATGAGACTTCGGCGAACAGCTTGTGGAAGAAACTTGAAGATCTCTATGAAAGAAAGACCGCAGACAACAAAGCTTTCTTGATTTGGACTCTTGTCAATCTTAAGTTCAAGGAAGGTGATTCTATATCTGAACATTTGAATGAAATTCAAAGTATTGTAAACCAACTTGCAGCCATGAAGATGGTGTTGGAAGATGAGCTTCAAGCCCTTCTTTTGCTTAGCTCGTTACTAGATAGTTGGGAGAAGTTGGTGGTATCTCTTAGCAAGTCTGCACCTGATGGAGTTGTATCCACGAACCAAGTTACAAGCAACCTCTTGAATGAAGAAATACGAAGAAAGTCATCTGGATCCTCTCATTCTCATGCTCTTGTTACCGAGAACAGGGGAAGGAGAAAATATCGACAACCTCAGAATCAAGACAAGTCAAGAGGAAAATTAAAGGCTAGAAAGGATATTAGTTGCTATCACTGCGGGAAGAATGGACACATAAAACGGGAATGCCGCAAGCTCAAGCGAGAACAAAAGGAAGGAAAGACCAATAAAAAAACAAGAAATAAATGAAAGTGCATCTATTGTCAGTGACAATAAAATTGTGCTTTTCTCAGCATGTGAAGAAGACTGTGCAAATCTCACTTGCCAAGACTTAGAATGGGTGATTGATTCTGGTGCTTCCTACCATGCTACTCTCCGGAAGGACTACTTCACTTCGCTTCGTGAAGGTAATCTTGGAATAGTAAAATTGGGTAACAAAAACTCTTCTTCAATTCTTGGCATTGGAAATTTCTTCTCCTGTTGTAAAGATGTCTTCTATTTGGGTTATTCTTGGTATTGCTACTTCTCAAGACCTTGAAGTTGAGCAGTTAGATGTGAAGACAGCATTCCTCCATGGTGATTTGGCAGAAGAAATCTATATGGAGTAGCTAGAGGATTTCAAGGTAAATGGCAAAGAACGCTTGGTTTGCAAATTGAAGAAGAGCTTGTACGGACTCAAGCAGGCACCGTGACAATGGTATAAAAGGTTTGATTCTTTTATGCTTGACCATGGGTACAAAAGAACATCTGCAGATCATTGTGTTTATGTCCAAAAGTTCTCAGATGATGATTTCATTATTCTCTCTCTATTTGTTGATGATATGCTTGTTGTTGGAAAAAAATAGATCTAAAATTGATAGGTTGAAGAAAGAGCTGAGCAAGTCCTTTGACATGAAGGACTTAGAAGCAACACAACATATATTGGGAATGAAGATTTCTCAAGACAGAAGTGTGAGAAAGTTGTGGCTATCAAAAGAAAGATACATTGAACGTGTTCTAGAGAAGTTCAATATGTTAAACTCTAAGCCAGTCAGCACACCGCTAGCAGCTCAATTTAAGCTAAGTATAGAACAACGCCCTTCAAATGAGAAGGAGAAGGAGGAGATGAAAAGCATTCCATTTGCCTCGGTCGTCGGAAGTTTGATGTACTCTATGGTTTGTACAAGACCCGACATAGCACATGCAGTTGGAGTCGTAAGTCGTTATCTTGCTAATCATGGTAAAGAACATTAAGAAGCAGTAAAGTGGATCCTAAGATATCTTAGAGGAACCTCTAAATATTCTTTATATTTTGGAGATGGAAAATCTATCTTGGAAGGCTACACTGATTCTGATATGGCAAGTGACTTGGACAAAACAAAGTCCACATCAGATACTTATTTACCTTTGTAGGGGGAGCCGTATCATGGCAATCAAAGCTGCAAAAGTGTATCGCTCTATCCACCACAGAAGCTGAGTATATCGCTGTTACAGAGGCCAGCAAGAAGCTCTTGTGGATGAAGAATTTTCTGAAGGAGTTATCTCTCAAGCAAGAGAAGTACACTCTATATTGTGACAGTCAGAGTGCCATTGACTTGAGTAAAAATGCTACCTATCACTCAAGGATAAAACATATTGACGTACGCTTTCATTGGATCCGTGATGCCTTGGAGAATCGTCTTTTGCACATTAAGAAGATTGGTACAAGCCAAAATCCGTCTGACATGATGACGAAGCCTCTACCAAAAGAGAAGCATGACTTCTGCCAAAGAAAGGTAAGTATGACTACTGTTTAAAAATTTTCTCCTCATGAGGATGGAGGGGGAGATTGATGGGAACCAGGGTCCATCCCCATGATGAATTAATATGGATTTAATCCATGGAGATTTTGTGGTTGACTACATGTAGGGGTGTCCAAAAAGCCCGGAGCCCGGGCCCGGCCCGGTGTCCGGCCCGGTCGTGCCCGGGCCCGGGCCCGGAAACCCGGGCAAAACCCGGGTCCGGGCCCGGGCCCGGGTCGCCGTCCAGCCCGGCCCGGGCCAAATCTGGCCTAACGGCCAGATTTGGTCTTTTGACCGTTTTGCCCCTTAAAACGGTCAAAAAACGGCTATTTTTCGAGGGTTTTTTGGTCATTTACCTAGGGGGCTGCTTCTATAAATAGAGGGGGGGTTTCAATTCATTTTCTCACAACAAAACTCATCTATTTCTCTCTCTACTACTCTCTTATACAATCTTATACTATCTCATACTAATATACTATCCTATAATCTTTTGTATTTTCTAATACTTCCAACAAATGGCTTCTGGGTCTGATTATGAAGAGCAACATGCAACTCCTACCGATCCAGAGATGAGTCCTCCTACAACAACTCCTCATCCTACCGGTGTTAATCCTGAATCTGGTGGCGACGAATCTACGGCACCAAGAGCTCCAAAAAGGCCGAGGTCTGATGTATGGAATTTTTTTGAGAAGATAGACGTCACCAAGGATGAACACGGTAGGATCATCTCTCAGAATGCGAAATGTGCGTTGTGCGGCCAGATATTCAAAGCTCATCATAAGAGCGGCACCAACCATCTCAAACGGCATATTGAAAAACACAACAAAGGCCAAAATCTACAAGGTGATATCCGGCAGTCTATGCTTTCCCAATCATCCTCTTCAGGTACCCTCGGCAGTTGGAATTATGACGCTGCCCGAGCCCGGAAATGCGTAATCAGGTTTATTGTTCTTAAAAACCTTCCTTTTAAATTAGTAGAAGATGATGAATTTGAAGATTTATTTAGAGATGGTTTTTATCCTGCATTTACAAAATTTTCTCGTCAAACCTGTCAACGTGATATTTTAAAATATTATGTTGAGGAACAGGGAAAAATAATTTCTTATTTTAAAAATTTAAACTGCAAATTTTCTTTAACTTCTGATATTTGGTCATCTAGAGTGCAAACTGGTTATTTATGTATAACAGCACACTGGATTGATGAAAGTTGGAAAATGTTTAAAAGAGTTGTTTCTTTTATTGCAATTGAAGAGTCACACACTGGTATTAATGTTGCAAATTTAATTGTTGAAGAACTTATGAAACTAGAAATTGATCAAAGAATATTTACTCTTTCACTAGATAATGCAAGTAATAATAATGTAGCTGTTGATTTTCTGAAAATAACTTTGTCATTGCCATGTCATGGTGAGCTTTTTCATGTTAGATGTATCTGTCATATTTTAAATTTAATTGTTCAAAGTGCATTTTCTGAAATTAAACCCATGATAGAAAAAGTTAGAACAGTTACTAATATGCATAATGCTTCTGAAATGAGAATTAAAAGATGGAAACAATGTTGTAAAAGAAAAAATTATAAGCCTAGACTAATTCCAAAAGATGTTGACCATAGGTGGAATTCCACCTATGCAATGTTATCTGTAGCAATAGAATATAAAGAAATTATAAATGATTTTATAAATTTTTATGCTTCTAGTTCTAGCTCTGGTAGTGCTTATGGAATAACTGAAGATGAATGGACAGTTATATGTAAATTAAATGAGATGTTACAAGTTTTTTATGATGCTACTATGTTATTATCTGGTTGTTATTATCCAACTATTACTTTAGCTGCTTTACAAATTTTAAATATTCAAAAAAATTTTACAAAATATCGTATGGATGATATTTTTGGAAGTATAATTTTTGAAATGGAGAGTAAATTTAATAAGTATTTTAGGCCTATTCCTCATATTTTTGGTATTGGTGTTCTTATTGATCCATGCTTGAAGGAAATTGGCCTTCGAAGTTTGTTACAATCATTGTATGGTGGACAGATTATAGACTTAGATGATGGATCCACCCTTACTGCTACTACTCATTATTTAGCTATTAGAAATTATTTTCAAACCTTATATGATGAGTATGCAGCTAGATATGGTGTAGCTACACAACAGTCTTCAGCTTCGGCACCTTCAGCTTCGAGCACAGGTCGAGGTAAAAGTGTAAGTTTTGATAGGTATGCAATGGTAGCTGAACTAACTGGTGGATCTGGAACTTCATCAGGATTAGATGTTTCTGAAATAGATGAATATTTTTCTGCTTCCTTAGTTAAATGTCAAGGAAATGCTTTAGATATTTTGCAATGGTGGAAAGTATATGGATCAGTTTCATATCCTATATTTTCCACCATGGTTCGTGACTTATATCCTATACTTTCCACCATGGTTCGTGACTTACTATCAGTGCAGGTTTCGACTGTAGCCTCGGAATCCGCTTTCAGCACAGCAGGACGTTTGATCGACGACCACAGGACATGCTTAGATCCGTATACTGTACAAGCGGTGATGTGCTTACAGGATTGGTGGAGATACGAGAAGCGAACACAAGGCATCGAACGGATTGCTATGATTGAAGATAAATTTGAAGAGTTGGGACTAGCAGATAGATATAATGATTAGATAATATTCATAAAATTGTAATTTTTATTTCTTAGCTTTAAATTTGAATTAAATTATTTCGAAAAAAGTTGCAAATGATAGTGATATGGGTGAGTAGGTGCCAACCTAGTTGGGATGTACTCATCTATTGTGATGCGACGAATTTCGAAATAAATTTATACTTGTAAAGGATTTACCGATTATTAATAAAGAAGTTATTTTTATCATTTTTTGTACTTGTAATTTATGTCATTTCATTTCAAGTTATTAATTACATTTATGACATTTTTTATAATAATTTATGATTTATGGTTTTGTTAAAATAATTTATGATTTATGGTTTTGTTAAAATTTTAAAAAAATAAAAAAAACAAAAAAAAATTCTTAAAAGAAATCAAACCGGGCCGGCCCGGACCACCCGGGCCCGGGTCCGGGCTTGGGTTTTGCCCGGCCCGGGCCCGGTTTCCCGGGCCGGGCCGGGCCGGCCCGGATGGACAGCCCTAACTACATGCATGCATTGATAGATTGTCTTTTCCCATGCATTGGGAAAAGGAGGGGTTAGTCTTTGGACTTCCCCATGCAATGAATGCGGTGTAATCAAGAGGCATATACTCTCTATAAATAGAGGGGAGATGGTGAAGATTGAAAGCAAGAAGCAAGGAGAAGAACCACATACAAATCTGTAATCCTTAAGTGAGTTTGAGAGAAAGTTGTAATCCTCAAGTGAGTTTGAGAGAAAGTGATCCTCAAGTTAAGTTATACCAACTTGAGAGAAGACCATTTGTAAATTTTCATTTGATTATAGTAAAAATGGCGAAGAAGGGGCGTGTGAGGACGTAGGCTCAATTTGAGCTGAACCTCGGTAAATCTTATGTGTACAATCTCTCTATTTCTCTATTTTGTTTCTCTTTTATTTTTTTGTTCTCATCTCATCACAAAAACGGGAAAGGTCTTGTTGTACTGTTAAATTTTCCAACAGAAAGAACTCTCCAAACAGTTCTCTCTCCTCGACGGTAGTCCGTTAGCATTGTGTCATCATTCTCTTATTATTCTAGCTGCAGTATTGCACTTCATATTGAAAATGCTTCCAACTAAAACACTTAAACAGAACATAAATTCACTGGTAAGTTACCGCTTGTAACTAATTACTTCGAACTTTTGATCTCATTAAATTTCCAGATGTCAAATAGCTGTCCATCAGGAGTGCTACGGAGCTAGGAATGTCCGAGTTCTCGTGCAAGTCTTGTGTTCTGGGCATTTATGTGACATGACGGTTACATCAATAATAGAGGACTTGAGTCTTATGTACATCTTTAATAACAAAGGACTTGAGTCTTATGTACATATATAATAGTTTTCTTACCAAATATATTCTGGGGGCTACCGTTTTTAAGATTACTATTCTGTCCTTGGCGTGTCAAAAAATGCCAGCAAATCTGAAATAAAAAGTGGTAAGTGTCTTCTACTAATTATTGTTCCTTTGGCTATTTTTGATTTGTTGTCCTTTCTCCTCTTGTAATATGATTTAATTATTTTAATTGATTTCTTGAAATTACTAGATGCTATGTTCGTATGCGCTAATTGAATTTTTAAAGCATATATTCAAGTGAAAGAATCTTGCAATGAATGTAATCTTATTTTTATCTTTTTATCTAAATTTATGCAGGAAAATTGATGGTGGCTAAAATAGGTTAATCTGTGCTTGCTTTTCACTTACTGTGGGATTAGCTCAATCCTAACAATTTACAAATTATGTATACCAATGATGACCTTTTAGTTAAACAGAGGACACTTTTTGTTTTAATGAAATAGGAATTTAGTCGTGTACTTTGGACAAGAGAAAAAACTTGTACTATATATTTGGTTATTTGCTTGTAAAATTTGGAGTTTCATTTCTTTGTTTGTGACACGAGAAGGTATAAATCATGGAGTTTTTTTTTTGTTCTTTTTTAATTTTGAAACTGCTGGTCTAAAAAATGTGTGATATCTAGATGATTTGAGTTGATCGGTCAAAATTGAAAACCTTCCCCTTTGCTATATATAACTGTTCCCATATCTTGACATTTTAAACCGTCCCTTTGCTATATATAATGTTCCCATATATTGATCAGTCAAAATTGAAAACCATCCCTTTGCTATATATAATCGTTTCTAGATCTTCATAGGTCAAACTCGAAATCATCCCCCTTGGTGCATATGCGTCATGGTAGCTTAAAACTATAACCGTTCCCGTTGCCACATAACTGTTACCATATGCAAAAATATGAACCGTCCTAATAGTTAAATTGTCCCAAATGTTATAATCACGAACAGTTCACAAACTATGCTACTTGAATCATGAACTATCATGTTGGACCAAAGACTAAGGCAGCAATGGTATCGGATGAGTAACTGTTCCCGTAAGCCTATGAGGATGATTTTGTTGTCTCGCTGGACGGTTATAAACCGTCCCCATAAACACATTATACAGTAGTGAAGAGATATTAGAAATTGTTTGTTTATTCTTTTGAACTTATATATGTTTTTATGTATACAACCTAAAATCTTATCACCGGTTGGACATGATATGGGAAAAAAGAATGTCATTCAAGATTGAGGGTTAAATGACTTGGTCGTTTGAATTGATTATCTCAATTCTTTTTGTTTTTAGTCTGATACTATTAATCCGAAACAAGTTAGTAATTATTGCATGAGTAAACTTAGTTGGGGTAAACTTGGTTAGATATCATGATTATACTCGATTTTAATTGTGCAATCAAGATAGGCCTGTCCATCCGGGCCGGTCCGGCCCGGCCCGGCCCGGAAATCCGGGCCCAGGCCGGGCAAAACCGGAGCCCGGACCCAGGCCCGGGTACCCCGGGCCGGGCTCCGAGCCGGCCCGGATTTTTTTTTTATTTTTTTTAAATTTTAAAAAACAATAAAACATAAAAATTACATAAAACTTATATTTATATAATAGTATATATATATATATATATATATATATATATATATATATATATATATACTCTTATATAAATATAATATATACGGTTGTACATAATAAGTTTATTTATATATATGTATAGATAAATCATAAATATAGTATCTTATACTCTTATACTGTATTTATACTATTTATTATAAACATTATATTATATATGTAAGCATATAAGTTTATGTTATATATGTGTAATATATATATAAATATATTGATATAATAATATATGTGTATATTATAAGTATAACTTTATACTAAGAGAGAGAGTATATACATATATATATAAAGAGAGAAGTATACACTCTGTACACATATATTAAAGAGAGTCATACTTATACTATATTAAATTATATAAGAGATATAAACATATATAAGAGAGAGATCCCATTACTTTATCATTATACTCTACTATGTATACTTATATACTAAGTAGCACAAAGTATTCATGTCATTCTATTTAAAGTTAATGTATAATATATGAATACACACACAACTGACACAATATACATAATATTTATAGCATAAAACAAATTGTAAATACTTATTAGTAATTAAGCATAAACAATTGTATTATACATAAAAACACACACACACAACAACCATTATAAACTTATAATAAACAACATATATTATACATATATAAGAAGAGAGTATAACTTATGATATAAATTATACATATCATTGATACAATTTATACATATTATAAGAGAAGAGTATACTTTATATATATATATAATATATATATATATTAATATATATTATATATATATATAATATATAATATATATAATATATATATATATTATATATATATAATATATATATATATATATATAATATATATATATATAGAAATTATATAAGAGATGAGTATACATAAATAAGAGAGAGTATACTGATATATACTTATATAAGAGAGTATACACTGTATACTTACTATATATACTATACGATATATTATATATATATAAGAGAGAATATAACTTAATATTAAACTTATATAACTAAGAGAAGAGAGAGTATATATATATATATACATATATTATACATATAATAAGAGAGAGTATACTTGTATATAAAGAGAGAGATATACATTGTATAACATTATATATACTTATACATATATTAAGAGAGCATACTTATATTCAAGTAATATAATACTTATAATAAGAGAGAGTATGACTTATATATAATTATATACTAAGAAGAGAGTATATATATATATAATATATATATATATATATATATATATATATATGTATATATATATTATATACACAATATATATACACATATACATATATTTTATACATACATATATTATACATATAAGAAAATAAAAAAATAAAAAAAATTAAAAAAAGGCACTGTTCCGGGCCGGGCCGGGCCCCGATGACCGGGCCCGGACCCGGGTTTCCAGGCCAAGCCCGAGCCGGGCCGGAACCCGGCCCGGCCGGGCCCGGGCCGGCGGGCTTTTTGGACACCCCTAAATCAAGACCATAAGCAAAGGGTATCCGATGCAGCTTTCCCCATTCTCCACGTGTGATAGTCTAGTTGAGATGGGAACCTTAAATATAAATGAATTAACTACGGATAGACCCTTTGATATGACCCAATTGCGGATGCAGTGCATAGACACTTTGCGTTATTTCCAGTTTAGTGACACTACGTACGGTCTATCGGCACCTATTAAGTTATGAAGGGCCTTTTCACATGAGTAAAGTAGAGTAATTATTGTGAAACCCACTTGAAGTTTGGTCACTTATTAGCCTTTTCTTTTCATTACGAAACACCTTATAGTTAAATTATAAAACTCATTTATATTCCAAGATTACCTTCTTCTTCCCTTTTAACATATTTTCTTGTCTCCCAAAGATAAGACAGATATTAAAGTTAGATAGCAGGTTCCTAATTTATTTTGGTAACAGGTTATTGGGATTCCTAATCTGTTTTAGTAATAGATTATTAGGATTCCTAATCTGTTTTGTTTTTTGTTTTAGAATTTCTAGTATGTTTTTGGTTTTAGGATTTATATATATATGGAACGTTTTAGAAGAGAAATTTAGTAGAGAGAATTAGAGGAAAAAAAAGTCTTTTGAGCATATTGAGAGGGAGATATTGTGAGGGAGTTGAGATCTTTGGTTAGGGTTATATTTGAGTGATTGTGTGAGTTGTAACTTGTTGTATTTCTCCTCAATATAGTAAAATCTTCCCATCATCTCCCTCTGAACGTAGGCAATTTGCCGAACCACGTAAATTCTTTGTGTTTGTGATTGGTTTGTGCCGTTCTTGTTAGTGATTGTACTCGTGTTTGGTTTAGTTCTCTTCTCTCATCGCTCGCAAACGCGTTTGGTTGTCGAGCACGCTTCCGAACGACACGCGACAATTGGTATCAGAGCTCTAGGGTTTCAGATCTAGGGTTTTGCATTGGGTGGAGGAAGATTCGTTTTTCGAAAGCTTGGTTCTTGGAGTTCTAGGCTTCGGTGGAGATAGCGTTATGGAGTTGCCGATTTAAGATTTCGCTTTCCTCGTGTGGTTAGGAGATCTATTTGGAATCCTATCTAGGGTTCAGTAGGGTAATTTCTCAATTTCTATTAAAGTTTGAATCTTTCTTTGCAATTGGAGTTTGTAAGCATGAGAGAAGAAGTTGGTGAAAGCAGTAAGATGACGGCGAGTACAGTTCGGATTAGATTTCAGAATACTAAGATTAGTGTGGTGAAATATGATGGCAAAATCAATTTTGGTTTGTGGATAAGCGACGTACAAGACGCTCTCAATGCTCAAAACTTAGAAGAGACCATTATGGTCCATGAGAGGCTACCAAAATACAATGAGAAGATATATGACAAGATGAATAGGAACGCTTGTAGGGTGATCAGGTCTTATTTGGAACAAGAGCTAAAATACGATGTGATTGAGGTGACGTCTGTGATGAAGATGTGGGAGATTCTTAATAACAAGTATCTTCCGAAGAGTATTGAGAATCAGTTACACTTGCTGCGGAGATTATTCAGATTCTAGATGTATAGGGGCACCTCACTATCGGCTTATGTGAACAACTATACAAAGTTGTTGTTGGACTTGACGAACGTGGATGAGAAGATAACGGACGAGTACAAGGCGATTGTCTTGTTAGGCTCCTTACTCGATGAGGAGTATGATACCTTCGTACTCACTTTGTTAAATGGGAGATCTTCCATCACCTACAGTGAAGTGACTAACGCATTGACGAACTACGATTTGAGGAGAAAGGACAAAGAGACTTCCCGTGCTAGTACTTCAGGAGAGGCCTTATCGATGAGAGGTAGAAATCCATATCCGAGAGGTGGTAATAGGAACATGTCAAAGTCAAGGGGCCACCACCAATTAGCGAAGAACATGTGTGTGTTCTGCAAGGAATACGAACATTAGAAGAGAGATTGCCCAAAACTCAAGGAGAAGGAGAAATAGCAAGAAGAAGGGCCCAAAGGCCAATCAGGTGAACGTCGCGAGAGGTGATGATTCTGATGATTCGTGCTTTTCTCTATTGATTACTCCAGAGGTGAACCATGTGGATGTATCTGATTGGATGCTTGATTCTGGTGCTACTTATCATGTAACTCCCTGACGAGATTAGTTTGCATCGTTCGAGAAACTCGATAGGGGCGTGGTAGTCATGGAAAATGATCAATCCTATGGCATTTGTGAGATAGGTACTATCAGGATTCAGATGCACGATGGAGTAGTTCGTTAATCGAATGAAGTGGGATTTGTTCCTCAGTTAAAGAAGAATCTTATTTTAGTTGGAGCTTTATAGGTGAAAGGATTCAAGGTGACCTTTAAGAATGCTGTAGCGAAGGTTACTAAGGGATCTTTGGTGGTGATAAAGGGAGTCCGCAGTAGGAATTTGTATTATCTGAAGGGGAGCACCGAGATTAACCAGGTAGCTTCAGCTATTTTAGAAGTGGACACGAGCAAGCTTTGGCACTATAGGTTAGGGCACACAGGTGAAAAGTCACTATAAGCTTTGTGCAAGCAGGGACTATTGAAGGGAGCCAAGAGTGGGAAAATTGAGTTCTGTGATCATTGTGTTTTTGGCAAGAAGACGAAGGTAAAGTTCGGGACAGCCATCTATAGAACAAGGGGCATCTTCGACTACATGCACACATATGTTTGGGGTCCCACCAAGACGACGTCACTTGGTGGTCGATATTGGTTCATCACGTTTGTAGATGATTATTCTAGGTGTTGTTTAGTGTATATCATGACGAAGAAGAGTGAAGTCCTAGAGATATTTGTGAAGTGGAAAAAAAAGATTGGAACTACAGACAGGGAGAAAGATCAAGACGTTGAGATCCGATAACGACGGAGAGTACACTTTAGACCCTTTTCAGTATCTATATCGAGATGAGGGCATAGAGAGACACTTCACAGTTAGTCACATATCGTAGCAGAATGGGGTGGCAAAAAGGTTGAATCGGTCTTTGCTGGAGAAAGTCCGATGTTTATTATCTCAGAATGGTTTGGAGAAGATCTTTTGGGCTGAGGTGATTTCTTATGCGAGCCACCTCATTAATAGGCTGCTTCATCTACGATTAAGGGGAAGACCCCTATGGAGATGTGGTCGGGAGAGCTAGCACATGACTATGATCAGCTTAAGGTATTTGGGTGTGCCCTACATTTTATCATGTTAGAACAGATAAATTAGAACCTCGAGCTAAGAAGGCTATATTTATGGGATTCAAGCGTGGTGTCAAGAGATACAAGCTTTGAGATCCAGTTGATAAGAATATTATGCTGAGTAGAGACGTCACATTCGATGAGGCTTCTATCTTGATGCTTCCCAACTCTCATCAGGTGGAGAGAGACTCGACATTGGAGACATCGCATGTGGTGGAGATTGATGCAGCTCTAATTAGCCAGATAGGACCGTATCCATTAGAGTGCCAACTGAGGCGACGTCAGGTGAGCACGGTGATAATTTAGAGGATACAGGTACAGTTGAGCATGATCATGGACCGATGGCTTAGGTTCGGGATTCTATTGCAGTTCGGAGATAGAGGAGAGACATACGAATGCCAGCTAGGTATACAGATACAGTTGTTGCATATGTACTTCCGGTGAAGAGTGCTGATGAGATGGTTCCTACTATATTCAGAGAGACCGGGCAGAGTTCGGAGGCTGATCTGTGGTAGGTAGCTATGCAGGAGGAGATGAAGTCTCTTCATAGGAATGACACTGTTAGACCCTAGAGGGGGGGTGATTAGGGTCTTATGCTAATCTAATCCGATTAAATACCAATTAAAATTAATTAACAAGTTATCCTAGCAAGTTTGAAATACCACAAGAATTATGAGCTAGGATAAGCAATGTAAACAATGAGATATATCCTATATGATGAAATATATATATATGCAAGGATATATAAACTAACACAAGGGGTAAACAATATGAACTAGATAGTGGATCATATAAATAATGAGCTATGGACAATGGCGATATAAGATATGAACATAAATATAAATGAATGCCAAGGCACACTCAAACACACTATATGATCACGGAGTTCGGACCTTCCGTCCTACGTCTCCGCTCCCCACTCTCGGGGAGAAATCCACTATCAACCGGGTTTTCTACGTTCACCCGAATAACGTTTACACCTCACAGTATCGGTTTTCAACGCTCACCGATCAACGTCACTCCTCACACTCGGTTTCTAGCTCACCGAAAACCTCACTACACACTCGGTTTCTAGCTCACCGAAAACCTCACTACACACTCACAATGTAACAAATATAAATTTGTTCTCTACAATAGATGAGAACACAATGAAAGCACAACTCAAAGTTACAATCTCTCACCACCCAACTATACTATGTATGAAAGATACAATAAGCTCAATGTGGGTGTGTGTAACAGTGAGATTCAATAAAACTTAACTCAATAAGAACTAGCAATAAGAATTGATATGAAATTCAATAGTAAAAATGCTAGGAAATAGAGTTAAGGAAACTTCTCTATAAACACAAAGAGAGGATGATGAAATGTTGAAGATGAACTCTTCAATAGCTGATTGTAAACTCCTCTTTGTAACAGCAAACCAAAACAAACTTAAACCAAACAAAAACAAGCTTAAACCCTTGTTTAAAACCTTGTTTAAAAACTTCTTGGATGCTAGACCGGGTGGAAATTTCGGTCGACCGATGGTAAATTTCGGTCGACCGTCGGAAATTTCGGTCGACCGACGGTACTGAAGCAGGTATATCCGATTTTATAAAATCGGTTAAAAATAGTAAAACAGTTCCAAAAATTATGAAATTTTGAGGGAAGGTTCTGGACATGTATAAAAACATGTTAGAGAAATAATTTCTGAAAAAGCATTTCCCAGTTGAGAGAAATAAATGTTTGAACACAGAAATACAGTTTCTGAAAATCTGCTGTGATACACGATTTTGTAAAATCAATTAGGCACAGTAAATCAACTCCAAAAATAGTAAAATTTTAAGGAAAGTTTATGTCAGAGAAAGAATTTTTCAAATATCACTTCTCATTTGTGAAAACTCATCAGTTTTGTAAAACATGCACGAACATGTGCACGAACGAAAACGTGAATTTGTAAATTCCTTTAAACATAACAAATCAATTCCAAACTTGATGAAACTTTGAGAAATGTTTGCAAATGATATTTTGAACATGTTACAAAAAGAATTTTCCAATTTGCATTTCTCAATTGTGAAATATCATTATTTTGCAAAAGTATTCAAAACATGAAAAACCCAAAACCATGCATGTATGTATATAACTATATATATACATAGAAACCAAATACGTGTGTGTATATGATATTGAGCTTAAGGTACTTAACACACATAATATAAAACCTAAACTAGATTACCCAAGCCGATCTTGATCTTCAATAAGCTTGACTTGATCTTGATCTTCATTGTAGCTCAACTTGGTACACGTTGCGGATGAAGCTTGAACTTGATCTTTAACTTGAATTGTATAGGCTTCAATCCGACATTCCGCCAACCTCCTTTGGATATCATCGTTGAAGCGCAATCCATCCATCCTCCAACAACGTTGTTTGTCTACAATACATAGGAATGCACAAACACTAGACAAACAACATTAGTGGTAAATTGTTTGTTAAACATCATCAAAATAAGAAGGCCAACAATCTCCCCCTTTTTGATGATGACAAACAATTTACAAAAAGAAGTATATGCATGAAGTAAATGAACATATACAAGATAATAACTCACATGCATATAAACAACCAAGATAGATATACTCACAATATTTCTCCCCCTTTGACAACATCAAAAAGGGGACAAAAAGAATAAGAGAGCGAAAGCTCCCCCTATCAATAAGCATAGGGGAGTATAAAACAAATATAGGGAATAGCTCCCCCTATCAAAAAGCCATATGAAATATAAGCAATAAAAGATCATGGCAAACATGTGAGCAAGCATAAATAATATGCCAAAAATCACTCACATACAAGAGATAATGAGAACATATATAAATATATCAAGATGAACATATTGTCTCATATCATAAAAGCCAATGTATAAAATAGATTTATGAAATCAAAAGAAGAGAAACATGAGAATCATGTAAAAAGTTTTCAAATAAAAACAAATCAACCAAAAGAAATCATAAATCAAAGTTTAAATCATAAAACCAAATCATCATTGATTTTCAAAAATCAAGAGAGGCAACTCTATCTAGCTCTTGAGCTAGTATTAACCCATATGAACATTTTAGCATCCGGTAAACATGATTTGGGAATAAACACCCAATAAATCCGGAGGGTTATATAAAACAAAACTAGAAATATGAAAACAAAAGAATTTGACCAAAGAAAATTTGTTTTCATAAAAGGTTTCAACATAATTTTCAAATTTTAAAATACATTTTTCGAAACCAAGAAAAAGAAAAATAAAAGTACTAAAATTCTTGGCTTAAAAATTATTTTGGCACCCAAGTATTCTTGGTGCCGGATTGTTTAGGGACATGACCCCTATCAATAAAGCTCAAAGCCTTAGGGTTATGAACCCTCTTAGGCATATATGGTGCACGAACACGGTCATAACAAAAATTACTCAAATGACCCTTCCGATTGCAATAAGTACAATGGAAAGGAAGCATTTGCTTATGTTGACCAAACGGTTGTGCACGGGAAACTTTAGAAACATTTGCAAACATGGATGATCTTTTAAAATTATTTTGCAAATGTGAAACTCTCTTTAAATCAAAACAAAATTTGGCCAAATGACCAAATCTACCACAATGATCACATCTATACACATGAGCATGCTTATGATGAGCAATGGGTGCATGTGTGTGTACATGTGATGAAGAAACTTGATGAGATGCACAAGAAGGATTAATATTCTTATGTTTTTGTGCATCATAGCAAAATTTAGCTAAATGGCCTTTACGACCACAAATGGAGCACTTGTAAACTTTGCTATACAAGTGTGCATAGTGTATGGGTGATTTACTAGATTTAGCACACTTGTCCATAAGTTTCTTATGGTTATCAATGCATATTTTCAAAGTTGAATCTAAAGATGAAATGCAATTTTTCATAAGATTCAAGTCTTCATTTTTAGGCACATATGCACTTTTAGAAGTAGAACATAAGTAGTCATTTATAAAAGAAGCAGTGTTATTTTGTATGTTCTTTACTTCTAACATGGCATTATCTCTTTCATGAGTTAAACTAGCAACGTTTGAAGTTAAAGAAACATGATCCAATTTTAATTTTTCATTGTTTTCTTTAAGGATCACATTTTCATTAGAAATAGTTTCAAACTTAGATGCTAACAACTCATGATCGGATTTCAAAATTTCATGCTTGCTTTGTAAATTAATGAAATCATTTTGCAATTTGTTAAAGGCATGTAATAATTTTTCACTAGCACAAGCAAGTTCATCACTAGATAAATCATTATCGGGTTCGAACTCGCAAACCTCACTAGGGCTATCGCCTAGTGGCCGTGTGCATGATGCTCCACATGAACTTGAAGCGGGATCCTCCAAAGCTTGTCGGATCGCCTCCAAGTCCCCTTGATGTGCTTCTATAAATTTCCAAACTTTGTAAGCACTATCAAAATGAACAAACTTGTTAGACATAGATGAGTTAAAAGCATTTAACAAATATTCTAACAAAATGTTGTTCATAGTAAACATGCGATGATCATTTTTATTCCACTTGGATTTCTCCAAAATGGGCACAATATAAGCATCATCTATAATTTCCCATAAATTAAAATGTTTAGATCTAACAAATAGTTTAAATCTAACACACCATTGGGCATAGGGGAAATTGTCTAATCTAGGAGCAACACTAGAGTCATAGCCTAAACAAGATGCATCATTCATATTCATAATTTGTAAAAATATGCAAGCAAGATGCAAATGCAATCAAAACAAGATTAGCACAAAAAGATAACTTGGATCTTTAACTCAAGGCGATTAGACCTTAAATCAAAGAGCACCAAGCTCTAATACCAATTGTTAGACCCTAGAGGGGGGACAAGTTATCCTAGCAAGTTTGAAATACCACAAGAATTATGAGCTAGGATAAGCAATGTAAACAATGAGATATATCCTATATGATGAAATATATATATATGCAAGGATATATAAACTAACACAAGGGGTAAACAATATGAACTAGATAGTGGATCATATAAATAATGAGCTATGGACAATTGCGATATAAGATATGAACATAAATATAAATGAACGCCAAGGCACACTCAAACACACTATATGATCACAGAGTTCGGACCTTCCGTCCTACGTCTCCGTTCCCCACTCTCGGGGAGAAATCCACTATCAACCGGGTTTTCTACGTTCACCCGAATAACGTTTACACCTCACAGTATCGGTTTTCAACGCTCACCGATCAACGTCACTCCTCACACTCGGTTTCTAGCTCACCGAAAACCTCACTACACACTCGGTTTCTAGCTCACCGAAAACCTAACAATCTCACAATGTAACAAATATAAATGAGAACACAATGAAAGCACAACTCAAAGTTATAATCTCTCACCACCCAACTATACTATGTATGAAAGATACAATAAGCTCAATGTGGGTGTGTGTAACAGTGAGATTCAATAAAACTTAACTCAATAAGAACTAGCAATAAGAATTGATATGAAATTCAATAGTAAAAATGCTAGGAAATAGAGTTAAGGAAACTTCTCTATAAACACAAAGAGAGGATGATGAAATGTTGAAGATGAACTCTTCAATAGCTGATTGTAAACTCCTCTTTGTAACAGCAAACCAAAACAAACTTAAACCAAACAAAAACAAGCTTAAACCCTTGTTTAAAACCTTGTTTAAAAACTTCTTTAAAAACTTCTTAGCTTAGTTGAAAAGACATCAGCAATGGGGTATATATACCCACTCAAAGCTCAGCCAAAAAACCCCAAAACGAAATGACCAAAAACCCCAGCAAACAGCTCAGAGAAAGAGCCGTTAAAAAGCAACGGCTATATTGTCGGTCGACCGAAAATTCCGTCGGTCGACCGATGAGAGCAAAAACACGAAGAAAACTTTCTGTTCGGTCGACCGGGTGGAAATTTTGGTCGACCGATGGTAAATTTCGGTCGACCGTCGGAAATTTCGGTCGACCGACGGTACTGAAGCAGGTATATCCGATTTTATAAAATCGGTTAAAAATAGTAAAACAGTTCCAAAAATTATGACATTTGGAGGGAAGGTTCTGGAAATGTATAAAAACATGTTAGAGAAAGAATTTCTGAAAAAACATTTCCCAGTTGAGAGAAATAAATGTTTGAACACAGAAATACAGTTTCTGAAAATCTGCTGTGATACACGATTTTGTAAAATCAATTAGGCATAGTAAATCAACTCCAAAAATAGTAAAATTTTGTGGAAAGTTTCTAAATATGTAGATAAACATGTCAGAGAAAGAATTTTTCAAATATCACTTATCATTTGTGAAAAATCATCAGTTTTGTAAAACATGCACGAACATGTGTACGAACGAAAACGTGAATTTGTAAATTCCTTTAAACACGAACATGTGTACGAACGAAAACGTGAATTTGTAAATTCCTTTAAACATAACAAATCAATTCCAAACTTGATGAAACTTTGAGAAATGTTTGAAAATGATATTTTGAACATGTTACAAAAAGAATTTTCCAATTTGCATTTCTCAATTGTGAAATCTCATTATTTTGCAAAAGTATTCAAAACATGAAAAACCCAAAACCATGCATGTATGTATATAACTATATATATACATAGAAACCAAATACGTGTGTGTATATGATATTGAGCTTAAGGTACTTAACACACATAATATAAAACCTAAGCTAAGTTACCCAAGCTTGATCTTGATCTTCATTGTAGCTCAACTTGGTACACGTTGCGGATGAAGCTTGAACTTGATCTTTAACTTGAATTGTATAGGCTTCAATCCGACATTCCGCCAACCTCCTTTGGATATCATCGTTGAAGCGCAATCCATCCATCCTCCAACAACGTTGTTTGTCTACAATACATAGGAATGCACAAACACTAGACAAACAATATTAGTAGTAAATTGTTTGTAAATCATCATCAAAACAAGAAGGCCAACAGACACATGTGAGCTTGTTGAGCTTCCAAAAGGACGGAAGGTAATTGGTTGCAAGTGGGTGTATACGAAGAAGGAGGGTATTGAAGGCACTCCCGTAAGATTCAAGACTAGGTTGGTTGTGAAGGGATATGCACAAGAGGAAGATATTGATTACAATGAGGTCTTCTCTCCGGTGGTGAAGCATTCTTCGATTTGGGTTTTGCTAGCTTTGGTGGCACAATATGGTTTGGAATTAGATCAATTTGATATGAAAATAATATTTCTTCATGATGATCTTGATGAGAAAATCTATATGACTCAACCATTAGGGTTCTGAGCTGTATGGAAGGGGAAATTGGTTTGTAGGTTGAAGAAATCGCTATACGGATTAGAGCAATCTCCGCGAAAGTGGTATAGACGATTCGATAGGTTCATGATCGGTCATTCATACATTAGGAGCTAGTTTGATCCTTGCGTGTACTATCGCAAGTTGAATGGAGATGCATACATTTATTTATTATTTTATGTCAATGACATGTTAGTTGCTTCTACTTCCAGTCCTACGATAGATAGATTGAAGATTCAGCTTTCGAGTGAGTTCGAGATGAAGGATTTGGGTGAAGCTAAGTGCATTTTTGGGATGGAAATCGACAGAGACAGAGATAATGGCAGAATTTATTTGACACATGTGGCTTATTTGAAGAAGGTTCTACATCGGTTCAATGTGAGCATGAAAACAAAGCCAGTTAGTGTACCATTGGGAGCCCATTTGAAGCTTTCAACTGACCTTTCACCAAAGAAAGTTGAAGATCGAGAGTTGATCTCGAAGACTCTATATGCGAGCGCAGTTGGAAGTTTGATGTACACCATGGTTTGTATGAGGTTGGATTTATCATAGGCAGTGAGCATGGTTTCTAGATACATGCACGACCCATGTCCTGATCATTGGGATGCTATGAGATGGATTTCGAGGTACACTCGTGGTACTCTCAACATTGGTTTGGTCTTTGAGCGGGATACTAGCGGTGGTCAGCTATATATTGGATACGTAGATTCGGACTACGCTAGAGATTTAGATAAACGCCGGTCGACTACGGGATATGTGTTCACTTTTACTCGTGCGCCAGTGTTGGAGATGCACCTTACAGTCTACGGTGGCTTTGTCAACAACAGAGGCAGAGTATATGGCGATTACAGAGGCTGTTAAGGAGGCGATTTAGCTTCAAGGACTTTTAGAGGATCTTGGTGTTTCACAGCGATCCGTCATCATTTATTGTGATAGCATGAGTGCTATTTATTTATAGAAGAATCAGGTCTTTCATGCGAGAACGAAACATATCGACATTCGTTATTACTTTGTTTGAGATGTTCTTGAAGATGGGGATGCGGAGCTCATGAAGGTCCACACAAAAGATAATCTAGCAGATATGCTCACAAAGGTGGTCCTGAGCAACAAGTTTGATCATTGTAGAAACTTGTTGCAAATTTGTGATTGCTGAGGCCGTTCGCGACCATTTGGATGAACTTCGAGCGACTTGATCTCTTGGGAGAGGGGGTATGTAGGTAACCACATTGGTGCAGCCGAATTTGGAGAGATGACACATTGGTGCTCTTGTTGGTGTCGACTCAGTTTTGAAAACACTTCGCCGAGGTGGAGAATTGTTGGATAGCAGGTTCCTAATTTGGTTTGGTAACAGGTTATTGGGATTTCTAATCTGTTTCGGTAACAGATTATTAGGATTCCTAATCTGTTTTGTTTTTTGTTTTAGAATTCCTAGTATGTTTTTGGTTTTAAGATTTTTATATATATAGAACGTTTTAGAAGAGAAGATTAGTAGAGAGAATTAGAGAAAAAAAGAGTCTTTTGAGCATATTGAGAGGAAGATATTGTGAGGGAGTTGAGATCTTTGGTTAGTGTTATATTTGAGTGATTGTGTGAGTTGTAATACGTTGTATTTCTCCTCCATTGAGTGAAATCTCCCCATCCTCTCCCTATGGACGTAGGCAATTTGCCGAACCACGTAAATTCTCTATGTTTGTAATTGGTTTGTGCTGTTTTTTTAGTGATTGCACTCATGTTTAGTTTAGTTTTCTTCTCTCATCGATCGCAGGCTCGTTTGGTTATCGAGCACGCTTCCGCACGGCGCGTAATAATTAAAAATTGAAAGTTACATCAAATAGATGATAAAATTAAAGGGTGCAAGGAGTATTCTACTAATTTTCTCCTGGTCAATGGCCATGGTTAGTTCAGTTCGATATTATGTGAGGGGAGATGGGTTAGTTTGAGAAAATAGCAACGCCATTGAGTGATATTTTAGAGAAAAAGATGGAAATTAAATGAGTTTTAACAGCAATTCTTTAATAGCAAGGGATGTTGTAATGGAAAAATAACGTCGAGGAGTTTCCTAATGGTTTATCAAACTTGAATGGGGTTTCATAGTCACTAACCAGGGCTAGCCAGCAGCCTTTTATTTCCACGGACTTGTACGGGGCTGTTTGGTTGTATGTTTTTACCATGTAAAAGGATGTAAAGTGTAAAAAAGTGGGTCCCAATGTCAGCTTTCATCACTTTCAATTGTTTGTTTGTAGTTGTGAAAATAGTGTAAAGTGATTTCATATGCTAATGTGGCTTGTAAAGTGATTTCATGAAAAAAAGACATGATTTTAGGAGAAAGCTAACATTGAAGTTAAGAAAAAATAATAAAAAATAATTCCAACCAATATGATCATTTGAGTAGGGACCACCTTTTACACTTTCCAAACAAACAATTAAAGTTTCATTTTGCAAACCAAACAAGTGTTTTATGATTCCAATGAAATCAAAAACAAACAATGAAAAGTATAAAAGTGAAATTGATGAGGTGGACAACAACTTTCCAAGTTGTGTCATAAATACACAACTTTACCGACAACAAACAAACAGCCCCTACCATACCCTGTAACCCGGTCCATTGCCTTTTTTGCCCTCTACGTGCGAGTGGGGTTTTGAGGAGGAAGAAATGGGGGAAGAAGAGGAGATCACGTGGCTCCGTGATTGGGCGGGGACGGAAGCGATGAGGGCCGGACGGTCATCATCTTCGGCATCGATCCAATTATCCCCTGAGGCGCGTCTTTCTAGCTTCATCGACGCACGATTCACACGCCATGTAACTCTCTTTCCCCGCTCACTTTTATTAACCCCCCTTTATTAAATTAACACTCTAAAAAACACAAATCCTAGAAAAAGACCTCTAGATTCTGGGTATCAACTCTTAAAGGGCCTAATTATACTGTACCGCGCTGCGTCACTTGTTACCCTTTGAACATTTGGTGGGTGTTTCTTGAATAGTTTGGTTCCAGGAAGGAAATCTTGGATATCTCAAGGTTATGTCTTTTGATCTCAAGAGCTTTATCCCCTGGGCAAACCCTAAAAAGTTTAAGACGACGGATGGTTATGGCTTCATACAATTTTAACTCCCATGATCCCGCTCAAAAGAGGAATGCAATGGGTCACTAATAATCCCTGGGACAAATATGCATTTTCAGCTTAGGTAATATCTGCTGCCAGTGAAAACAGTAAATGCAGTGCCATATTAGTAGGTTTTCTTTTGCAATTTTAAACATTACTTTTTCCAAAAATAATGTATCTTTCTTATTTTTTGCCTCATGATTATCGCTAGTAATCTGCTGAAGATGGCTTTTCATTGTCAATCCTAAACCGGGATAAGAAAAGAGAGTTCCTTTCGGTATATGAATGCGAAAATTATTGCTTTTGAGGTGGCAACATCCACTAAGCAATACAAGAAACGAACAATGGTGTTAGGGAGCTGGCACAAATCTTCTTTTTTTGGGGCACAATCCTTGGATAATGATAGTTGAGCAAGAATGGGTTGTAAAACAATGCCTGCAGACTTTGTATTAATAAGGGTAGGTTTGATGGTGTTAGAAGAGCCAATTGGGTTGTTATACTTAAATATTATGAAGGGCGATTTCTTATAGGCAAAAATAATAAACTGAATATATGGTTCTTCACCCTACATGGATTACAAATGCATCATATATATCCCAAGACAAGAACCAAAAGAGATAAAGAATAATTTTTTAGTAAAATGAAGGAAGAGATTAATAGGAAAGGAATCAGGAGAAGATTTTATAAGAAGAGAGATGGAAACCTGAAGGAGAATCTTCTTTGCGGCTTATTCTGATACCACCAGTGGATTGCCTCTATGGACATCCTGAGGGAAGGGGGTTCAAAATTGTTGTCACGCAGGGGATTTCACGTTAAACTTGTAGATCATGTTTAACCCGATCATAATATTCAAGACGAGCACTGTCTCAAATTCACTTGTAAATATGAGAAATTTTAAGATCCACAGGTGCAAAGATCCTAGAGAAACCACATTAGGCAATGCTCCAGAATGCATTTGCGTGTGTGTATATATGTATATATTTCCAATCATATTCATAAAGGTAAGAAATTTTAAGGTTCATTAGTGTAAATATCCACGAGCAATGGTATGCAATGCTCTGTTTGTGTGTGTGTGTGTAATAGACACGTATAGTGACAAACATACCCAAACCCAAACCAGGCCGAACACATGTGTGTAATAGACACATATAGTGACAAACATACCCAAACCCAAAAAAAAAAAAAAAAAAGAAAAGAGAAAAAAAACAGACACATACATAGATATAACCGCAATGTGAGGACCTCACAGATATGACCACTATGCGTGGGTCCGGGAAAGGGTCAGAACACTTTTGGTCTACTGTATACGCAGCTTTATGTTGCACAAGCAACACATGCATATATGAACTACACTTTTTAGAAGGATTTGAGTGCAAATCCTTTTTGTTAAGTTTAGAGTTAGGTCACTTGTGCTAACTGCTACTCCAACCATTGATGTTCAGCTATGATGTCTGGAGTGTGTGGAACCAAATTTAGAAGTTTTTAATACAGACTATATCAAATAGTTACAAAGTGGATGTCGTTAAAAACCAATTTATTGTATTACAATCTCAAATGTCTAAAATCCAACTGATGTTGGTGTACGGAAGTTTTGAAGTGTTCTAGGTTATGTCAAAAGTATTAAATTTAAATCGTATGTTCGAACTAGTTAAATTTGCCGAACTTTTTGTTAGTCAGCCCAAGTCAATGAATGGGGAAAAAAACTTTAAAAATTTCATTTTTCTTTGGTTTTTAGACAATTTAAATGATGTAGAGCAACTTTAGATCCACTTTGAGTGGCCAAACCTTAAAAGCTTGAATGAGAAGATTCGACTTCAATCTCTTTAGAAATGGCAAGCTTGCCCTTGATTATGAGATACAGTTTGAGAAACTCAATATTTAATTTTCTAATCCTTTGATCTATTGTTTGCTATTCTTTAGCATGCCCTTGATTATGATGTATAGAGAAACTTGTTTCAAGCATTTATTCTTATGGATTGTGCATGAGTCATGAGTTGTACTGTATTTCCTTACAATTATAGATGACTTTGAGTCTGATCTTTAAATCTTCATGTTTTATGTGTTGTCATGTTTAATGCTGTTATCTTGGATGTTGATAAAGAGCTTGTGAAACACTTTGTCACGCGAGCCCAAATTTATGTGCTTAGTTCTTAGCTGCATTTCTAATGTTGGTTGTTAATTTTATGCATATATGATTAGATACAGCCCTCATCTTTGGTGCTCTTCGTTGGCAGGAGTATGCCCAACACTGCCGACTGCCATACCAGACGTGACCCCAACTGCATCCCAGGGGGATGGTGATGATGCTAAAATTGTAAAACTGTACGCAGTAGTTTCATTCAACCGTAATAAGTGTGTTTCCCTTTGTGCCTTGTTTTAACTGTCTTGATTGCTGCAGTTATTTGCTGATGTTGCAGGCCCTGGTACCGAGGAAAACTTGAAACATATCTTTGAAAAAACTGGGAATTGTACTGTTAAGATTCCTACAGGGAAAGGATGTGACAGTCCACTATGAATCTAGGTATGCTGGAAATAGATAATTAACTTCATCAAGGTCATTGTATCTCTTTAAATGTGAAATGTATTTGCGTAGAGTGTCTGCTTACATGCCATTGCTTTCAACCTTCATTTATTTCCTTCCCTAGAGTTTCACTTCATATATATTGACGAAGCCTTGACTGAGTTTCTGAGTCTTATTTTTAAACAATTAAAACATTTGAAAGAATGAGTAGGTTTAGAAGTAAAATATATTTCAATTTATCCCTTATCCATTGTACCTTTTTGTAACCATGCTACTTGAGCCTACTTCTTTTGCCATGACTCATGTAGATTAAAACTTAATGAGTTCTTGTAGTTTTGAGAGTTTGATTGTCCTTCATGTCACACGGTAATATATCTGTGTTTTATCCAAACAATTCTGGATATCGTTAACATGAATAATACTGTTCATATAGTTAGCATTCTCCTTGTTTTATTTGCTGTGTTTGTCTTCCCTTTGTAGTGATATTGCTAAAAAAGCAATGGAAAAGCGGCAACGTCTCTCTGTTAAATGAAAAAATATGTTTGCTTTCTTGGGGTGAGAGTAGAAGTATCCAGCCTATCGAGATATTTGATGGGTTGCTATACTGCTGATTTTTTCAATTTTCTATTCTGTTGGTGTTGAATTTCATTCATTTAGCTTGCATTTTTCACCCTTCCATTTGTCTACATTCGGGTTATTGCATCTTTTTATAGTGTATATAGTAATGAAAAGAAATGATTTATAGGAGGAACTATTGGCGAGTAAGGGTAAAATCAGTTTCCAGATCTGTTGGTGAAAAGGACTGATAAATTCTTGGTGGGTGGTAATAAATTCGTAACATGGCTTTCATTGTCTTTTTTAATCAATTTCATATTCACTCCAGCTTGAAAGTTAATTTCTTAACTATCTCAATTTACACGACATTCAGTATATTGAGGTGACTTTTTGAATATATTGGACCATTTCCAATGAATTTCCTTCTGCTGCTAATGTGGAATGTTCAAATCCACTGACTGAATACAAAGATTGATGCGAAACAATGTGATGCAGATAAGAAGATTAACGACAACAATGCTTCGCCAAATCAGCGATCGATCTAGGCGGGAAGCTTAAGAACAAAGTGCAGTTTCAATGGTTTTTAAGCAAAAGTGCAATGTACTAAGTTCAAAACCTTTTTGTAAATTATTCAGAAACTAAATGTAATGGTTCGTTCTCTTAACACAGTTCAACTTGTAATATTTAGACTAGCAAATGCTCACTTAATCAAGCTAATACAGCGCAATCAATTGATAATAAAATTGAGAATAACACGTACGCAACAGTAGTTCCGAAAATACAGGGTCGAAAGAAAACAAAACCTGCGTCGGTCTGAACAGACTCGACGTGAGAGACCTCTGGAGGCGGATCGACGACGGCGAACTGGATGCGGACGTGTGTAACAAACTGAGCGACGACGATGATGTAAAGGCGGAAAACGACGATACGAACAGATCTGTCTCTGCCAGCTGGGGCTGTCCGTCGAAAGGATAGCAGGGAGGAGGAGCTGAGTTTGTGGGACTGCTCAATTAGGAGGAGAGTAGGAGGGGTTGAATGGATCTGTGGATGGGGAAAACAGATCAGGGCGGTGACTGGAGTAGGAAGGGATTCTGGGCATTGGCTATTTGTTGCTGGCGAAAAACAGGGAAGGGAAACAGGGGAGAGATCGGGATGGTCTGTGGTGGAGGAGGGGATGGCCGGCGACGACCAGTGGTTTGGTGGCTTGCAGCGAAGTGAGAGAGAAAGATTTGGCGGACTGTTTGACGTGGGGAGATCAGAGGAGAGTTGGCGGCTGAGTAAAGGGAACAGGGGGGCGGAGCTTGTGGATGAGGGTGACGTTAGATTGCCTGAAAGGTGGTTGCTTCTGGAGAAGGAACAGGGAATGATGGGGTTGTAAATAATTGGATTAATTGGGTCTGGAAGAAAAGGTTATGTGATGTTGAAGTAGGACGGTGGAGTTGGGGTGTTGGGTGTTGACGTGAGCAGGCGCGTTTGCGGTCGGCGGAGGGAATAGGACAAGGGAGGGAAGAAGACGAAGTTGGTGGGCTGATTGGTTTAATTGTGAAGAGGAGTTCTGTTGTGTGTTTGCGTGGAGAAGATGAAGGCTGCAGTTGTCAGCTTTGAAAAGAAACAAAGACAGAAAATACGTATTAACCTAGGGTTTCACACCATAATTAGGCTAACACGAATTTTTTTATTCATCTTCAATGATCTTCAATCTGATTACAAGAGAGTTTAAATAAAGAAAAATACAGATTTGGAAAAATCCTCTAAATCCCTCAAATCTCTCTCATAACCAAAATACAACCAATTAACTTAATTAGCTACTAAATAAAATTCGAAATTCGAAATTTTGAAATTCAAAAATTTAAATTTCAAACTAATTTATTACAATTGAAATCAAAACCATAGTGCTGCAACATGGCGTCTCCTTCGCTGATAAACTCGGCGAAAATCCCGTGTATGTGTCCGGATGTCCCCATCATTCTCCCCGGGTGGGAGAGAACTCGACCCTGTCGAGTGTAAATCAGAACGGCTGTCATACTGCTCAAGAAGATCTGGATCCAGCCTCTGCAAGTCATCCCTATCGAGCCAGGTGTCATCTGACTCAGGTCGTCCTTTCCAACGTACCAAATACCTGCGGATACCACCATTGCTAGTAGAAACAATGTTACCATCAATAATAGTATCAATGTCATGTGCTGTATACGTGGGTGATATCTGGGGAAGTGGAGGTAAAGGGGAGCTCTCAGAAATAGGCTCAGGGGTAGGCTCATCAACCAATGGGTTGTCAGGGTTAAAATATGGGCCTTTGTACTCTACTAAATCCTCAATATTAAAAGTCGAACCAATATTAAAACTTTCGGGAAGGTCGAGAACATAAGCATTATCATTAATTTTCTTGAGAATTTTAAAAGGTCCTGCACTTCGCGCATGCAACTTTTTAACAGTTCCCGGAGGAAACCGTTCTGGACGTATCCGAACCATCACATAATCACCAACATTAAATTCTTTAAACTTCCTTCTTAGATCTGCTCGCATTTTATAGTTAGCATTGCTGTCATTGATCTTCTTACTGATGTCTTTATGCAAGTCATGAATGCGAGATGCAAATGCAGATGCTGACTCAGATACTCTATGATGTGCAGACACGGGGACAAGATCTATAGGCTGTCTAGGTTTGTAACCATACACGACTTCAGCTGGACTGACACCTGTAGACCTATTAACAGAGTTATTATAAGCAAATTCAGCAGTAGGCAAATGTTGATCCCAACTCCTAAGATTCTCACCAACTAGCGATCTCAAAAGGTTACCTAAGCTCCGATTGACTACCTCAGTTTGACCGTCAGTCTGGGGATGAAAGGCCGTAGAGAATTGAAGTTTAGTTCCCATTTTGTGCCAAAGGGTTTTCCAGAAATAACTTGTAAATTTAACATCCCTATCTGACACGATTGTTTTCGGAAGCCCGTGCAGTTTAACAACTTCGTTGAAGTATAGCTTGGCCACATGAGAAGCGTCGGAAGTTTTGAAACATGGTATGAAGTGGGCCATTTTGGAGAAGCGGTCCACAACAACAAAGATAGAATCGTGTTTTCTAATCGTTTTCGGGAGTCCTAACACGAAATCCATACTAACATCCTGCCATGGACAATTTGGCACAGGGAGAGGAGTGTACAAACCAGTGTTCTGTTTACGTTGTTTTGCCAATTGGCAGATGTGACATCTACTCACTAGTCTAACAACGTCTCGTTTCATACTTGGCCAATAGAAGCGACTTTCCACTGCCTCGACAGTCTTGTTATTTCCAAAATGTCCTGCAAGGCCTCCAGCGTGTAATTCCCAAATTAAGAATTCTCTCAGGGAGGTGTCAGGAATACACAACTTGCGAAAATGGAAGAGATATCCATCCTTCAGGAGAAAGCCATCAATTTCACGGATCACTCCATCATTTAGCAAAGTATAAACTTCGCTAAAATCAGGGCACGATTCATATTGGTCTTTGACTTTCTCAAAACCGATAACTTCCGCACTCAAAGTGGAGAGGAGGTGCATGCGACGACTGAGTGCGTCGGCGGCTTTATTTTCTACTCCCGCTTTATGTTTGATCGTGTAGGTATAATCCTGGAGGAATTCAACCCAACGACCATGTCTAGCGTTCAATTTCTTTTGGGAGTGAATATATCGAAGAGCTTCGTGGTCAGAATATATGACGAATTCTTGTGGGAGCAGATAGTGACGCCAGTGTCGAAGAGATTGTATCACCGCATAGAACTCTTTATCATAAGTGGAATAACGTTGCCTAGTGTCATTAAGCTTCTCACTGAAGTAAGCAACGGGATGTCCTTCTTGAGATAGGACTCCACCTATTCCAATACCAGAGGCATCACACGCAATTTCGAAGACTTTAGAAAAATCGGGCAGGCGCATAACAGGAGCCTGCAACATCCTTTGCTTGATCTCTTCAAATGCCTTGGTAGCAGCTTTTGACCACTCGAACTCACCTTTCTTCAAGCAATCGGTAATAGGGGCCATGATGGTACTGAAGCCCTTGATAAGCCGACGATAAAAAGTAGCGAGTCCGTGAAAACTTCGAACGTCCCTAATGCTCTTGGGTTCGGGCCATTCTTCAATAGCTCTGACTTTTTCAGGGTCAGCGGATACTCCTTCAGACGAGACCACGAATCCTAGAAAAATGACTTGCTGTGTAAGAAAAGTACATTTCTTAGGATTAGCATAAAGTTGCTCTTTCCTTAACACGACACAGACTTGACGTAGATGGTCCACATGCTGCTCACGAGAATTACTGTAAATAAGGATATCGTCGAAGTACACAGCCAAAAATTTTCCCGTGAAGGGGTGGAGTACTTGATTCATCACTCTCATAAAGGTGCTCGGAGCATTAGTCAGCCCAAAGGGCATGACCATCCATTCGTACAATCCATCTTTGGTCTTAAAAGCGGTTTTCCATTCGTTACCGGGACGGATGCGAATCTGATGGTAGCCACTCTTAAGATCAATCTTAGAAAAGATGGTGGCTCCAGACATTAAGTCAAGCATGTCATCCAACCGGGGAATGGGGAAACGGTATTTCACCGTAATCTTGTTAATCGCACGGCTATCCACACACATACGCCATGTTCCATCTTTCTTTGGCGTCAGTAATGCGGGAACCGCACAAGGGCTCATGCTTTCTTTCACAAAGCCCTTCTTCAACAATTCATCAACTTGCCTTTTCAACTCTGCATGCTCATTGGGATTCATCCGATAGTGAGGCAAATTGGGAAGGGATGCTCCCGGGACTAAATCAATTGCGTGTTGGATATCACGCATCGGGGGTAATTGGTCCGGGAGGTCTTCAGGGAAGACGTCAGAAAATTCTTCCAACACAGTAGCGACTTCTGGGGAAACCACGTTAGAAATATCCTTCGGAGCTTCTCTAGCGGCGATGGCGAAAATAGGAGCTCCGTTGGCCAGTTCGCGATCAATCTCTTTGCCTCCAATCAGGTTAACGCCTTGGGAAGACTTGTTTGGATCAGGCTTCTTGTCGTTTCCTTTTGGTTGAACCGGTAGGATCTTGACCTTCTTTCCGTCGTGTTCGAACAATAGCATATTGGATCGCCCGAAGATATGAACGTCGTTATCAAATAACCAGGGTCTTCCAAGAATAACTTGACCCACATCCATTTTCAAAACATCGCACCAAACTTTGTCTTTATAAATGGAAAATTGAAGAGGGACTAGGCATCTCTCTTGGACATTGAGGGCGGTGTCGTTAATCCATGATACCTTGTATGGATTAGGATGGGGTACAACCTTGAGACCAAGCTTAGCGATCACAGCTGAGGAGACCGCGTTAATGCAACTTCCACTGTCCACGATCACTTTACAATTTTTATCACCAATCTTTGTGAACGTATGAAAAATGGAAGTACGTCTCCAATCATCAACAGCCTTGGGTTGAGAGATGGCGCATCTGACAACTGATACGGTAGGAGTGTCAATTTGTCTAAGACAACCTAAGATAGTATCATCAGCATCATCCTCGAAATCATCGGTATCATCGTCAACTTGATGGACAAACTCGTCACTGTCAGATTCAGGTTCGTATTCGTATTGTCCATCGATAATAGCAACCTTATGACGGGTCGGACAGTTCGCAGAAACATGCCCATACCCTTGGCATTTGTAGCACTTGACATGAGCGCCAATCTTGGAGAAATCTTTCTCCGGCTCCTTGCCTTTGGAATCGACTTTAGACTGGGAAGAACTGGGGTTAGATCGACTCGGAGGATGACTAGAAGTAGTGGCACGGGAAGGTTGGGAAGAATGATTTCTATAATCCTGACTCCTATAAGATTGATGGGATTTTGATTCATCTAGATCCTGAACTAACGCGTAAGCTTTTTCAAGGGTGTCTACTCCCCGAGCAAAGAGTTCGGTTTGCAGATCATTTCTCAATCCAGCTCTAAACTTCGACAAGACTTTCATTGGCGCCTCTTGTTCAATAGTGTTGCATCGAGTGAACAGTTCGTCAAATTGTGCAACGTAATCTTTTGCGGATTTGGTGCCTTGAGTGAGACGATGCCACTTATCTAGCAATCGATGATAAAATGATGGCGGAAGGTATTTCTGTTTAAGTTCGTTGGTCATTTCTCGCCAAGTTGTAATCGGTAACTCACCTCTAATGTGCCTCAACGTTTCGAGGTTGGTCCAATATTGGCAAGCAGGTCCGGTAAGTTTCATAGCGGCGGATTTGACCTTTCGGGGTTCCGTTAGGGCGTACCAATCAAAATAACGATCCATGCTCTTCAGCCAGTCCAAGAAAGCTTGTGGGTCGAGCTTGCCGTCAAAGGTTGGGGCGTTGATCTTAATACTCCTCAGGTATTGCGCATCCGGATCAGGTACCGGTTGATGTGGGGGCCGTTGAACGATGTTTCCATAACCTTGACCTTGCAGCGGCGGGGCGAAGTGTTCATAACCTTGACCTTGTGGTGGCGGGGTTGCAACACGAGCTTCTTCGAGCCTAGCAAACTTTTCGTTGGTTTCGTTTCGGAGATTTGCTAAACCCTGGACTACGACACCTAATTGTCCTGCTAGCTCATCGAGTTTCTTATAGAGTTCGGGATCGCTGCTGCCTGACATACTGGACTCACTAGTCGACTCACTTGACTCTCCTAAGCGATAGGGTAGACCGGTACGAGTGGGCATGCACTAAATGCAATGAAATGAGTGGGTGCACAAAAATTAAATGAGATGACTAATAAGACTCACAAATTTCCTAACCTAGAACCAGGTGCTCTGATACCAAAAATGATGCGAAACAATGTGATGCAGATAAGAAGATTAACGACAACAATGCTTCGCCAAATCAGCGATCGATCTAGGCGGGAAGCTTAAGAACAAAGTGCAGTTTCAATGGTTTTTAAGCAAAAGTGCAATGTACTAAGTTCAAAACCTTTTTGTAAATTATTCAGAAACTAAATGTAATGGTTCGTTCTCTTAACACAGTTCAACTTGTAATATTTAGACTAGCAAATATACTTGGCAACTGAATCGCTCGCTCACTAATCAACTGAATACAGCGCAATCAATTGATAATAAAATTGAGAATAACACGTACGCAACAGTAGTTCCGAAAATACAGGGTCGAAAGAAAACAAAACCTGCGTCGGTCTGAACAGACTCGACGTGAGAGACCTCTGGAGGCGGATCGACGACGACGAACTGGATGCGGACGTGTGTGACAAACTGAGCGACGACGATGATGTAAAGGCGGAAAACGGCGATACGAACAGATCTGTCTTTGCCAGCTGGGGCTGTCCGTCGAAAGGATAGCAGGGAGGAGGAGCTGAGTTTGTGGGACTGCTCAATTAGGAGGAGAGCAGGAGGGGTTGAATGGATCTGTGGATGGGGAAAACAGATCAGGGCGGTGACTGGAGTAGGAAGGGATTCTGGGCATTGGCTATTTGTTGCTGGCGAAAAACAGGGAAGGGAAACAGGGGAGAGATCGGGATGGTCTGTGGTGGAGGAGGGGATGGCCGGCGACGACCAGTGGTATGGTGGCTTGCAGCGAAGTGAGAGAGAAAGATTTGGCGGACTGTTTGACTTGGGGAGATCAGAGGAGAGTTGGCGGCCGAGTAAAGGGAACAGGGGGGGCGGAGCTTGTGGATGAGGGTGACGTTAGATTGCCTGAAAGGTGGTTGCTTCTGGAGAAGGAACAGGGAATGATGGGGTTGTAAATAATTGGATTAATTGGGTCTGGAAGAAAAGGTTATGTGATGTTAAAGTAGGACGGTGGAGTTGGGGTGTTGGATGTTGACGTGAGCAGGCACGTTTGCGGTCGGCGGAGGGAATAGGACAAGGGAGGGAAGAAGACGAAGTTGGTGGGCTGATTGGTTTAATTGTGAAGAGGAGGAGTTCTGTTGTGTGTTTGCGTGGAGAAGATGAAGGCTGCAGTTGTCAGCTTTGAAAAGAAACAAAGACAGAAAATACGTATTAACCTAGGCTTTCACACCATAATTAGGCTAACACGAATTTTTTTATTCATCTTCAATGATCTTCAATCTGATTACAAGAGAGTTTAAATAAAGAAAAAATACAGATTTGGAAAAATCCTCTAAATCCCTCAAATCTCTCTCATAACCAAAATACAACCAATTAACTTAATTAGCTACCAAATAAAATTCGAAATTCGAAATTTTGAAATTCAAAAATTTAAATTTCAAACTAATTTATTACAATTGAAATCAAAACCATAGTGCTGCAACATGGCGTCTCCTTCGCTGATAAACTCGGCGAAAATCCCGTGTATGTGTCCGGATGTCCCCATCAAAGATATTCTCCATCGACATATCCCTTAAAGCTCTATAGTTATGCTCAATTCTTTAGCCTCTTCATATTCTTTAACTTCTTTTTATCTCTATCATGATATCATCAATGGCTACTAATTCTCTTTGGACATTGCCTTTGGTCTGATGAAGAGAAGTGAGAATTTAGTTCTGCCTTCATTTAATGTTATAAAAATATTGCAATTTCCTTTTATTCATCACAATAAATTTCTATATAGAAACATTCATAAACACGATGTTTGTGGTCTGATTACTTACAAAATCTCCATGAACGTGTACATGAAAGTGTGGAGAATAAATGATAACATCAGTTAGTTATTCCTAAAGTGGACTGTGTAATTAATCTCCTTCCAGTAAGACGTGCGATAAAGTTTAAAAAATACATTATGATTTAAAAATGTTCTTTAAATTTTATCATTTTGAAGTAGGACATTATAAAAGTTTGCAGATTTGCAAAGTCACTATCTTTAAAACGAAAATGTGACATTTTACAATAGATGTTCTAAGTAAAGAAGTAATGTTAAAAATTGTAGAAATGAACTTGGAAATTATTATTGGTAATATGCTGTCTCTTATTCTCCTGCCATTTTCAAATTAATTGTTCTCTTCTATTTCTATTAGAGAGTTAGAGTGGCATAGAAAATCAGAGAAAAGTAATTAAGAGAAAATTCTTCAGAGTACGGGGTTGAGATGGAAAAACAGAGAGAAGGAAACAAGAGAAGAAATTATCAGTAATAACAGAAACTGAGAGATATGCAAGAGGGGAGAGTGAGAGGGATCTAGTTGTGAGGAGAAGATAGGACAAGAATGGAGTCATGAGATGAGAGTAAAATTACAACCGAAAGGAATGGGTTATTTCTTGTTTGATGCATGGTATATGGTTTGGGTTGGGGGTTGGCTACTTTCATAGTTTCTATTACATCTTTGGGATTTTTAAGAGATAAGAGAGAGTTTCGTATTGGGAGAGGGACTCATACTTCCCATGACATGTTACCACATCGGAACTATGAGGTTTTAAAGGTGCATATTGGTCTTAGAATAAATGAAATCAGGAGTAATTTTTGGAAAATTTGGCCATTTTCTGTATTTCCTTTGATACAAATTATTTGTTTTGGTGTTTTTTAACAAAATTGGATAATTTGGAAATTACAACCATGTGATCTCGAATCTCTTTACGCAATTGACAGACTCATTTTATTTCCGTATGATTTGCAGGACATATATTACGATCATCCAGAATTTTCACAATACTGTTGTGATTATAGTTGCAAACCACTGCGATGTGCTTCCATTGGAGTTCCATTTTGTCCTTATAGATCTCAGCCTTTCATAGTTCAATCCTTTTTTAAAGATGGCCGTTGTGATATATGTGGCAAAGTTCCTTCGGTAAGAATTACATAACTATACAATTGATTTTATGACTTGATTCTCCAACTTGAGAATTTTAACCTTTATTTATGAAAATGATTGTACTAATCTATATCCTTGCATGCATGATTTTACTCTAGAAGATGAGCTCTTCAATTGGTAGCAGTCGAAATTTCTAAAGTCTGTTCATTATCATTGACTTGGCCACATCTACTTTTTCCACAAGTATGCAATGAAGTTGTGAAATAGTTGGATATAATAGATATTGAATTATACACTCGCAGGGGCCATGCTTGCACAGAGGATTTCTATTGATAACTTTCTTCATGAGCAAAGTGGGCTCTCAACTTTGAGTGCTTAACTGCTCCTTTTAGGGAGCAACTCTTTTAGGACACAAATATCATGTTGACTAGTCTGAAAAGCTAGGATATATCCTCAGTTTAGAAACTTATCATGCAATGCCCTTAACAGGCATCAGTAATATTTTTGGGGGAGAATCAATTCTTTTCCGAGACTTCCGAAGATAATTTCTATGACCTTCAAATCTTCTCTATTTTGATAGTAGATCTCAAAACATGGAATTTCTAAATAAGATCCCTAAATCCTTTGAGTTCGAAAAAAAAGCCATTTGGTTAGATTTAACCTTAATTGCTAAAATTTCTCTATCAATGTTAGAATTTTTTATTTATGGACTATTGTGCCCATGTTCATACACAGGGAAGAACTTG
>NC_033796.1:83431238-83433746 GCF_001876935.1 Asparagus officinalis | reverse complement strand
AGTTACTCAGCTAAGAAAAACTAATTTAAAAGTTAATATGCTATGCAAAATTGACAATACAAAAGTGCTAATAGTAACTAATTAAAAACTAACAATTTAAGAAATTCAATTCAATTATCCCAACAATATAACATCAAATTTTCATTCACACAAACTAATATGAAGATCAAATATATATTTACTCCATTCGCTAAAACTTACGCGTTACCTTTCAATCACAAAGCTTCAAACACCATTCTTTCATATTATAAAAGTCATCTATTAATGAATCTGCTAAATTTTCTTGTAATTTTCTTCTTAATATATGTTATCATGTAGCCTGCAAGATAACCATTTTCCGAGTCTGTACGAAAAGGACCACAACCTTGCAGGAACCAAAGGAACAAAAAAATATAACTTGGACCCAATTGCTTCTATTGTAAAACGTAGTTTTAACTTCGGTAATATAATATCACATAAATTGTTTCCGCTGGAATATGTATTTTTAGTTGGTCAAATTTGTGGACCCCTCTAGAATATCAAAATGGATTCGTCACCGCTTATACAAGATTTAGCCAATTTAAATTGGTTTTGTTCTTCTTCCCCAATTCACTTCTCTCTCTAAAACTCCTCCTTCCTTCTCATACTTCTCCTTCAATCTTTTTTATGTCTCCTCAGGGTACTTCCCTCACACACCATCTGTCATATTCTATGAGATTTGGGTTGGGTTCAAAATTTTGAGAGGAAAATATATTCATCTTCGGGGAAAAAAGAGAAGAAAAACATAATAATTGACTCGGTAACATATGCTCAAATACGTCCATCATAATCTAATCCATCTCATTCTATAACAAGGTTAAGCATGACAACTTACAACCTTACAACCATCATCCCTCGATATCGTATTGTTATTGAAGTTGGACAAATGATCTCTGGTATACTTAAGGTGTTGATATTGAATAGGAATGGTGAAATGTTAATAAGATGATATATTGTTGAGTCTCATGAAGCATCTTCAAGGTGTCTTGAATATTCAAAGTACTGGGCGCATTGAAAAACACAATGCAATGCATTTGAAAATCTAATAATAAATTCCTAATCCATGCTGGTCACTTTAGATGATACTTTTTGTCATTCTTCTGTAATATTTTCATTGGTGATAAATGACGAAAATCTTTTATGGTATTTGATGATAGTTCATGTACGTTTGACATCAATCATGAAAGACTTGCAAGGTTCTTCTTTGCGTAATTCCTATATCAATTTTGATATTTCCTTTTGTTATCCTGATTTTTTTTCTAACCAAACAGAATAACAATATTTCCCTTTTTCCCCTTTTCTCTCACACTGACGCTCCAAATTTGACCCGAATGATGATAATTATTTTATTAGTATGATGATAAAACTAAGAATCAGACTAGAATCTGATTGCTTGATCTTCGAATGAGAACAAAAGGAATATGTAATTATTTTGTACCCCCATCATTTTGAATTTGAAAGAAACTACGGCATAAATTTATCATTCATGGCTTTAATTCAATTTTATGGTTTCTTGAATGTGTTTTAGGAGAGTGAAGGGGAAGTAGCTATGACAGCCAGAAGCAGTAAGTTGGATGTCGGTGTTCTTGCTGAAAGTTTGGAGAAGTTAGTAACCCTCACAGAAGTTCATTGAGTTGTTCTTCTTTGTGTTTATTGATATTATTTAACAACTTTTCAAGTCTTCCAGGTCAAATGATGATTACTTTTAGAATGTGACGTTGGGGAAACCGTTTTGGCTTAGGATCTCAGCGGTATCTCAAAGATCTTATATATATGTATGTATGCATATTATGTATGTATACACACACATACATATTCACACATACATATTCTAGCCTTGTAGATGAAGTATTTAAAGGGTTTGGATTAACTAAGGCCCTTGGGTTCCTTTAAACGAGAATGTCATGGGAGTGAATAAGAACAATAAGGCCCATGGGTTCCTTTAAATGCATAGCTTCATATTTCATACGGGGTAGAACAGGGGATATAGTAGTTTGAATTAGCCTTTACTTACAAACTCGAGTGTTGTAAGCTAGCAGAGTTTGGATTGACTTTTGGATATGATATTGTTCACTGATGTACAAATTTGATTGATTTGTGTGTGTAGGAAGTTGAAAGGTTTTATGCCTTTTTTTCTTCTTTCTATTCAACTCTTGTTATCGACTATGATGCCCCATAACCTCAACAAACCATACTCTTAACCTGGGCTCCACACTCCACTTCATAGCCAACTCTTGCCTTGAAAGCAAAGCACGCTCCAAATCATTTCTCCACCTCCGCTTCCCACTCTCCACACATTTGATTAATCAAACTAATCTAATTCCCAACACTCAATTGCACCCACCGATTCCACTCCCCATTTCCTTCAAACTCAAGCACACCCCCAACAACACTATAACATACAACCTCCAAAAGAAAAACCAAGGCAAACCCCTTTGCCTCATAAACCCACCATGCCTCTCCTCCTCCTCCTCCTCCTCTTTCCCATTT
>NC_033796.1:83397635-83431219 GCF_001876935.1 Asparagus officinalis | reverse complement strand
CCCTATAAGAAATGCCTCACCCTCCCCACCCAAGAAGCCACATTCTCATGGACCTACCACCCCTCCAACTCCACCCTCGACGCCATCTTCTCTGGTTCTTTCCTCTCGCCCTCCGGCTGGGTCGCCTGGGGAATCAACCCTCTCTCCCCCCAGATGACAGGGACTCACTCGGTTGTCACGTTCTCCGACCCCTCCTCCGGCACCCTCCTTGCCCTCCCCTTCCTCCTTAGACCCTCCGTCAAGCTCCAACTCCTCCCCCTCGTCTCCCGCTCGCCCCTCAACCACGTAACAACCCTCTCCTCTCTTCCTCCTCGCCTCCCTCCACAACCCCCTCCCCCCCACACCGCGCCCACGTCCGCATCACGCCATCTTCAACTAAACCCCAACCAAACAAGATATACCTCGTATGGAACCGCGGCCTCTACGTCCAAGGCTACTCCCCAACCATCCATCCCACCTCCCTTCCGACCTCAGCTCTCGCGCCAGTTGTTGACCTGCTCTCCTCTCTGGCCACCATCAAACCACGCTCCCCGCCGTCCTCGATCCATCCATGCGATAACTTAACTCTCTATCCTGGGGCTTCTGCTCCCCGTCGGTGTCCTGACTGCACGATACCTCCGACACTTCCCCAACGTCGGCCCGACATGGTTCTATGCGCACGCCGCCCATCCAATGATCCCCGGATTCTTCATTGGAGTTGCGGGGTTCATCATCGGGATCATAATGGGTGCCGACTCCGTGGGCGTGACGTATGGCGTTCACCGAGGGCTTGGCATCGCGGCGGTGTGCATGGGAGGGCTGCAGGCAGCGGCGCTGATGTTCAGACCGGGGACGACCAATAGGTATCGGAAGTACTGGAAGAGCTATCATCACTTGGTCGGTTATGGGTGCGTGGTGGTCGGGGTGGTGAACGTGTTCCAGGGGTTCGAGGTGATGGGGATCGGGAGGTCGTACGCGAAGCTGGCGTATTGCCTGGTGTTGTCGACGGTAGTCGGGGCTTCGTGGGTGGTGTTTTGTAGGAAGGCGGAGGAGGAGAAGGTGTTGAGAAGGGAGGAGGGGAGTGATGGGATGTTGTCTAAAGGGAATGGGGGTCTTATATAATTATTTTACTTTTTTCGCAAGTAATTGTATGGATTTTGAGGTGGTTTTATGTGAATTTGTCGTCTGAGCGACGTCCCTTCTTTTTTTTCTTTTTTTTAATATAGTGGATTAAGGATGATTACTACCACGATCAAGTGGATGAATTTTGTTTTAGTTAGTGGATAGTTGATGATCGAAATGCTATTCTTAAATAATGCATAAGGGTAGCGGAATTTAAGGATCAATGTATTCTTCAAGAATTTTTCTTTTATTTTTTTATTCAAGTTGCGCAATGAAGTAAATGAGATATACTAACTAGTTTTAGTCAATAATGATGGAAAGTTAATGTGTCTACGGTAAACACTTACCCGCTACAGTAATCACCAACCGTATGCCACTAAATATTACTGTAGTATCACTGTAGCAACAGTGCGCACCTATCACAAACTCATCTATATATAGCTATTCCTGGCGTTAAGTTCTGATTATCTCAATGTCTCCAATTAAAAGTGAAAAGAAAGAGAGAGGGAGAGAGAAAGAGAGGAAAATAGAGAGAGTTTCTCCTTGAAAAGAGATATTGTAACTCCTAAGTGTTTCCTTATAGTGAATTCTTCTATCCTTTTCGATTATTTTTTAACCGAAATTCATGTAGAGGGTTTTCCACGTAAATCTGTGTGTTCATTTTATTACTTCTACTTTACTATTCGTTGGGACTTGCTCTATTTGGCCCTGAGTTTATCCCAACAAGTGGTATCAGAGCCTAACTTAGGGTGCGTATATCTACCTATCGTATGCTCTATGACTGCCACAAAAAGTGGATCATCCACATCAAAAAATAAGTTAGATTATCACTTACCCTTTGAAGGCGACGTGTACTATTCACGAGTACATATTGTTCATAAATACGGTACTATTCACAAATATAGTACTATTCAGGGATATGATTACTGTTCTTAATTACAGTTACTGTTTACGTGAAATAGTAAGAAATTACTATTCGTGGTAGAAGCAATGGTGGTGAAGTTCGAGATTGAGAAATTTAACGGGAGTAATTTCTCACTATGAAAGTTAAAGATAAATGCTATCTTGAGAAAAGATAATTACCTACCGGCCATCGGTGCAAGGCCAGATGACATCATAGATTATAATAAGTGAAACAAGATGAATGGAAATGCTATTGTAAATCTCCATCTGGCATTAGCAGACGGGGTGCTGTCAAGCATAGAGGAGAAGAAGAAAGCAATTGAGATCTGAGATACTCTAACAACGCCATATGAGACAAAATCGTTGCACAATAAAATTTTCTTAAAAATAAGACTTTACACTCTGATGATGACCGAATCTACATCAATGACTGACCACATCAACACCCTAAACACACTGTTCTCCCAACTCACAAACATTGGGGCATACAATCAGTGTGAATGAACATGCAGAACTTCTACTTCAGAGTCTACCTGACTCGTATGATTAGCTCATCATCAACCTAACAAACAACGTCCTCACAGACAATCTAGTCTTCGACAACGTTATAGCCGCTGTTCTGAAGGAAGAAAATCAGCGCAAGAACAAGGAAGACAGGTAGGCAAGTTAGCAACAAGCAGAGGCCTTATCGGTGACGAAAGGAAGATCAACAGAATGTGGCTCCAGTGGGAGTCATACCCATGGTAGATCAAAATCAAAAAGTAAGAAGAATATCAAATGCTACAATTATGACAAAAGAGGACACGTGAAATCAGAGTGTTGGCACAATAAGAAAAATGGTGACAAAAAGTCTTCAAAACAATCAACATCTCAAGGATGCGTTGTCAGCACATCAGATGATGTGAAATTTTATACAGTGTAGCAACCACTGTTGATGAAGGCAGAAAGAAGTTTACTGATGTCTGACTTCTAGATTCAGCAGCCTCCTGACATATGACCTTTCAGAGAGAATGGTTTCACAAATATGAACCTATCTCAGGAGGATTTGTATTCATGGGCAATGATAATGTCTTGGAGATTTCTGGTATTGGCACTATCAAAATTAAAATGTTTGATGGTACAATACGCATCATTCAAGATGTGCGACATGTGAAGGGCTTGAAGAAGAATCTATTGTCTTTAGAACAATTAGATGAGCTCGGGTACAAGACCCATATAGAGAACGTGATCATGAAGATTGTTAGAGGGGCGCTTGTTGTGAAAAAAAAAAAACCTACGAATCTATACATGCTCAAAGGAGAAACCCTACATGAAGCTGATTCATGTGTGGCATCAACTAGCCATAAAAAAAAAACAAACCATGATGTGACATCGCAAACTAGGCCACATGTCAGAACGAGGCTTGAAGATTCTCTCCGATCGTAAACTGTTTTTTAGATTTAATTCGATAGCTCTTCCATTCTGCAAGTATTGTGTTACAAGTAAGCAACATCGGCTGAAGTTTAACACATCGAGTTCTAGAAGCAAGGTTATTCTGAAACTAGTTCATTCTAATATATGGCAAGTACCAGTTACATTCAAGGGAGGAGCAAAGTACTTTGTGTTCTTTATTGATGATTACTCCAGGAAATGTTGGGTGTATCCTATCAAGAAGAAGATGGATGCATTTTTAATCTTTAAAGCCTACAAAGTGCGACTCGAGCTCGAATCTAAAAAGAAGATCAAGTGCTTAAGGTCAGATAATGGAGGAGAATTCACAGACGGTGAATTTCTTACATTCTGCAAGCAAGAAGGCATCAAAAGACAATTCAGTACTGCTTATACTCCTCAAAAAAATGGAGTGGAGGAGCGGATGAACAGAACTCTACTGGAAAGAACAAGAGCAATGTTAACTACAAGTTTGGATAAAGTCTTTTGGGCAGAAGCAATAAAAATCGTCTGTTATGTGGTGAATCGATCTCCATCAACGGTAATACAGTTAAACACGCCGATGAAGATATGGACCAGCAAGCCAGCTGATTATTCCAACCTCTATATATTTGGAAGTCCAGTGTACGTAATGTAAAATACCCAAGAAATTACAAAGCTGGATTCAAAATCCAGAAAATGCATATTCTTAGGGTATGCTGACAGAATAAAGATGTATCGCTTGTGGGATCCCACGACCCGTAAGGTTATCGTCAGCAGAGATGTTATCTTTGTAGAGAACCAACTACAAAGTGAAGAGAAAGAAAGATGTTCAATGAAGAACTCAGAGACTGTAGATGTTCAGGTAGAAAATGGTCAAAATTCTTCTGAAGCAACACCGGAGCATGATATACAAGAAACAGTCAGGTCCGAGACTCCAGAAGTTCGAAGGTCAACTCGTGAGAGAACACCACCAACTTGGTACTCAGAGTATATTACGGAGAGTAGTGTTGCATAATGTCTTCTAACCGAGGATGGAAAGCCATCAACTTTTCATGAAGCTATAAATAACATAGATGCATCTTTGTAGATGGGAGCAATGTAGGAAGAAATTGAAGATCTCCATAAGAATAAGACTTGGATACTTGTGTCACTACCACAAGAAAGAAAGACCATTGGAAATAAATGAGTGTATAAGATCAAGCGAAATAGCGATGATCAAGTGGAGCGATATCGTACTAGATTTGTGGTAAAAAGATATGCTCAAAAAGAATATATTGACTTTAATAAAATATTTTCTCCTGTAGTTCGACTTACAACAGTTCGAATAATCCTGGCTATGAGCGATATATTTGACTTACATTTAGAGCAGCTAGATGTGAAAATAGTATTTTTTTTCATGGAGATCTTGAAGAAGATGTTAGGTCTCATGTTTATGAGCCTAATATCTAATTTAGTTTTGATGATTAACAAATAATTCCTAACATCGTGTGTTGAGTATTTGCATTTATTTTGTTAGGTAATCTACACAAATATCCTCAGTTGGCACTAGTGGAAAACCAGGAATCGTTGACGGGCATTCCCGTCAAGAATGCCTAAATACCCGTTGGCGATAAATATCCTTGACGGCTTCCCGTCAAGGATACACCGTCAGCAATAGTCCCGTTAGGGAATAATTATCCCTAACGGGGTGCTGTCAGTAATATACATTACCGACGGCAACAACGTTGACGGCAAATGCCGTCAGTGATAATGAAACAACGCTGACGGCTATCCTGTCAGCGATGTTATGTATATCACTGACGGGGCTCCCGTCAGTGATGTTTGTTGCTGACGACAATTCATCAGCGCTGAACCCACAACCGCTGACGGGAATCTCATCAGCGATACATATCCCTGACGGGATTACTGTCAGCGATATTATTCACATCGCCAACGGGATACCGTCAGCGATAACCTATCGCTGACGGGATTCCCGTTGGCGATGTTATATACATGTTTTTACCGAAAGCCGTTTTCATTGTCGATTCCATTAAAACTTAGATCGTTTACAGTGAATTACAATGAAAAATAAGCAAATTACAACTATCTTAGAAAATAATAAAAAAATCGTTTATCGACTTCTGCTTTGTGGGACTTTGCCTGTGCCGGGAGTGCTTTGGCTCGTGGACCACCAAATCATAGATTGTCAAGATTTTAGGGATTCTTTCTTCGTTTATCGAAGTAAGAGTTTGAAGCGAATATCTTATCGATGTAAGATGTTCACTCTTCCAAAGATTAAGTCAGAGCTTAGATCTTTAGGAATTACTAACCGTTTGGATACCATGGTGTTTTACTTGTTTCCATGGTGTTTTTGCCAAAAACAAAACGCCATGCGTTTGGAAACCATGTTGTTTTTTGAGCTAAATAATCCTCAAACCAAAAACACAACACTTATTTCGAAACACCTTTTAGGTGTTTTAATATTGGTGTTTTGGTTTTGAGTTTGAGAATGTGTTAATATAATATCTAATATAATATATTAAATGTAATTAATATAGAGTTATTATCAACATGCTTATTATATTATATTAAAATATACTATATTATAGTTAATTTAATATATTAGTAATATATTAAATAATATAAAAATATAATAAATAAAATATCTTATATAATAATATAATAACATATTAAATATCAATATTTAATATGTTAATAATGTATTATATAATAATAAAATATAAATAAAATAATAAAAAAGTTATTGATAATAAATAATAATATAATAATTAAAATATCTTATATAATAATATAATAACATATTAAATATCAATATTTAATATGTTAATAATGTATTATATAATAATAAAATATAAATAAAATAATAAAAAAGTTATTGATAATAAATAATAATATAATAATGATATAATAATATACTATACAAATTAAAAACTATATTATATTATATATTAAAATATTTATGATATATTAATTTATTAATAACATACTAGTAATAACATGATATTAACATTATTAAAAATATTATATTATATGAATAATAGTATACTATTATATTATAATAATAATAATAATATATTATATTAATAATAAAATAACATTATTATAAAAATATTAATATAATATACAACAATAACAAATTGATTTATCAAAATAATTAAATATATAATTATTTGAAAATAATATGTAATAATTATAATATAATATAACTCATTAAAGTACAATATAATATTATAATACATTATACAATATTATATTACATTACATTTAATACTTATAATACTATAATAATATAAACTAAATATTATAACATTTTATTTATAATATATTTTATAATAATTAATATATAATATATTAATAATATGTTTAATACTAATGTTATAATGGGTCAAACTAGTGTTGACCAAAACCACTTAACATGGTGTTTTGAAAACATTTTAAGGGAGAAACACAACACTATGATGTTTTTTTACAAAAACACAACAAGAAAAACACCATGGTATCCAAACAAAGAAAAGATTGAAAAGCGTTTGTGAGGAATGATGACTCTCTCTCTTGCTCAAGTTCACCAAAAGCTTAAGCTTCTTTGCTCCAATCTGCTCTCCCCCTTTACTTCGTGTCTAGGAAAGTATTTGTAGGGATAGGGGCCTCTAACTGTTGAAACGGGAGCCGAATAACCACCCATCACATGTTCCTTGGGCACGTTAGTCTTCGCTGCTGCGGCTATTAGCGCGTCAGTGTAGGCTGGCGTGGCTGAAGGGGCGGTTTCTGCCACGTTCTGTCATGCTTGAAACCGTTCTCCCACGGCTTTTAACCACCTTTTTTCGTGGTTTAACCGCTTGTCCATGTCAGCACACGTTTCCTTTTTTATCCTGGCACCACGTGGACTTTAAAAAATCTTTGCATAATTATTCTAGAAATTGCGCGGCACCTCCCCATTACTTGCGCGACACCTACTACTACCGCGGCTATGCGCGGCAGCAACCACTGTCGCGCCTATGCGCGGCAGCCAGCACTGTCGTGCTCACATGTGGCAGTTCCTATTATTTTGTGTTGATTTCACAGATCCTTTTGCTTCTTTTGATCTTGAATAGTATTTGGACGTCCATAAACATTTTTGACGCCTACAGATAACCCCTCCAAAGTATCTCAGACTCGTTCTTTTATAGAGGAGTCTGAGACACTTTGGATAAGATAGGTTTTATTTGCAATCTCTTCAATGCTTAGTTGGGGAGATCTTGTAGAAGGACCTATGAACGACTTTAACTCTTAACTTTTTTCTTCTTTTAGTCTACTCAGTGCTTTGTAGAATAGCTAAAATTCTCCCGGTGCTACGTTTATTGCTTGACCATTGTCAAAGCCTTGAACTGAAATTAGTGCTTTGATTTGCAATTTTAGTTCTTGTTGCTGAACCAATATCAGACTGATTGTCGACACATCAGCCTTCATAAGGACATAGTTTACACTCATAGACTTTATCGGAGTGTTCGAAAAATAGTTTAACCTCGTATACCCGTTGAGAGGTTCAGGGAGATGCAGTTTATACACATGTACTCATCGGAGTTTTAGGGAATGCATTCCAAATACAATGGGAAATGTACGTATACAAATACCCATGGGATCTCTGTGTATGCGCGACGCCTTTGCGCGTCAGCGTCGACTGTCGCGCTCATGCGCGTCAGCGTAAACTGCCACGCTAATGCGCGTCAGCGTTGACTGCAGCGCATGAGCTGCCGCGCGCAGAGGCGGGCAGTCGAGTTTATAACTCAAGTGTTGGGCCCTTTTGGGTCATTCTTCCCCGCCGTTCTGAATTCAAAACCTTCTCAAATACCCTATAAAAGGATTCTTTGGCTCTTCTCCTCCCCATCTCTTCATATTCGGGTGCTTTTGTTCGAAGGGTAATTAGGGTTTGCAAGTGATTTTCTCGAGTTCGAGCATCTCTTTCAATCCCTTCCTCTTTTGAGTTCAATTCTCCCCTATTCTCTGGTAAAACCGAACCTCCCTCTAGTGTTTTGGATTTGTTTTGCCCCCCCCTTTTTTTGTTTGTTTGAGATCTCACCCGAAAGCCTAATTTCTTTGTCTTTTAGGTATTTTTCATCATGTCCCCTAAGAAATCTCGCGTTCCTAAGAGCAAATCAGTGACCCAAGCGTCGGAGGAGGCTGAGGTCGTGGTTTTTTCCTTTGGGGGTAAGCTTCTCGTGCTTCTTCTTCTTTTAAACTCATAATTAACACCGATATCCTCGTTTGTCTCCTTTGAGAGTCATCCGGGAAGAGTTGACATCCTCCTTCGAGGGGATTGACGCTACCAAATTACATATCTTGTTTAATCAAGACATGTACCATGGCCAAAATACGAGTTTGGCTCAAACTCGTGGCTTTTGGAAGCCAACGACCGCTGCTCAGTTACCGCGACAGCACGTGCTGCCACGGCTAAACGCGACAGCATACATTGCTGCGGCTGAGCGTGGCGACATACATTGCCGCTATAACGCGCGGCAGTGAACGATGCCGGATACTTAGAACAGTGAATTTTATTCTCTTAGCCTCTTTTATTCAACTTTGCCCCAAATTCGTTTGCAGTGCACTTTCCTTCTGTCACTTTTTCTGATAGAGAAGATCCGGGTCAGAGTGGAACTCTTCACGCTTCTTTCAATGGTGATTTTCTTATTAGAGAAGCCCGTCAGTTTAATGAGGGTTGTGCTGACAGTATCCCCGAGCTGATTTACGAGGGAAGTCGTCGCACATTATGTCAATTGTTAACCGACTCGCTTCTAACATCTACCTGAGATTCTACTGAACTGTTAAAGAAACCTGATTATCTGTTTGGGGATTCGATTGAAGATCCTGACACCCTTTGCTGTGATCCTAAAGCTTGGTTGAATGAGTACAATGGTGACCTCCTGTTCCTTCCTCCGTTTCCCCGACACTACTCGACTTTACAATTACGGAACTTAATTGTTTCGAGGAAGATGTCATGGCATTTGACAGATGACCATGAACGCCTCCATTATGGATTTATTGGTAAGGATATTAGTGCTCCTGGCTCTAATGGTCGACATACCATTCGTGGTCTTCACCCAGGGGTACTTGGACCAGACAGTGGACCTCATAACGAATTGATGATAAGGGCCAACACAGTAAAGAATCGACTTGCTCGAATTGGCAGAGAATTTTCTCTTAAGAAGTTCATATGCTTCGGTTAGGTTCATTCGCTTGCAGACAAATGGTGGTCTAGGATGACCAACTATGTGCTCATCTGCTGGGGTCAAGAGTTAGCTAACATCAGATTAGATATCCTAATTCGAGCTAGCATGTATGGTCTCCCGATAAGCATGGATAATTTTCTTTCTCTATTCGAGTCTTATAACCCGGATACGAATACATTCTTCACCAAATACGAGGAATTAGGGCTTCCGCTTCATGAGATGATGAAGGTCTCAGGATTACCAATAGGGAACACTCCGTACCAAGAATATTTTTCCGCTAATCGTCAGCTTATGAGGATGAAGAGGGATGGTTCTGTTGCCTATGACATCCTTTGGGAACTAACCTGTCATTATCAGACGGCGATAGCCAGAATTGAGGTGAAAAGCAAGAAGGCAGCTCAAGTCAGTCTGAAGCAATTCACCGATTATTTATTCCAGAATATTGAAAGTTCGACTGGTGGAGCAGTTTGTGAATCGCCCACACTGACTCCTTCTGATGTCAACAAGCTGATCGTAAAGATCGATTATCAATCTTACACCACTGGATCATCCGAAGGTGGTTTCCCAAATGGTACGAAATTCAAAACTTTCTTGTGGCAAGCCACGAAAAGGATGAAACCTGATACTCTTCTCGCTAGCTATTTGGCCATATGGTTAAAGAGGTGTATAGTACCACATCAGTCTTCAGATGCTCTTCCTCTCGAGGTTCTCTTTCCTGCCGTCCAACTAGTCGTCGGAGGCAGATTATCTTTGCTTTTAGCCATGATCGCTGACATTCATAGCGGCCTACGCAACTTAGCCAAAACCTTCACAAAGGTGGATGCCCAACCTTCGAGTAAAATTCCTATGTCAAGGGTTGAACTACCATACACATACTTAATGGCGTGGTTGGTCCTCCACCGACCCGACATGATGTTAACTCCTGACCGTTCTGATCCAGAAATTCCTCTGCTGCAGCTTTTAGAGGGATGTAAAGGGTTGAGTCCTTCCTGACAATGGTCTGACATAGTAAGGCAGTTCAAGAATGCTAAGTGTTGGGAATTTTATACATGTTTTCCCCGATTTTCTAGCGCACATAATGACATGCTCATTGATGAGGAAATGCCTGGGGCTAACAGGACTTCTCTCAACATGGGCAGCTTTCATTGTCTCATGAACATTCGACCAGGTTATAATGTTTTCCGGTCAAGAAATATTTGTAGAATCGAGCCTTACCTTCCTTGCCGATTTGCACGACAATTCGGCTACGATCAATTATATATCGGGAATCCCAACAAATGGCTAACAACCTGCGGAGGTCTTATCGATGGAGTGGGAGCTTAGTTTTGGAATGTTATCGGCTGTACCGAAACTCAATTTAGCTTACCCGTTGCTGAGCCTGAACTTCATACAACTTTTCTTTACTGTCGATGGTTATTAGCCGCCAACATGCTCATTACGAAGAAGAAGATTTCTGAACTAGAAGCGGAAGCTGTAGTCCGAAGAGTTATACCTTCTAGGAGAGGAAAAGGGCCCACTACATCTTCCCGTAAAGGAAAGCAGATAGCTGATTCAGAGGAGAGTGACGAATTTGAAACGTTTAGTGAGGAGGATGAGACCGGAGATGAAGCAGAAGCTGATATTCCTCCTTTTCCTGTAGCCCACAGAACTCGTCGGGTTTCTCCACCTAAATCACCAGGTGCTCCTTCAAAGCCGATATAGATGAAGGAGAAGACTATTCCATTGTCGTCTTCCAACAGGATGACTGTTAGATGGCCTGCGTGGGAAGATGAAGAAGAAGAGAAAGAAGATGTCACCCGTCACCCCGCTCATTAGCCGGAAGAGATCCCAATCTCCCGTTTCTTCTGAAGATCAACCCCGCCCTTCTCAAGGAACTGAACTACGCACGAAATTTCATCATGAGAGTTCTGAGATTCCGAGAGATATTCTCTTATCCAAAAGGATTAAGAAGACTGCCCATCGACCACGCAAACTTCCCCTTTATTTGAAGAGGAATTCACCCAAGATCTTCCGGTTGACGAGGGAGGTAAAATCTCATCTTCATCTCTCTTTCGTTATTTTATTTCCAAATATAGAACTTTGTTGATTTTTTTTCTGTCGTAGGTAGGCAAGAAGAAGGAGAAATTATGACCGAGCCCTCTTCCTCTGGCTTAATGGATGTTGATGAATCAAATTTCACTCAACAAGTACATAAAGCAATGAATGAAGAGCCCATCGGTATAGACACCGTCGGTCCTCCAGTCACTGCATCGACCTCGCCGACCACCGGCACAGGTACAAATGTTTTCTCATTCGGAGGGCACTTCCGAGAAATAAGTGAATCGGAACATGTTCCTCTTTTACTAACTTGTGCGCTTTATCTTCTTTTAGTTAAACTAAAGGAGGTAGGTGCGAGTAGTAGCGCTGCTGATCCCGCAACTGTCGTTGAAGGTAACCTTAGTTTTATTCGTTTTGGTTCCTTCACATTTCTACATATGTACTGACGAGTCTTTCTGTCTTATAGATACTCCTATAGATGAGCCAGGTGAACAGGAAATTAGTCACAACGTGGAGATCGACGACTTTAATGAACATAGTTTCAATCTCGATTTCTCCGAAGATGACCACCAACGTATTTCCAATCTGCTGTCAGACCAAGCTCCGACTGCTACTGCAGGACCAACCACTAGAGTTGGTTCCACTGAAGTAGGTACATCAGAAGGTATGTATTTTTTCGAACTTAGGTTTCCAATTAACCTTTTGTTTCTCACTTCAATAATTAAATGAGCATTTTGTTCGTAGGACCAACCATTGAAGTTGATGCGTCTACTATCATCGGCGTATCCGACCAACCTGAAGGCTTAGGTTTCTTGCTTTTGACAGGTCCCCCGGCTGAAATTGAACCGTTAGCTATTGTTCCTCTGATTTCTGACACTGCTGAGACTGAGCCCGTTGCAATTTTTGCTCCGTCTCTATTTTCTCACGAAGTCGGAGTGTCAAAGGAGACCGTGGAGGAGCAAATCACCACAACTGCTACTCCACTTGGTACATCATGTCTTTAATGTGTTTTATAATTTGATTCACACCTTTGGAGTATTTATTCATCCTATCCCGTTTGTAGAATCTACTTCTAAGGGACCTGTCGACCTGAACCCAAAGCCATCAGAAGCTGCAACTGAACAACCATCTGATGTGGCGAATCCACCGCTAAGTATTATTTCTGAACAAGCTTCGGGTGGTGTGGAGCAAGCCTCAGCATCGACAAGTCAAGGTGACCAAGTTGTGGAATCTTCCCACCAAACTTGATACGTTCTCGTTCATTACTATATACCAGCGTATATATTTTATATTTATTTTATTTGTCCTCATTGCAGCTCTTTCTTCAACATTATATAACTCTATCCAAGAATTATTAGCGGACGAAGATCCATATAAAGCTGTGGTTTGTTCCGATCTTCAAGGCTTAATTTCCTTTTTGAATGCCATGGTCGATCGAATTCTCTTCAATGGATCGCCTTTTGAGAACTTTAGGAGGTCTCTTGGTCGCTAAACATCAGGGATCAGAGAAGAAGGATATAATGAATTGACCGATTTGATCGAAGCTTACTTGATTGATCTCAAAAACAATGTCAAAAATTTGAGGAATCTTCGTACTAACGGTGCATCCTCTTATATTGCTTCTCGAGTTGACTTGAGATTACAGGCGTGGCGTGATTCTCAGAAGTCCGTTGAATCTGAACTCCAAAAGCTAAGAACCCGCATTAATCAACTTAGGGTTAGTGTTGCTAAGAAGACACAAGCCAAGATTGACCTGTATCGGGACTTAGAGTCGGGTCGAGCCAAGATAGCCCGCTTAGAAGAACAACTTGCGAAGGCTAAGGATGCTCATGAAATTTTGGAATCCGATCTGGCAGAGGTAACTCAAGCTGAGGCGAATCTATTTCAGCAACTGAATCTTCAAGAAAAGATTTTCGCCGAAAAGGAACAAGAAGTCGCCAGACTTCGAAGTGTTGACGAAGAAATCTTTAAAGCTAACTTGGTATCTGAGCTTGAACAAGCTTATGTGACAGAGCTCTCCAAACTTGAAGATCAAATTCGTCATTATAAGCTGTTGTAATTTGAGAACATAAATTTTTTATAGCTTTGTTTGAATGTTTTTGATGAATATAGTGAACTCTTTGCTTATTAAAATTTTATTATGATTACTCATTCTTGTTTAGAATAAATAACCATAATACTTACAGAATTTTTTTTGGTAAATTCTCAGCCATCAACGGATTTGATATGCCTTTACCGACTACCATTTGAGTTGGGCTAGTATGTGAATTATCTAGATCCGTTTCACATATAACGTTAGGCTAGAAGAATTAAACTCTTTTAGGCTTTGAACTACAATATTAAATATGTAGGCTACATGTGTTAGACGTAGGCTTATCTCTAATAAGGGATTGAGATAACGTCCCCCACGCGTGAGCAGCGTGGATTTTGAAATATAACTAGGTTACATTTTCTTGATAGAAAAACGAACCTAAAATCAGGGAAGAAGAATCTGATATTCTATCTCCCAGTCTCTTGTTTGTTGGTAGAGATCAACCCAGAATCAGGGAGGAAGAATTTTATATTCTATCTCCTAGTCTCTTGTTTGTTGGTAGAGATGGACCCGAAATCGGAGAAGAAAATTTTTATATTCTATCTTCTGGTCTCTTGTTTGTTGGTAGAGATGGACCCGAAATCGGAGAGGAAGAATTTTATATTCTATCTCCTGGTCTCTTGTTTGTTGGTAGAGATGAACCCAAAATCGGAGAAGAAAAATTTTATATTCTATCTCCTGATGCAAAGGAAACTCAAAGTGGGATCTCCACTTAGAGAATCTGGACTGGTTTGAATAACCCTAACTGTCATAAGGTTTGATTATTCAATTTAAAAGTGGACCTCTCGTTCGTGGAAGGAATTGAGAGGAAATTTTGGTCGTGGTCCTAACTGTAATAAGATTTGACCAGGTAGGATTTGAGACAATTTTACCTTTAATGGGCTAAATTGTTCAAATGGAATTAAGGTCATTTCGTTTGTCGAAAGGGGATCTCAGTTTAGAAAGTGAATTTCTCGTTCATGAAAGGAATCGAGAGGGGATTTTGGCTTTGGTCCTAACTATAGGAAGGTTTGACCAAATGAGAAATGAGAGCGTAGTACGAGTAACGATGGAAATGGTTACTTGCACCCATCACTCAGTGGGAGTTTTAAGGATTTTAATCCATGACGGATTTTAGTGGACCCATCGTCGATTAATCCGATCGGCGAGGGATTTTGTGGTGCGGGGTTACAAACTATCGAGTCCCCCCGCGATCGTATTGTGGGGGTTTTGTGAGGAAAGACTAATTGTATTTTGTTGTTGAATCTCATCTCAACAAAATGTTTGGACAGTCCCAGTGGAAGGTTCTTAATCATCTTGAAAGTAATTAAATAACCATCATTTTATAACAAATCAGTCTCCATTATAGAATAATTAACTGATCTCGGGTTATTCTAAAAATATTCTGTACTGGATTCTTTAGGAACTTCCCGTTTTAAATAGGTTATCCTGAACATACTAAGGGTAGTACTTCTTCAGGAACTTCCCATTTATCGGTATCATAAGTTTATTACTGTCTTGAGTAATTAGGCGATATGCACCATTCGAATAGACTGTTTCTATTACGAAAGATCCTTCCCATTTGAGTTGGAATTTTCCTTTCTTCTTGGAATTGAGAATCATGGGTCTCCGAACGGCAAGAACCAGATCTCCTTCTCTTGGAATTGAGAATCATGGGTCTCCGAACGGCAAGAACCAGATCTCCTTCCTTAAAGCTTCGTCGTCGGACCTTTTTATCGAAAGCCCGAGAAATTCTAGCCTGATAAAACTCGATCTGTTGCTGAGCTTCCAAACGCTTTTCATCTAACATCTCCATTTCTTCGAGACATTTCTGGTGATGTTCTTCCATCGTTATTCCCATTGTGAGAGCGATGCGAAGAGAGGGAATTTGTATTTCTAAAGGAAGGACAACTTCGCATTCATATGTTAAGGAGTATGGGGTTGCTCTAGTTAGCGTGCGGACAGTTGTACGATAAGCCCACAGAGCTTCACCGAGTTTGTCGTCCCAATCCCGCTTATTGACTTTCACAAGTTTTGCCAAAATCTTGATAATAGTCTTGTTAAAAGCTTCGGCTAATCCATTAGCTGTGTGATTATAAGCAGTCGACGAAACGTCTTTAATTCCGAATTTACCGTAGAATTTGATAAATGCATTGCTGACGAATTGAGGACCATTGTCGTGTACTATTCGCCTTGGGACACCATATCGATATAAAATATGGTGCTTAATGAATTTGATAACATCACTCGTCTTTACTTCTTTGAGTGGAACTGTTTCTGCCCATTTCGAGAAGTAATCGGTGATTGCAAGAATAAAACGGTCACCTTTAACTGAAGGCAGGAAAATAGGACCCACAATATCCATTTCCCAAGTTTCAAAAGGCCACGACGTCGCTGACGGGTGCAAATGTTTCGGAGGCTGGTGCATATAATTTGCATGTATTTGACACACCTGGCATCGTCGGGCATAATCTACCGCGTCTTTTACCATGGTAGGCCAATAGTATCCCATCCTTCAAAGTCGATCATAGAGTTTGGGGCCGCGCTGATGTGCCCCACACGTACCGTCGTGCGATTCTTTGAGTGCCTGTTCTGCCTCTCTATTGGATAGACAACGGAGTAATAGACCATCGTACGAACGTCGATACAACATTTGTGTTGTAGCGTTGTAGTAAAATCTTGGTGCTCTTCACCGAATCGAATCCCTTTCTCTTACATCTTTAGGTAAGATACCATGTAGGACATAATCGATGATAGAAAAACGCCAATCTCGAACTTCTGGTTCAACTCTCGTTGAGCATGCTTCTTTGATAGTCGAATCGTAGATCGGTACAATGAGCTGGTGTGTTCTCACCGTAATTAATTGTTCTGTTTCGGGAGGCTGAGCCAAAGATACCGACAATGCTGCCAATACGTCTGCATATGTATTTTGGAGACGTGAAACGTACTCGATGAAAAATTCTTCAAACGAGTTTGCTATCTCGATGGCTACCTGGTGGTATGGAATTAGATCTTGATTTCTGACTTCATACTTTCCTCGTATCTGATTAACCACCAATTGAGAATCACCAAAAGCTTCAAGGTATTCGACCCCTAGCTCTTTGGAAAAATTAAGTCCAATTGTTAATGCATTATACTCGGCCACGTTATTAGAGCATGGTTCGGTTAACGAGTATGCCATAGGTAAGACATACTTTTCTGGGGAAACTAAAATGACTCCCACTCCTGAGGAAATTTTAGAACATCCGAATGCGCTCGCCACGTTGGTTGCTCGGGGAGCCCCATCGAAGTATAATTATCACACTTGTTAATGTGACGTGGTATTAACTTCGTGAGTTTCATCCGACAGATCGTCGTACAACTCGGCTATATCTTTTGTAGGGTTTACCGCCAAAAGATCGCAAATAGCTTTTCCATTAACTGACTTTTGCTGCTTGAAATGCAAATCATATTATGATAAGAGTAAGACCCACCTGGCTAAACGCCAGTTCATGGAGGCCGGTTGGGTCATGAACACTCGAATTGGGTTTACGTTGGAAATGACATAAATTGTCTGTCCAACTAAATAATATCGCATTTTTTGGATTACGAATACTAGAGCGAGGTATTCTTTCTCGATCATCGGATAACGAGATTCGGCTCCTACCAATATACGATTCAGATATTACACAGATTATTCGTGACCGTTATCGTCGTCTTGTGCGAGCAATACACTTAACGAATGGCTCGTCGCTTTGACGTAAATAAAAAACGGTCTGCCCGATTTCGGTGCAACAAGAATAGGTGGATTCGCTAGATATGTTTTAATATCCTCGAACACCTTTTGACATGCTTCATCCCAAATGAACGACACGCCTTTCTTCGTGAGTTTAGAGAACGGTTGACATTTTCCGGACAGGTTTGATATAAACCGACGGATACATGCCAATCGATCTTGCAGCCTTATGAGTTCTTTAAGATTTCTCGGGGGTTGTAGTTTATGTATCCCCTTCACCTTATCAAGATCGATATGAATACCTTTCGTAGTGACGACGAACCCAAGAAATTTACCGCTGGACATTCCAAGGAAGGATTTAGTCGGGTTCATCTTTAACTGATGAGTCCTCATAAGATCAAACATCATCTTCAAATCGTTAATGTGGTTGTTTTAATCACGGCTTTTAACGACCAGGTCATCAACGTATCATTCAACGGTCTTCCGAAGGTGCTCTTGAAAGATTTTTATCATTGCTCGTTGGTATGTAGCGCCGACGTTTTTCAAACCGAAAGGCATAACAGTGTAACAGAAGACACCAATGGGTGTTCTGAATGTAGTATGCTTTTCATCATCTGGGTACATCTTGATAGCACAATGAGACTCCGTTCCTCGAGCAACCCTTTTTCGTGACTTATTAGTTTGATAGTACAGCTCGTCAGTACTATGATTTGAGCGACCTATCTTCTGCCTTTGAGCCTTGTTAACATGCGCAGGATGACTTATCATCGTATCTGAGCGATCCAAGGCTAAATATTTAAATCCACCCCTTTGCGGGCATGGAGTTTTTATAGGCCCCAAATGAGAGTGAATTGGTATTTTCTCGTTTTGGACTTGTTCTGTTCTGACAGGAGGATATTTACGACCCCCTGCGTAAGAAACTATCAAGGGTTTATTCGCCAGATCTGAGTGTTCTTTGATTAGGGTTTTGCCTCGATCATCAGACAAAGGACCGAGGTGATCTGCAATCGTGACTTTAAATTTCGACAGATCGGGACTGACCCAAGGCTTCACTGAAGACACATCAAACATAGTTGTAGTAGACAGACCAGGAGCAGACATTGATGGAGTTGAAGGGGTGATCTTGTGAACCTCTTCTTGGTCGCGGCAAGGACGAGTGTCGCTGTTGGATGAAGTGCCGCGGTGATTATGACTGCCGCGATTAAATGTCTTGCCGAAGCAGTATGGGATGCCGTGGTTAAAGGCTGAATCTCCATAATCTAACTCTTGAGCACGTTTGGTTTTGGGAATCCAGACCTTGCAGTTATTCGGTGATTTTTCAGGCACCATTTCTTTCTTCCATTCCTGTGTTCGTTGACGGAGGGCAGGGGTACGAGCGGCATTTGTACGACGCTTTTGTATGCGCTCTTTGAGGGTCGAACGGGCCCTTTTGACGAGGGTCCATTCCTCCATCATGAGTCGTGCAGAAATATGATTAGTTTGCCGCTGATTCTAAGGCGGCTGGACTACTTTATGCTTTCTGGACTCTAGGTCCGCATAGTAGTGAACCCCGACAGTTTGTTCTAAGGCCTTGGCCAATTGACGAGCACGGCGCTGACGTTGTCTCTGACGAGCCCTCTTTGTCAGCACCGATAAGTTTTGATTCAATGGCGCCTTAACTGGTGAAGGGTCATTTGGAGCAGATATATTGCAAGTAGAGTCCTTAGCAACAATTGGGCAAGAGTCTTCACATGTAGATTTTACCGAAGTTGAGGACTGCAAAACTTTCCTAGAAGACGAAACCTTCCTACACTTAAGGGGGGGGGGGGGGGGGTGATTAGGGTCTTATGCTAATCTAATCCTATTTTATACCAATTAAAACTAATTAACAAATATATTCTTGCAAGATAGATATACAAAGAGTTAAGGGCAAGAATATGCAATATACACAAGGTGATATATCCTAGCAAAGAGGTATACTATATTATATATGCAAGGATATGCAAACACAAGGGTAAAATAAACAAATGATATAGTGGATGAAATAAACAATGAGAGAAAGACTATAAAGATGAACAAATATAAGTGTGCTAAGCCAAACTCAAACAAGCAATATGATCACGGAGTTCAGACATTCCGTCCTACGTCTCCGCTCCCCACTCCCGGGGAGAAATCCACTATCACGACCGGGTTTTTTACGCTTACCCGAACAACGTTTACACCTCACACTCGGTTTTCTAGCTATTCGAAAACTTTACAATCATCACTCTTGCAATCCCACTCTACACCCTCTCAAGTGTTGAACTACACGTGTCTCCCTCAAGTGCTCGGTTACAACCTCTCCCTAGGTTCGTCAATCGACGCCACTCCTCTTGGGACGATCCCCGACTCTCGCCACACACTTCTCTCGGTGTACAAGTGTATTACAAAGTGAATTTCACAATAAGCACAATTACAATAAATGATTGTTCTCTAATATGGATGAGAACATAATGAAAGCTCACACTCAAATGTTACAACTCTCACCAACCCAACTATACTATATATGAAAATACAATAAACTCAATGTGGGTGTGTGTAACAATGAGTGAAATCAAATCAAAACTAAACTCAAAATAAAACTAGCTTTAATAAGATGATAATCAAACAAATAGATATAAAGCTAGAAATAGAGTTTGGAAAACTTCTCAATAGATTAAGAGGTAGAGGAGAAAGGTTGGATGCTCAAACACCAATGGTTGATCTCCTCAAGCTCTTGTGAAATTGATATCACAAAACAAACTCTCAATTTGCTTAAAAGCTTTTTAAACAAAACTTAAACCAAACACAAATCCTTTTTAAAACTTGTTTAAAACTCTCTCATTGTTAGATAGAGAGCTGAAGGCAATGAGGTATTTATACCCACTCAAAACTTCAACAAAAACCCCAATAAAAAGACAACAAAGCCCCCGGAAAAACAGCTCAGAAAATAGCCATTGGAGTCCAACGGTCGACCGCGGCGGTCGACCGCGAAGAACAAAAAGCAGAAAAACTGTTCTGGAAGGCTGACGGTCGATCGCGACGGTCGACCGCGAAAGTCTCTGGACTTGCTACGGGCGACCGTCACAGTCGACCGCGATCTCATGACGGTCGATCGTGGCGGTCGACCGCGAATTGATACTACAGAAAACAGATTTTAAAAGTATATTTTTGAAACTTTGAAAATATGTTAAAAATAACAAATAAAGTCCAAAAATAATGAAACTTTGGGAAATGTAAATAAACATGTAAATGAACATATTACAAAAAGAATTTACCAAATTGCATTTCCCATTTGTGAAAAATTATCATTTTGTAGAATAGTCCAAAACATGAAAATGTAAACATATGAATTTTGATATTTTGGCTAAACCATGTTTTGAAACTTTACAAAATAATTTTATAGACTTGAAGAAAGATGTAAACTATTGTTATGAAGTCTATAAACAATGAATATAGTATTTTCACAAATACAATAGAAAATAAAACATATGAGTATGTATATGAAAATATATTTGTTTCATATCTAAGTAGTTAAACCAAATCACAATAATAAATATGAAATATGTAATTTCATATTTATAAACATAAACACCAAAACTTGTGTTGTATATATATATGACTACATATATATACAAGGAAACCAATAAAATGTGTGTGTATATGATATTGAGCTTAAGGTACTTAACACACATAATATAAAACCTAAACTAAGTTACCCAAGCTTGATTGGTCTTCAATATGCTTGACTTGGTACACTATGCGGATGAAGCTGAACTTGGATCTTGAACTTGAATTGCATAAGCTTCACTCCACAATTCCGCCAACCTCCATTAGATATGATCGTGAAAGCTCGATTACATCCATCCTCCAACTCGTTTTTTACCTAGAATAAATACGAAAATACAAATACTAGACAAACAATATTAGATGTAAATTGTTTGCTAAATCACCATCAAAACAAGAAGGCCAACAATCTCTCCCTTTTTGATGATGACAAACAATTTACAAAAAGGAATATATGCATGAAGGAAATGAACATATACAAGATAATACACATGCATATAAACAAGGAATTGTATACTCACAATATTTCTCCCCCTTTGACAACATCAAAAAGGGGACAAATGAATTAAGAGAGCGAAAGCTCCCCCTATAAATAAGCATGGGTGAGTATAAAATAAGTATAGGGATTGCTCCCCCTATCAAAATGCCTTAATGAATATATGCAATGAATGCTAAGGCATACATATGTGAGCAAGCATAGATGGAAAGTATGCTAAACACTCCTCACATACAAAAAGACAATGAAGACACATATGTTGAATATCATTTCTCCATGATAATGTTTTGATGATAACAATTTATATTTTGTGTGCACTAACTTTCATATGCAGATTTCAATATCAGAATATGTACAAGTGCAAGTGAATATCAAGGCATTTTGAAGTGAAGAAAATGAAGAACAAAAGATAATGTATTTGAATTTTTCTTTGCTTAGAATATTTGTACAAGCCTTGATCACACACACGCACACACACACATTTTTAGAATACACTAACACAGGCTTAGTGTGTTGGTTAACTATAGAAATCCCCTATGTTAACCATTAGAATAGTAGTTAAAACTTAATTATAAAAACTCATTATTTCTGAATATTTGATCTTAATAGTCGACTAATTAGGATAGTAGTCGACTACTCATGTATATAACTCAAATACAAGTTTCTGTCTGTTTACAGTATAGTCGACTAATTAACATTATAGTCGACTACTGAAGAAAATGTCATTTTTCAAGTTTCTGTCAAATTACAGTATAGTCGACTAATGATCATTATAGTCGACTACTAAGAACATTTTCCGAAAACACAGAGTCTGTCTGAACTCAGTGTAGTCGACTAATGACTACAGTAGTCGACTACAAGAGACAGTTTTTCAGTTTTCAGAATTTGAATATCTGACAGTTTTTGGCCGTTTTTAAACGTTTTCAAACTTTAAAAACTTGTCTTTTCAAGGGGTATATATAGGTTATTTGTTCAGAAAAATGAAAGATATATACATACCCATAAGCTTTGATTCTTGAGCAATTTCCTAAGTGAAAAACATTCTGATTTTCTGAAAAAGAAGAGTTTCTGAAATTGCCTATATACTTTCATCAAAAACAAATCAATTAGGCAATTTTACAAAGATTAAAAGAATCCTAAGCCACTGCTGCACATTATTACACATTCAAGGCTTATAGGATCATTGTGTTCTTCTTCAACAAGTTTTCTCTCGGTTGTGAGAGGGTTAGTCTCTTGGGTTAGAGATTGGTGTTCAAATTGACAAGGAGTTTGTCAATTGGTGTTGCAATTTGCAGGAACTTGCAAATTGGTCAGGTTTGCATTTGATTTTGTAAGTTTATTCAAAATCATAGTGAAAACTCTCAAGCGGGATTTGCTTGGGGACTGGATGTACACCAGTTTGGTGGAACCAGTATAAAATCCTTGTGTTTGTGTTTGCAAATTTCTGAGATTGCCATTTTTTCTTTGCAATTTATTATCTACTTTGCAATAATTTTAAAAGAACACTATTCACCCCCCCTCTAGTGTTCAAGTGTATCTATTTCAGATCCTACATTTGGTATCAGAGCAAGGTGAAAGATGGCATTGTCAAATACATCACAATTCAAGGAAGGTCACTCTACAAATCGTCCTCCAATGTTCGATGGCACGAACTACAACTACTGGAAGTGTAGGATGAAGATCTATCTCCAATCTCTTGGCTACGAACTTTGGAACGTCGTTGAAACAAAATATGAGAAACCAACAACTCCTTTCGCGGAATGGACTACATCTCAAAGGAACAATGCGAATTTGGATTCTAAAGCAATGAATGCCTTATTTTGTGCACTTGACAAGAATGAGTTCAATAGGGTGTCAACGGCCACATCCGCATATGATATTTGGCACACACTCGAGGTAACTCATGAAGGTACTACTAAAGTTAAAGAATCTAAAATTTCTGTTCTTGTGCACAGATTTGAATTATTCAAGATGAAGGAAAATGAGACTATTGGAGAAATGTTCACAAGATTCACCGACATCACAAATTCTCTTATTGGTCTTGGAAAAACATATACTCAAGTGGAGATGGTAAGAAAGATACTTCGTTCACTTACTCCACAATGGGAAAAGAAAGTTACCGCTATTGAAGAAGCCAATGATTTGTCAACTCTTACGGTTGAAAATCTTATTGGTAATCTTATGGCATATGAAGTACAACTTGAAGATAGGAAGAATGATGAAGAATCTAAGAACAAGAAAGTTCTTGCATTTAATACTACTTCAGATAAAGAAGATTCAGATGATAATGATGAAGAAATGGGCATGTTTGCACGAAAATTTCGAAAATTCATCAAAAGAGGTAATTTTAAATTTAAGAATTCAAATTCAACTAACCCTCTTTGTTTTAAGTGTAATAAACCAGGGCATATGAAGAAAGATTGTCCAATGTTGAAGAATAAACAAAAATCAAGTTATTTCAACAACTTCAACAATATTCAAAATAACAAGAAGAGGAAAGCAATGGCGGTCACTTGGGATGATAGTGATGAATCATCCTCAGATGAAGAAATTGAAGAAAAGGAAAGTGCTCACATGTGTTTCATGGCACAAGATGATGTAAGTGAAAATGAAGAGCTTTTAGATGCTTTTAATGAATTATATGAAACTTTTATAAGATTAAAAATTTCACATAATTTTCTTAAAGGTGAGAATAAAAGGTTACGTGAAGAAATTTCAGATTTAAATTCCTCTACTTATACTAATTCTCAATTAGTTGAATTAAAAGAAGAAAATTTTTCTTTACTAAAAGAAAATGATAATTTATCTAATGAAAATAAATATTTAAAATCAGAATGTAATAAGTTAAATATTCGAATTAATAGTTTAGATAAAGATATTTCTTCTTTTAAATCAAGATATGAAGATATATGTTTAAATGTAAGCAAATTTAATAAAGGAAAAGAAAATCTTAATAATATTCTTTCTTTTCAAAGAGAATCACAAAAGACAAAAGGATTAGGTTTTCAAATTAATAAAAACAAATCAAAGAATACAATTTTTGTAAAACCTTCTTGTGATTTGCATGATTATAAATATGAAAATTTGTATAAAAAGAAATCAAAATTCTTTTCTATTTGGGTTCCAAAAGAATTATCTTCTTTTAATAAGAATTTTTATATTTCTGATTTTATTAAAAATATTTGTTTATCATCTAATTATTTAAGTAAATCAAACTCTTCATGGGTTTGGTTTCCTAAAGGCTAATTTAAAGGACCCAACATAGTATGGGTACCAAAATGTAAATGTTTATTTTTTCAGGTACCCAAGAAAGATAGGTGGATTTTAGATAGTGGTTGCTCTAAACATATGACTGGAAATATTCAATTGTTGTCATCTTTTCAAAACAAGGATGGAGGTACCGTTACTTTTGGAGATAACAACAAAGGAAAAGTCATCGGTATTGGTTCCGTAGGTAATCCAAACAAACCTATCATTGATAATGTTTTATTAGTTAATGGTCTTAAACATAATTTACTAAGTATTAGTCAACTTTGTGATAAAGGTTATAAAATTGTTTTTGAAAAAGAATCATGCTTAATTTATGATATTGATTTAATAACCATTATTTTTAAAGGTTATAGAAAAAATAACATATATGTGTTATCAATGAATAATATTTCAAATGAACATTGTCTTATTGCATCATCTAATGATTCTATTTTATGGCATAAACGTTTTGGACATGTTAACTTTAAACATATGTCTAAGATTTCTAAAAATGATTCAGTAAATGGTTTGCCTAAGATGTCATTTAAAAATAATTTTTGTGATGCATGTCAACAAGGAAAAATGCACAAATCTTCTTTTAAATCTAAAAATATAATATCTACAAATAGACCATTAGAATTAATTCATATAGATCTTTTTGGTCCATCTAGAGTAGCATCTTTAAATGGAAGTAGATATGCATTTGTTCTTGTTGATGATTTTTCTAGATTCACTTGGGTAATTTTTCTTAAACATAAAAATGATGCTTTTAATGAGTTTTCTATATTTTGCAAGAAAATTCAAAATCAAAAATCAACTTCTATTATCTCTATACGTAGTGATCATGGAGGTGAATTTGAAAATGAATTATTTGCAAATTATTGTGATCAACATGGTATATCACACACATTCTCTTTTCCTCGAGCTGCTCCACAAAATGGAGTTGTAGAAAGGAAAAATAGAACCTTACAAGAATGTGCTAGAACCATGTTATGTGATAGTAATTTACCTAAATATTTTTGGGCAGAAGTCGTATCAACAGCTTGTTATGTATTAAATAGAGTTTTATTACGACCTATTTTAAAGAAAACATCTTATGAATTATTTTATAACAAAATTCCTAAAGTATCTTACTTTAAAGTTTTTGGTTGTAAATGTTTTATCTTAAATACAAAGGATAACTTAGATAAATTTGATTCAAAATCCGATGAAGGAATTTTTGTTGGATATTCTAATCACAGTAAAGCATATAGAATTTATAACAAAAGAACACAAGTTATTGAAGAATCTTTACATGTTTCTTTTAATGAAAGTTTTTCAAAAATACCTATTATACTAAATAATGATGATGATGTAATTGATACCATACAAGATACTCCTATGATAGATATTACAAAAGATGATAATCTACAAAATGATTTACCTAAAGATTTTGTAGAAGTTAAAAATCATCCACATGATTTAGTTATAGGAAATATATCTGACAAAGTAACTACTAGATCACATTTTAATTTGATTGCTCATAATGCTTTTATTTCAACTATTGAACCTAAAAATATAAAAGAAGCACTTCTTGATGATTCATGGATAATAGCTATGCAAGATGAACTTAATCAATTTACTAGAAATAATGTTTGGGATCTTATACCTAGACCTCAAAATAAATCCATTATTGGAACAAAATGGATTTTTAGAAACAAATTAGATGAATTTGGTCAAGTTGTTAGAAACAAAGCTAGATTAGTTGCTCAAGGTTATAATCAAGAAGAAGGAATTGATTATGATGAAACTTATGCACCAGTTGCACGATTAGAATCAATTAGGATTTTACTTGCATTTGCATGTTTTATGAATTTTAAATTATTTCAAATGGATGTTAAAAGTGCTTTTTTAAATGGTTTTATAAATGAAGAAGTTTTTGTAGAACAACCTCCAGGTTTTGAACATGAAAGTTTTCCAAATCATGTTTTTAAACTTAAGAAAGCATTATATGGTCTTAAACAAGCACCTCGTGCATGGTATGATAGATTAAAGAAATTTCTTTTAACTTCAGGTTTTGATATTGGAAAAGTTGATTCAACATTGTTTATTAAGAAAATAAATAAAGATATTTTACTAATTCAAATATATGTAGATGATATTATTTTTGGTTCTACTAACAATAATCTTTGTCAAGAATTTGCTAAGAATATGCAGGATGAATTTGAAATGAGTCACATGGGTGAACTAAATTTCTTTCTTGGACTTCAAATTAAACAATTGAAAGAAGGAATTTTCATCAATCAAAGCAAGTACGCAAAAGATTTACTTAAAAGATTCGGATTGGAAAATTCAACAAGCAAACCAACACCTATGAGCACTACAACATCTCTTGACAAAGATGAAAATGGTAAGAATGTTGATCAAAAGCTCTATCGAGGTATGATTGGATCACTTCTTTACATTACTGCTAGTAGACCTGATATTATGTTTAGTGTATGTTTATGTGCAAGATTTCAATCAAATCCTAAAGTTTCACATCTTAAAGCAGTAAAAAGAATATTTAGATATATTAAAGATACTACAAATTATGGTTTATTTTATCCAAAACATAGTTCTTTTGATTTAATATCATATAGTGATGCTGATTTTGCCGGATGTAAATCTGATAGAAAAAGTACAAGTGGAACATGTCATTTCTTAGGACATTCACTTGTATCTTGGTTTAGTAAGAAACAAAATTCAGTATCATTATCAACAACTGAAGCTGAATATATTGCTGCAAGTCTTGCATGTGCACAAATATTATGGATGAAACAAACTTTAACTGATTATGGCATAAATTGTCCCATATCATCTATTATGTGTGATAATTCTAGTGCAATTAATTTATCTAAAAATCCTATTCAACACTCACGTACAAAACACATTGATATTAGACATCATTTTTTACGTGATCATGTTCTTAAAGGTGACATATCATTAGAGTTTATACCTACAGATAATCAAATTGCAGATATATTAACAAAACCACTAAAAGAAGAAGTTTATGTTAAATTAAGAAGGGAATTAGGTATATGTTCAATTGAAGATTTAAATTAATTTTTAAAACAAAAATAAATAAATTTAAACCTTAAGTAGTCGATTAATCTAACTTATAGTCGACTACATGCACAATTCTTACAAACAATTTTTCTGAAAAATCAGATTATAGTCGACTACTAACCTTTATAGTCGACTACTCAATGTAAAATCTTAAAAATACTCTCTGTTGATTACAGTGTAGTCGACTAATTCACATATTGGTCGACTACTCAGAGTTAAAAACTAAAACTTAACCTTCTATCTTTTACAGTATAGTCGACTATTTTGACTATTAGTCGACTACTAATTCTGAACCTTTAGTTTATTAAGAAAAGTGGATTTTTTTATGTTTTAAACCCAATATCCAATAACCCTACCCGTTTTACTTTAGTAAAAATCATCTAAACCATTCATTTTTAACTGCACCAATCCTAACCATTCATCTAAAATTTAATCTTGACCCTACATTCTATTTACCATCTAATCTAAACCCTAATTTATTTGTCTTTTAGGTATTTTTCATCATGTCGCATAAGAAATCTCACGTTCCTAAGGGAAAATTAGTGGCCCAAGCATCAGAGGAGGCTGAGGCCGTGGTTTTTTCCTTTGGGGGTAAGCTTCTCGTGCTTCTTCTTCTTTTAAACTCATAATTAACACCGATATCCTTGTTTGTCTCCTTTGAGAGTCATCCGGGAAGAGTTGACATCCTCCTTCGTGGGGATTGACGCTACCAAATTACATATCTTGTTTAATCAAGACATGTACCATGGCCAAAATATGAGTTTGGCTCAAACTCGTGGTTTTTGGAAGCCCACGGCCGCTGCTCAGTTACCGCGACAGCACGTGCTGAGCGCGGCGACATACACTGCCGCGGTAACGCGCGACAGTGAACGATGCCGCGGCTACTTAGAACAGTGAATTTTGTTCTCTTAGCCTCTTTTATTCAACTTTGCCCCAAATTCGTTTGCAATGCACTTTCCTTCTGTCACTTTTTTGATAGAGAAGATCCGGGTCAGAGTGGCACTCTTCACGCTTCTTTCAATGGTGATTTTCTTGTTAGAGAAGCCCGTCAGTTTAATGAGGGTTATGCTGACAACATCCCCGAGCTGATTTACGAGGGAAGTCGTCGCACATTGCGTTAATTGTTAACCGACTCGCCTCTAACATCTATCCGAGATTCTACTGAACCACTAAAGAAACCTGATTATCTGTTCGGGGATTCGATTGAAGATCCTGACACCCTTTGCTGTGATCCTAAAGCTTGGTTGAATGAGTACAATGGTGACCTCCTGTTCCTTCCTCCGTTTCCCCGACACTACTCGATTTTACAATTACGAAACTTAACTGTTTCGAGGAAGATGTCATGGCATTTGACAAATGACCATGAACGCCTCCATTGTGGATTTATCGGTAAGGATATTAGTGCTCCTGGCTATAGTGGTCAACATACCATTCGTGGTCTTCACCCAGGGGTACTTGGACCAGACAGTGGACCTCATAACGAATTGATGATAAGGGCCAACACAGTAAAGAATTGACTTGCTCGAATTGGCAGAGAATTTTCTCTTAAGAAGTTCAGATGCTTCGGTTGGGTTCATTCGCTTGCAGACAAATGGTGGTCTAGGATGACCAACTATGTGCTCATCCGCTGGGGTCAAGAGTTAGCTAACATCAGATTAGATTTCCCAATTCGAGCTAGCATGTATGGTCTCCCGATAAGCGTGGATCATTTTCTTGCTCTTGTAGGCGTTAAAAATTGCCCATAGGTCCTCAAACACAGTGCAAGACAAGGAAAAGACGATAAACGTTATTATCCAAGTCAAAGGAATTCATCCAAAATCAGCAAGGCGACGAAGCGTACGCAAAACAAAGAAGCTGGAAGAATCACGAAACATTGCTTAGAAGCTTGAACAGTGCCGAGTCACCAAATGCTGACTCGCACAGTTCCGAGTCACCAGAAGCTGACTCGCACAGTTCCGAGTCACCAGAAGCTGACTCGCACAGTTCCGAGTCACCAGAAGCTGACTCACACAGTTTCGAGTCACCAGAAGCTGACTCGCATAGTTCCGAGTCACCAGAAGCTGACTCGCACAGTTCCGAGTCACCAGAAGCTGACTCGCACAGTTCCGAGTCACCAGAAGCTGACTCGCACAGTTCCGAGTCACCAGAAGCTGACTCGCACAGTTCCGAGTCACCAGAAGCTGACTCGCACAGTTCCGAGTCACCAGAAGCTGACTCGCACAGTTCCGAGTCACCAGAAGCTGACTCGCACAGTTCCGAGTCACCAGAAGCTGACTCGCACAGTTCCGAGTCACCAGAAGCTGACTCGCACAGTTCCGAGTCACCAAATGCTGACTCGCAAGAAGAGCCACAATCTCGCTTGGTCGTGATTGTCGCTTCCGTAATTGTTTCCCTCGTGAAACAAGAGCGTAATTATATTGTCGATCGGCTTTGGTCTGCGGTGGTCCACGGACTAACGCGTCCCCGGCACAGGCAAAGATCCCACGCAAAGCAGCGGGAGATAAACTACTGCTGCGTTTTGTTTGATAAAGTTGTAATCTTTATTTTTCGTTGTAAGAAGATCTTATAAAAGATCAACTCTCTTTTCAGTTTGAACTTGTAATCGATAAACGGTGTAACAGGTTTGAAAACAATGGAAAAGGCAACTTTTGACACAAACAAACTGGCGACCACAGTGGGAGCCGACAGCTTTTCTGCAAAAGCTGTAGTGTCGCAACCAAAGATCGTCATACCGATCAACGAGGAGGTCGAGTACGACCAAGCAAAATATGAAGAGTACTTATCCTCCTCTTCCCGATCATCCTCCCCTCGTAGGAATAGGAGAAACTCCACAAGGAAAGGTCGAGGACATTTGGATTTGAAGGTTCAAAATCAAGAACCTCATCCCACAGCGGTTCAAAAGACTCCTTGTGAAGCTGAAGCTACCAAGGCCGAGCCGACTTTATCCAAGAGGGCGCGTCAAAGACGGCGTCAACGCCTAGCACGCCAATTGGCCAAGGCCTCCGAGCCGGTGGATGGAATCCGCTAGGAAGCGGATCTGAAGTCTAGAGGACGCCAACAGGCACACCAGCGACTTAGCGATTGGTCCAAACCAACGACAAATGAATGGGTCCCCGTTAAGAGGACACGTTCCACTCTTAAAGAACGAACCAAGAAGCGCCACGCTTTACTTGCGCACGCAAGAATCCTGGTACAAGAGGCCGAGAAACTACAAACAAGTACTGCAGACTTTAAACTGACGAAACCACGTCAAATCTGGAGGCCAAAATCCAGAACAAAGCCCAAAAAAACCGAGGCACAGGCTGCTGGCTCGGCCAAGGCCGAGTCACCAAACGCTGGCTCGGCCAAGGCCGAGTCACCAATTGCTGACCCGCGTAACCACCGAGCTGGTTTATCTCCGTCTGTAGAAATTTCGCCTCCTGCGACCAGCTTTAAGTCTCCGACAGCTCCTGCTTTTGTTCCAATGACTTCCTCACCTCCTGTAAAACCCCACGGCGGCGTGGACTCATCCAGAGTTAAAATGAGCATAATGGATCGTCTCGGCCCTTTGCATAAAAATAAACCCCGCATGATTTGTCAGAATGGGGGTCGGGAGCGAGTCTCCAGTAACTCAAAAATCCCTCATACAGAGAAAGTACCAGTAACCGCTCGCCTTGGGCTACGGGTAGAAGTTCGAGATTCTGTTGAACCCTCACGCGCGCGGAGGCGAGTTTTCAAACGAGCGACTCTTGAAAATAATGACGGAGCGATATATCCTCAAAGAGAGTTTTATTCGTCAGAAGAAGACGATGTTAGAATAAGAGGGTTATGCCAACACAAGATAGGTGGCTCCGATAATAATATCGATGAGCTGTACTATCAGACTGAGGGTATGAGTAAATCTCGGAAGAGAAACTCCCGAGAAAGGGATTCTCGTTATCCTTGTACTAAACTCATCAAGGCAGTGTTAGCAGAATGTAACTGTTCCAAGACTGCCTCGCAAAGGATTTCAGTGTTTGAAAGACTTTCTACAGAAACGGAGAGAAACAAATCAAGACATTTCCGTAAAAGAAAGCCACCCGTTCGGGAACGTGAACTCTCGGAATTCACGATTAATATGGCAGAAAAAGGAAAGTCCACGCGGCGCTACAACCCTGAGCCCTTTTCACAAATGTCCAAACGTTTAACTCGGCTGCAAACCGGGGCTATAAGGCCTAGGGATTACAATTACAACAGGATCCAGAGAAGACAGTCCTCAGACGAAGAAGCATCGGATGCTAACTCAGCGATTGCTTCAGATGCTACTGTATCCAGTACAGGACAGTCTCGAGAGTCGTTCATGATCACCACAGAACAGATGGCTCAACTTCTTCAAGAAGCTTTGGCCAAGCAAAAAGAGGATTTCAAAATTGAAATGGAGATGGCTGTACAACGTGTTAAAGATTTACACGCACAACAACTCCAACAGCTGACAAACCAGCGCGGTGAATCTAGTCGTCGTCCGACCGCTAATCAGATAGATAGCGACTCAGAGGTAGAAGAAAATCTTAACATCGAGACTCCCCGCGAGAACAGGAATACGGAAGGCGTTCTTAACGCTGGGGGTGGTATCAATATCCATCCCCAAAATCGCCAGAAGAGTGAGGTAGGCGAAGATCTTAAGATGAAAGACTTGGAAAGCAAAATCAATGCTTTGATGTCTGCCCAAGAAGTAAAAAAGACTGGCATTCCGTGTCCCTACCCGAGGGAGTGGGACTCCATTCCATACCCACCGAAGTTCAATTTGATCAACTTCACACCATTCGATGGAAGGGGCTCCCCTACCCAACACTTGATTTATTTCAAGTCTCACCTGGGGATCATTTCAGGTAACGAACCTCTAATGGTACGATCGTTCGTAGGAACCCTTCGTGCTGCTGCATTTGATTGGTACCGCCGGCTTAAACCGGGAAGTATCACTACATGGGACGATATGGAAAGCATGTTTCTCGCTAATTTCTTCGACGATGACACGGAGGTGTCAATCGGGACGCTCTTTGAAGAAAAGCAGAAGGATGGAGAACTCGTGGAAAACTTTGTTAAACGCTTCCGGAACAAGGCAATGAACTGCCGAGATCCGGTCACGGAGGAGTTCATACTCCAGACGTGCCATAATAATCTTTCCATAGATGTATTAGAAGCTATGGGAACAGCACCGTCCAAAACGTGGAAGGATCTGAAGGTCCGAGGGGAGCAAGCTGAGCGATTCCTCCGAAGGAAGAAAGCCGAGAGGGGTCAATCAACAACTAAGCCTCCGAATTCTAACTTTGCCTCTCGTGGCAAAGGCAAATCACCTGCAACAGCTGTTGACGCTAACCAGACGTCGCAAAAGCAACTCCGAAAACAGCAAAAGACTTCGGGTCCGAGACTCCAAAAAGAGTACTCTTTCAAGGACGAAGACGTTCCAGCCATCTTCGAATCCCTCCTTGGAAGCAACAAGATCAAGCTACCACCTATCACAAATCAGGAGGAAGCTGACAACACGACGGATCCAAAGTACTGTGCATACCACAGGAGGGTCCTTCATCCCACCAAGAATTGCTTCACTCTCAAGAATAGCATTCAGACCTTGGTTGAAGCCGACGTTATATCGCTCAATTAAGTCGAAACAACACTCCAAAGAGTATACGAGTATAAACTGCTTCTCAATCCTCCAACAGGTGCATGAGGTTAAACTGCTTCCTTACATACTCCAACAGGTATATGAGTCTAAACTGTTTCCCACTTTTAACG
>NC_033796.1:83364470-83396635 GCF_001876935.1 Asparagus officinalis | reverse complement strand
AGATGGAGATATGAGCCCAAACAAGAAGATAATCTCCTCCACTTGTGAAAACCAAAACAGCTTTAAATCTAACCCTTAAACAAGCTTAAACCCTTTTTCAAACCCTTGTTTAAAAACTTCTTGGCTCTATTGAAAGAGAGCAGCAGTAGGGTATTTATACCCACTCTAAATCTCAGTCAAAACCCCAAGCCAAAAGACAAAAACAGCCCCAGCAACGATAACAAAACTAGCCGTTGGAAACAGAATTGAACGAGCGGCGGGCGGCCCGAAAGTGCGGTCGACCGATGGAAAATATCGAGCTCTCGGTCGACCGCATCGGTCGACCGACCAACTCTCTACTGCATGCTAACGAAAGAACAAATAAGCGGTCGACCGGTGCGGTCGACCGAAGACTGACACAGCAGAAAACTGATATTAAAACAGATTTTTGAGACTTTTGAAAATATATTAAAAATAACAAATGAAGTCCAAAAATAATGAAACTTTAGGAAATGTATATAAACATGAAAACAAATATGTTACAAAAAGAATTTTTCAAATTGTATTTCCATTTGTGAAAAATCATCATTTTGCAAAATGGTCCAAAACACGAAAATGTAAACATGTGAATTTTGACATTTTGGCTAAACCATGTTTTGAAACTTTGCACAATAATTATATAGACTTAATAAAATATGTATATGGTTATTATTAAGTCCAAAAACTAAGAAAACAATATTTTCACATAATTGCATATACTATGCAATGTTTTCAAAAAGCACAATAGTAAATATGAAATATGTGATTTCATATTATAAACATGAAAACCCAAATCTTGATCTTCAATGAGCATGACTTGGTAAAATTTGCGGATGAAGCTTGAACTTGATCTTTAACTTGAATTCTATGTTGCTTCACTCCACAATTCCGTCAACCTCTATTTGATATCGTCGTTGAAGCGCTATTCCATCCATCCTCCAACTCGTTGTTTGTCTATAATAAATAAAAAAACACAAATACTAGACAAACAATATTAGTGGTAAATTGTTTGTTAAACATCATCAAAATAAGAAGGCCAACAGATTGTTGCTTGTTGTGATTGAGAATCGTTAGGAGTTTATGACTATATGGAAGCTTATTGTTTAATCACTTAGTTGTTATCCAATAGGAGAGATTGTACATGAAGACGACTTCTGTTAAAAGTATGATTTATAAGCGTGCTTCAAAGCATAACTATATTCACTCGACATCGATATCCCGATGTGAGGAGTCCCGAGTTCCCTCGATATCGATATCCCAGTATGAGGTTTTCTTGATTATTACTATTATAGCATTGACTAGACGATGCACTTTTGATCGGACGTGTTGGGGGTCACGGTTATTTTCATAGTTTTACAGAAATCGTTCCACGGTAACTCCGTGGCTAGTGCACGATATTTCATGTATAGTTGCTTAATTAATTTGACAACATGGGATTATAAAGGGAATTGGATGGAGAATATAATATGTATATAAACGGGCACAGTGCTTTCCTGTTATCGTGATATCGTGAGTGTTATATATACATGGGCCAGAGGGCTAATACTTGACTTGAAGGCGGCCCCCGGACAGGTTTACGGGGACCCAATTATATATATATATATATATATATACAAATAACATGTAAAATATGTATAATGTGCTTGTGTGTCTTATGGAAGGCTTTGTTAGTTTTGTTGAGATGTGGACCAGTGAGTTGTTATAGAATGGCTGGTTACATGACCTCGTTACTTGGATGATTATGGATACATGTGAGATACAGACCAGTTATATTTCTTTTCATACATAGATCGGGGTTAATATTTAATTATCTATAATTTGAGACATATGGTATATACATGAGGGTTTCCTTGTTTGGTTTATTTCGCTCGACATACTACGTCTCGAGTTATAGATTTTTAAGTATTAATTCCATCTAGTGTATGACCCTGTACTTAGATGATTATTCTGATCGCTAGCTGCATGATCGACTTGTTCCTTGGTTGATTCCCTTGGATTTTTTTGATTATTCTATTCTAGTAGTAAATTATATTTAGATTATTAGTATTACAGCTGCATGTTTCTATTTATTATCACTATTATTGCATTGGTCGCACGACCGTTTCTATTCTTCCTTTTGGGATCTTGCCGTGTGCCATGCACGCTGACGTACTCCTTTCCTCTCAGGATGTACGTCAGATTTAGAGGACGGACAACTACAGTTTGGAGTAGTACAGGAGCCAGAGGATCCTCCGCAGGAAGGCTTTGCATACGGATCAGGAGAACAAGTCGAACCTTAATTACCTCTTTTAGTTAGTTGATGACCCTAGTTTACTTTTGTAGTACTTTTATCTTCCGCCTGATCGATGTATTTCATATTTATATTTTCTAGCATTCAGATAGTCTTGTATAAGGGCATGTTGACCTGAATATTATGCCTGGAATGATATTCATTTGTGATATGTATTATTTTATTCATTATATTCTTCTGAGTTTGTTCATTATATTCTTGCTGATTATGGTCGGGGACCTGTGACTTCGTATTGTATTTATTTTCAGACGCTTAGCGTATTGGATTGAGAAGAAAAGAAAAGAAAAAAAAATGACAGTGTATATTTCTTCTCAATCTAATACGTCACGGGCTTGTTCACGTTCCGATTCTCGGGTATTTGGGAAGCGGGGCGTGACACACATATTGCATTTCATGATAGTTTAGATGCTTGAGTGGGTTAGTTCGTATATCGCAATGAGATCACGGTAGACTACACTCAAGGTGGTTAGTTGGTACATGCAACATGACCGCAGTAGACTACACTCCATTGTGCATCATTGTATTTTAGAATAGGGTGATATGCCTATTTTCGCAGGGCGATTGAGTAAGGTTATTGATGCCACATGATATTGTGAGGGCCTTACAAAAGTATCGTTGTTTCTGTTAGAAGTATTCACAGACTGCATTCATGCTCCCATGTTAGTTACCCGAGAGTAGGGTATGAGACTGAGGATGTTATTCACAGCATTTCTATGTGAGAAGTTTGTATTAGACATTTAATTATGTGACTACGCCACCTACCCGAGGGTAGTGTGAGATGATTAGCATGATTGGCATTGGATGATGTTTGGTATTATACTGTCTTTCATTTATTATTTATTTCATAGGTTTTGGAGTTGGTATTTAGTGATTCACAATTTAAGATATGAGGTATATACATGAGGGTTTCCTTGTTTAGATTATTTTGCTCAACGTACCCATTCTTGTATTGTGGATTTCTAAATATTAATTTCCACTTAGTTTGGGATAGATGATTTTATATCTATATGTACCAACATGTATGTTTATATACTCCTAACCCCCCCCCTTGGGGGTGGAGATGATCTCGCTAGTGCTTTGACGCTCGTTGTTCTCCTCTTTTCAGGCAGTAAGCCAGGTGTCCGGAGAGTCGTAGGTTGATGGAGATGCAAATTAGCTCATCGTCATATTTTATTAGTAGTATATCAGTGCTCCACATTATATATTGTTCATTTTTAGACATTTAGAGTTTTATTTTATTTTGTAAAGACTGAATGCCTTAGTACTATTTTATTTGACTCTATGTATTAAGATATTTTACATTTATTTTACTTTATCAGTTGTATTCTCTTTCATTCAGTTGGAACATGATTATGGTTATTTGGATCTCTCATTTCCTTTATCATGTTCATTGCATTATTATCTTATTCTATCTTCTCTGTACCTACACTTCTTGTATTTGATTCCACTAGAGAGATATTACCATGATGGTAAAACATGTTGTTGCACAGTATGGGTGCATGACAGGTTTGACATCATTAGGTTCATCTTAGACTGTAACCTTGTATGAAACCAAGGGCGCCACACGTCCCATGTTGCATCAGGACACAACCTAAACCCAAACCGGATGATACAGGTGTATCTTCTCTTTGGAACTTAGCGATCCTCATGAGAGCTTGAGGATAGATGATTCTCATGATAACTTGAGAATAGAGGTGTAAAATAACACAGTGGAATGCAGGTCGAAGCTTGAAACGAGACGGCAAATCAAAGAATCGAAGCATCCAGTTTTTAGCCTGTGAGTCGACTCATACATGCACATGGGTCAACTCATGCCTGTCATGAGTCAACTCACGAAACCCAGCCGTTTTGTCAAAAGTTTCTGACCAGTCGACTCATGCCTGTCATGAGTTGACCCATGTGTCATGAGTAGACTCATATATGCACATGAGTTGACCCATTGACGGTTTCCTGGTTTGTTTGGGTTTCTGTTTGCACGAATTCATGTGGGGTTTGGGTTTGGTTATTTACCACTTTGTCATCTGCGTTGTTACACCTATATAAGGGATTTGTTTTAGGGTTTCTAATCAATCAGATGTAACCAAAGAGAGATTTTAATCAAGAAAGATTAGGGTTTATAGAGAATTAAGAATTTGTTCTCAATTCTAGTAAGATTGTGAGAGAGGGATTGTAATCTTTTCATATTCATAATCTAGAGATGGTATTTTCCTTTGTCACATACTAAATTATTCTTGTGTTTTTTTCATCCTCTTCTCAACCCACCTTTGATAGTTTCGCGATCAAAGATGCTCACACGGCGACTCGTATCACTGGAAGCATCTGTGTGCACTACAAATCCTCCTGACTCATCCGGGATTGTCAACACTAGTGTTGTCATCAACTTCTTCTTCAACCTCTCAAATGCTGCTTGACAGTCCTAAGCCCACACAAACTTGACCTCCTTTCGCGTCAGCCTAGTAAGTGGTCCTGCAATCTTAGCGAAATTGTTTTTAAATTTCCTGTAGTATCCATCCATCCCTAAGAAACTTTGTACTTCTATCACAGATGTAGGAAGATCTAACCTTAACACCACATCAACCTTCTTTTGGTCTACAAAGATACCTGCTCCTGAAATCACATATCCTAAAAAGGACACTTGCTCTAGCCAAAACTCACTTGTTCAATTTTCCATAGAGCTTCTCCTTCTGCATGATTTCCAACACAGTCCGTAGATGCTCTGCATGATCTTCCTTGGTCTTAGAGTATACAAGGATGTCATCGATAAACACCACCACAAACTGGTCGAGATACTGAGAAAACACCTTGTTTATCAAGCTCATAAATGTAGATGGAGTGTTTGTTGCTTTGAACGACATCACCTGGAACTCATAATGCCCGTACCGTGTGCGAAATGCAGCATTGGATATGTCTTCCTTCCTTACCTTCACCTGATGATAGCCTGACCTAAAGTCCAGCTTAGAAAACACCCTAGCTTCTCCAAGCTGATCGAAAAGATCATCAATCCTAGGAATGTGGTACTTATTTTTTATGGTAACCTGATTGAACTCCCTATAGTCAATACACATCCTTCAACTATCATCCGGCTTTGGCACTAGCACCACTGGTGCTCCCCAAAGTGACGTACTAGGCCTAATAAATTTCTTATTGAGATACCCCTAGACTTGCTTTCACAACTCCTCTACATCTACTATCGGCATCCGATAAGGTGGTTTTGAGATAGGTGAAACCCCTGGAATAAGATTGATGACGAACTCTATATCTCTATCTGGTGGCAACCTGACAACTCATCAAGGAAAACATCAAGGAACTCCTCAAAAATTTCTAGTATGGGCTTCTCCTCTACCTCTATCTAGGTTAATACTGCATCCATGCTTGCTTGATACTCTAGCTACTCCATCACTTTGCTACCGCTCATGAATTCAAACTCTGGGTGATCTGGTATCTTTAACACTATGCTTCTGCGTTGACAGTCGATAGTCGCATGGAAGTTGTAGAGCTAATCCATCCCTAAAATAACATCGAACCTGTTAGTGTCAATCACTAATAAGTCTGCAAATAGCTCCCTACCACAAACTACTATTGGGCATTTCTTACACTCCCTACTACACATTAACACCCTGCTATCTGTATGGATATTCTAGCTTGCCTCTAATCTATCACATGTTATGGTATGTCGTGCAATGAACTGAGCTACTCAGCGATAAGTGTCAAAACCAAAAAGGTACATGTGACTACATCACTAGATGTGTCTGCCTACTCAGCAGTAAGTGTCAAAACCTGGCCTTGTCTCTGTCGCTACTGAGCTTGCTGACCGTATTACCCTGGGAGCCTCTGCTGATATTGTGGCTGGTATGGGTGCTGGAAATGAGGACCTCTCCACTGTCTCTGGCCTTGAAATTATTGACCACTCTGATGTCTTCGGAACATCTATTGCTGAGTAGGAAGTGACAACCTCCATTGTTGTCCACCATATCTAGCCTAACATGCTGGTACTATTACTCCACCTAAAGCTCCTCCTAAAACTCCTCTACTAGGACAAGTGGCAAGCTGATGATCTGCTGCCCCACATGTTAGGCACAACCTGTTAGCTCTCCTGTAGTTCTTCATCAAGTGCCCCGACTTGTTACAAAAATGGCAAATCATGTTGGTTGGTTGTGGATCTGGTCTCAAAGTCTCTGTCTGCTGGCGCTTGGCTGATCCTCCTCCGGCCTAAGGCTTCTGCTGGTTACCCCCAAGGTTTGTCCTGTAAGGCGCTTGTTTGCCCCTCTTCTCACTAAGTTCAAGATCCCAATTAGTTGTTCTGCTTTTTGAGTTGGCTCTAGGAGATCAACAAAAGTCTCAATCCCCTTATGACTATAAATCTACTTCTAGATCTAAAAATTTAGACCCTGCATGAACCTATTATCCACCTCATTCGACACCATCCCTGACAAACCTGCTGAGCTTGGCAAATTCTGCTGCATTCTCATCTACAGTACTAGCTCTTTGTCCCAGCATTACAAACTACCTCTGCATGAGCTGTCTTCGGGAAAAATATCTCTAGGAAACTCTCTCGGAATGTCTCCTATGAAATCAGCTTAGGTAGCTTCTCCTCCTCTGCATCCGACTAGGTCCTGGCTACATTAATGAGCTGCAGCTATACAATATCCACCCAGTCTTCATCTGGTATCTTTACTGTCATTAATAGGCGGTCCATGGTATGCAACCACATCTCGGCCTCATATTCGCATTCAGTCCCAGCAAAGTATTACGAGTTGAGGTTCCGAAAATCGGACACATTACCTGGCCTTACAACCTGCTGCTACCCATCCCTCTGGCGATTATGAGCTACCAGCTCTCTAATCGCTTCTACAAGATCAACCTGATCGACTTGGTGTCCCTCAAGGAGAACTGGATTAGAGGGTTGACGTTTTTGGGCCATAGCGATCACCTAAAATGAGATTGGTCAAGATTAGGACTTGAGAATTAGGGTATTAGGAGTCAAAGGACATATTTCTGAAAAGGAAAGAACCCATTCTATACATGTTCTATTTTTTGCCCAATCTTATTTTTTTATTTGTATACAGGACGAGACAACAATTACTAAACCTGACTCTCATACTAATAAAAACTTGTCATGCTCCAGTTCCATAATGTAATAACTTGGAACGTGACTCGGTCGGCAATGCAACCATTCAGCCACATTCATGCCTCTAGATCATAATGTATATAGATATAAAACCAAAACTACATCATAGAACATGCAACTAAGACAATAAAATAAATATATAAATGAAGAAATCTACAAAAGGACGAGTCTAACTACGAGTTCATAACTATCCACGAAGGGGAAGGGTAATAAAGAAAATTTATATCATTGTCTAGAAAAAAGTCACATATGACTCAAGAAAAAGTCTAAACTAAATAACTACCTAAACCAACTGAACCGAAGAACCAATGAACGAAAAAATGATCACTACCAATGGACTTACCCTCAAAATATTTTCAATCCGGCGAACTATGCACATTAGTAAAAAACAACGATATTTATTTATAATTAGATTTTAGCGTTACCCATGTTATTGCAATGACTAATCTCTCGGTGACTCGTGTCTGCATACACTACAAGGTTACTTGTATAATTACACTATAGCATCAAGATGTAACACATATTTGTTTCTTTTAGGGTTAATTTCACAAACCACAAACTTTGGAGGGTGTTGCATGTAACTCTAATAAACTTTATTTATTTTACATAACCCCTATTCTTTGGGGTGTCTCACAAAATCCCCCTGGACTTTGAATTTTTCTCACCAAACCATCTTCATGTAATTTGCAAATAGCTAAAAATTTATTGAGAGAAAACTCTAAAATTTGGGGGAAGGTATGTTGCTTGTAAATGCTAAATGACAACGTTTTGAACTTGCTCTCTCGAAGACATTTTAACAGTATCAGGTGACAATAAGGTTAAGGTTTAGGAGATTTTGTGAAACATCACAAAGTTCACGGGTTATGTGAGATAAACAAAGTTTAAGGGGTTATATGCAACATCGACAAAGGTTCAGGGGGCTTTGTGAAATTAATTCCTTTCTTTTGTTATTCAAACGAAACATGTGTGAAGATCAGACGGTCGTCTGTGAATAAAACAGACGGTCAATATTAATTGAATATAATATTTATGGTCCCCAAAACCCTCCCCTGCGTGTCCTTTTGCAGCAGTCGCTTCCTCTCCCTCCCCCATTTGTTTATAACCCCAAAACCCTAGCTTCACTTTCCTCTCTCTCTGCTCGATCGGCCATCTCCTCTTCCATTGTTTCAAAGGGGGTAAGATTCCTGACCTTCCTCTTCTCTTTTCTTACTTACATTGTCGATTACATGTTCATGTATTATTTTTTTTTTAATTTGGATTTTTTCCACTCTTAACAAGATTTTCTAGGCCTTTTTAGGTTTTTTATATTATGGGTTTTCTTTTCCCTCTTGGATCCTCAAATAGGGTAGGTAAAGGTTTAGCCTTGTTGATTTTTTTGACCCTTTTCTGTTAATAGGTGCTAAGCTTTTTGCGTTGCCTTTCCATCTGTTTATTTTTCTTTTCTTTGTTGTCCTTGAGCTATTTTCTTTGGTGGGCAATAGTCAAAATCATTTCTTTTTTGCTTCTCACTTATGTGCTCGATTTCTAAGTATGGATTTCAATGCTTGAATGACCTGTGGCTGAGTGTATTTCTCTGGCTGGCTAATATGATATTTTATTTATCGAATTCCTGCAAAATGCTTTCATAATATTTGTTAGTTTATGGTTCTATTGTCTTTAACAAAATCAACTTTGGCTCTGTTTGAGCTTTGGATTCTCTTTGACATCTAGATATTAGGGATGAACACTGATATGTATCTGACAAATATCATCAGTCAGTCCCATCTTTTTGGGGTTGCAAGTGAACGGGGCAGTTGGTCACACATACTTCAGTGTCACCCGGAACTGGCTTAGGAAAAACAAAAGAGGTTGCACTGGCATTGTAGTGTTCGGTTGGTACAAGTTTAGTGCAAAATCAACCATTGGGGGTGTCGAACCTGCGGAAACACAATGCTGTATTAGGGTCTTCTCAGTTTACATTAACTCAATGAAAAATAAATTATGGGTTTATTAGAGGTTTGGGTTTCTTCCCTCTATCAACGAGAGTAAATTCTCCTATGTCTCTAACAAATGCTGTTAGGGAGTTGGTCATGTGCTAACTGCAAGCCCAGACCAACGTAGGCCTGTGACCTACAATGTCAAGTGGAATTTAGGAGAAGCACAAAACTACAGGGAAATGTTCCACATCTGTACCTATCTCTGACACTGGTGAGTTTGAGATTGTGTACGTGGTCAGAGCTCAGCCTCCGAGAAATAGAATTCCCTATTAGATTCTATCATTGAGGAGGATTTTGAACTTTCAGTGGATTCTCTAACCGCTAAAGCTAGTTTGTTTTTTTCGACCGTACATGGTGGAGACTAAGATGGGACTGATGACCAACACACTGGCCCTTCCGATGATACTAAAATTCACCTGGGTTACATCACACTTAAAACCATATCAGATGAAGTCCCGACTCAATAGTGGATCTTTATTGCCATTAGAGAAGATGCTTGATCAAAGGTTAAAAAAAAGTTGGGAAGAAAGGGTAGTCTGTGTTGGACAAGATTTCCTGTGACTCTTGATTGTCTTTGATACCAAATTGTCACTGATTAAGCCTTGGCCACATTCACGACCTCAGCCCAACAGAGTTCGCTCTTGTCGGATTAAGTGAATGTGTGGAGTAGATGAAAGAGACAGGGACTTTACCTCTTTATATTACAGGTTATAAGAGCTGAAGGAAAACTATTGCTGTTTCAGGTACTATTTTCACTTGGATATATAATTTAGGTCCGAGTCTTTAAATAATTATTTATTCAGTACCTATTATTTTATTTAATGTGACTTGGTTGTTGTAAGATGCCAATTTGATCTCAATTGCGTGTTTAACTGAATTTTATTGCTGATCTCTGCCTTCTTTCTTATATTCTGCTATTCATTTTTTTCTGTATCTTTTGCTTGGTTATGTACTTACTGCACACTCTAAATTCACCTCTCCTATAATTTGTTGTGCTTATTACAACTGTACGATAGTATTAAGATAGATATTTCTTATCAAACCCTCTCATGGAACTCCTACCTGCAGGTATGGCCTTGCCAACTGCAACTCCTGCTTCTCAACGGACGCCACAAGTGGTACACATTGTTGCTTTACCAAGTCTCTTTATTTATACTCTCTACTTTTTGTTTTTACCACTCTGTTTTCTTGGCAATTTCTTCCTCAGATTGGTGCTGCCTTTGTTCAACAATATTACCATGTTCTTCATAAGAGACCAGAACAAGTATATAAATTTTATCATGACTCTAGCATTATAAGTCGCCCAGATCCTGATGGTGGAATGTCAGAAGTAACAACTTTAAAAGTATGTTTTGCAGTTATAATTTCCTTTCTTTCTTTATGCTCTGTTCTCCTAAGCATCTTCCATTAAAGATGAATAAATCCTGGAGCATACTGTCTTCTCCTTTTATCTTAGGTTTGAGGCATGAATTATTCACCTTTGTTCGGTTAATGCAATTTTTTTCCACAGTTTCTGATATGTAACTAGTGGATGCCTGATTGGATTGTGTATACTAATGTTTCCCTTTTCTGTAATGGTTGACCAGGACATTGACGAGAAGGTCTTGTCCTTCAAATTTAACAGCTATATTGCAGAGATAGAAACTGTTGACTCGCTACAATCTTATAATGAGGGGGTTTTCATTGTTGTCACCGGTTGCTTGACTGCTAGTGACAATGTTCGGCGGAAGTTTACTCAGTCATTCTTCCTTGCTCCCCAGGACAACAATGGTTATTTTGTTCTAAATGATATTTTTAGATTTGTGGATCTTCGCCAAACGGGGGAAACAAATCAGATTTTAACCAGCAATGACAATGATGATGGACCTAAAGCTTCTTCTACTGCTTTATCAGGTAGCAAACAATCCAATTTGTACACTCTTTGACGTTATACTATTGGGTTTTAATGACATATTTCACATGTCAGACTCGAGTTTGGTTAAAGATGATCACTCTGAAGATGTTACAACTCAGGCTTTGGAGGGGGATCTTGCCAATCAAAAGGAAGCAGTCAACCCTTCAGAAAGTTGTGCATCAGGGGTTGAAGATGAAACTTCTGTAGTTTCCCCAATCCCTCAAAGTAAATCTAGTGACCAATCAAATCACAAGTTGGCTTCTGCGTCGGTTGAAGATGATGGCCCTAAGAAGTCTTATGCGTCCATAGTGAGTTGAAGTTTTTATCTTATTGCTTTTATGTAGAAAAATAACATAACATTTGCAATTATCGAAGGACTTATTTTACTTGATCCTTCTATATTAAATAGAATGTGCTCTTTAAGTTTGTAAGGAAATTTGTTTTATAATGGTTATATCTTTCTTTCCAGAATATAAATCATAAAATCTCTCTTCCAGTTTTTAGCATTCTATATAGTATTCATAAATTTTCAGTTTATTTGAAATATATTTAGTTCGAAGAAAGCAAGAAATTAATTTTCCATTTAAAAGGAATGTGTTTTTTCAGCCGTCTTGTTTGGATTTTATTTTGGTTTAACTAAATTAGGAGAAGCGAAATATTAATTTTGAAAGATTCTAGTTGTCATCTGTTAATATCAGGGGGAACCATAAAGGTTCTCTTTTTCAAGGATAAAAAGCACGTTCTTACCTTTGTGTCCTAATGGTCAGTTCTCTTATACTTGTTAAGCCACAACAGTTTATAAGAATATATGGTATTGACTTGGGGTACCTTATGATATGAAATGGCAGGTTAAGGTTGTGGGCAGCACCCCACCGAAGAAAATCTCTGCTCCTGCTAAGCCAAAGGCAAAGGCTGCCCCTCCAAGCACTGAGAAGTCGATCAATGGTTCCAGTGTGCTTGCCACTGCATCAGATCCAAAGGTCTCTAGAAGCAGCAGCTACTCTGAGAACAACCCTCTTGATGGTGTGTGAAAACTCTTTTGAATGTTATTGTGCTTTGATTCTGTAATCTCGTTAACATTCTTATATTTTCCTCACATCAGTGGAAGGTTATTCTATACACATTCGGAATTTACCTTCAAATGCTACCGTGGAAATAGTTGAGGAAGAACTGAAGAAATTTGGACCTATTAAGCCTGGTGGTGTCCAAGTCAGAAACCATAAGGTTTGTTGGGTGTAGTCAGGGTCATATTTTGTTTCTATCATTAGATGACAAAAGTTATTTATTTCCTCCTACTTCCTTTCTGCTTTTGTAGGTTGACAACTTTTGTTATGGCTTTGTTGAATTTGAGTCGCTGGACTCTATGCAAGCTGCGATTAAGGTATAATACATTGCAGTTCTCAAGTTTTTCTTTAGAGTTCCGCTTCATACATATCCTGCTTTATTTGAAGGTTTTATAGTGTCATTTTAATCAAATTTAAAAGCACCTATGGCAACTTGTAATCTTGCTAACGCCAGTATTTTAAAACAAATTCTTTCTTGGAATGTTATTCTGATTTTTGACCTTCACAAATGAAGTGTATTCATTCCTTTATGTAAATCGACAATATCCCTTGAAGGATCCTTCAGCTAATCTAATAAAATATTATAACTTTCTGTTTTAAGCTTGACGGTGCCATTAAAGAATAATGTATCATGGTAAAAGGCTAGTCATGAAACACCCTGTAAAATTTCCACAAAGGAGACATTATGCATTTGAAATTGAAACCCTATGTAGCTTTCCATTTCCCTCGGTCCAAGTAGATGTTGAATTTTTTTGACATTGTGTTTAAAAGCATCTTCAATTGATTGATAATATGGCATCCTTCAAGGTGAAGAATAGAGTGCTCACCATACCATTAGATATTGCATAATTTTTTTCCCACCAGATTCATGTTCTTTCCCTTTTACATACTGTAAATATAATATGACAATATGCTGTTAAAATGATTTTCCACTGTTAACTGTTCATACTTATATGTTGTGTTTCAGGAGTGTTGTAGCTAAACCCACTTATAGGACTGTTGACTGTTCATACTTATATGTTGTGTTTCAGGATCGTTGTAGCTAAACCCACTTATAGGAGTATACATTCAACGGTAAATCTGTTAATGCTGTTTATGCCATGGGTAAAAATTCCTAGATTTGTTGCTTCTCCTGATGTGTCAGTTCAAATTAGTAGAAATTGTATCCTGTTGGATTGTGCAGCCATTTGGCAAGTAATTTATGCTGGATTCCATGATGTAATAAAATGACAAATAACAAAATCTCCTTTTAATATTTCATTAGAATAACATCAATCATTGTCTAAAAAACCCGTTATATAACTCGTTATGCTGCGTTATGAAACCTAACAAGCTTTAAATGGCACGTAACAGTGTTCTAAAAAACGGCCTGGGCGGCCGCCTAGGCGCCCGCCTAGGCGGAGGCGGTGCTCAGGGCGTGCAGAAATGCCCTGAGCGGCCACGTTTAGGTGCTGGAAGCGCCTAGGCGGCCGCCCAAGGCTAAACGGGCCGCTTAAGCGGCCCGCCTCACTATTTCAAAAAAAAAACGTCGGCTCTTCACCCGTAACCTAAAACCCGTAACCCAAAACGCAAAAAAAGAAGAAGAAAACTAACCCTAATATCACTCTCTCCACGCCGCCAGTCTTCAATCTCATCTTCAATCCCGTCGAGCTCGTCTTCAATCCCGTCGAGCTCGTCTTCAACCGGGATCTGGTCTTCAATCTCGTCGAGCTCGTCTTCGATCCTGCCTGGGAGCTCGTCTTCGAGTTCGAGCTCAACTTTCGAGCTCGTATTCGAGTTCATCTTCGAGTTTGTCTTCAAGTTCGTCTTCGAATTGGTCTTCACTCTTCAAGTTCGTCTTCGAAACTGCCTGGGAGCTTCGTCTTCGACTGGGAGCTTCGTCTACGAGTTCGTCTTCAACTGGGAGCTTCTTATTCAAGTTCGTCTTCATCTCCTCTGTAAGTAAAGGACTAAAGACGCTTAGCACAGATAACTTTGGATATTTTGGATTTCCCCCCTTTTTTTTATTTGCACAGATAACTTTGGATTTGTATTACACAACTTCATGTTTAAACCTCGTAAACATGTACAGATTATGCAAGATTATGCAACATTAACGATGTTTTCACACATTAATCCACTTTTATTAAATGTTAACTTAATATATTTATATTATATTAAGTTTAATTGTTTAAGTTTAAACTGTAAATCTCAGAATTTTGAAAGAGAAAGTGTAAATATGTAATCATGGGGCTGTTTAATTGTTTAAGTTTAATTTTAAGTTCATTTTAAGTTTATAAGTAATTCTTGTTGTTCAAGGTTGTTCAAAGTTTAATTGTTCAAAGATTACATTTGTCCAAAGATTACAACTGCATTTGTTCAAAGATTACAACTGCATTTGTTCAAACTTCAAAGTTTACATTTGTCCAACAGGACTGCATTTGTTCAAAGATTACAACTGCATTTGTTCAAAGATTACAAGTTTACAACTGTACATGGATCACCGCATTCACCTTGTAGTGATAGTTGCAGCAATAACGAATGAAGTTGCTGTTTTTGACCTACAAAATAGAACAATAATAAGTTTGGATAGCATATGTGTTGGTATTTTTGTATTTATGCAATGTTGATTGAGTATATATATATATATCTCTTCAAGTATCACAATTAAAAAAAGAAAAGAAAAAAACCGCCCAGAAACCGCTTAGGCGCCCGCCTAAGCGTCTAAGCGCTGGGCGCCAAGTCCGGCGCCTAGGAGCGCCTAGCGTTTAATGTAACATTGGCACGTAACCTCATGAAAGACATATTATAACTCTACTTTATTACAATATGATATGCGTTATTCAATATTACTTGTGTTATTTCATTATAACATGCATTATTTCAATATAACCTACATTACTTCAATATAAGTTCTAGAGACTTGCTAGTATATCCTTTCTTAAAACTTAAGTTATTACTTATGAATTGCTTGTTTAGCCTTCATTCTTGTTGTGGTGACATAATTGCATGATTGTGAAATTATGAATATCACTGTTAAAACAAATGTAAATTATGTAATCATGCACGAGCTATAAATTTATGATTATATATTTGAGTATTTGATTTGATTGTGACACTTTCTAGAAAATCTATGTAGGTTGTATTAAATTAAAGAATTTTTATTGAAATTTTTTTGTATTATGATATTTTATTTCTAATTCTTAAAATAAATATGAACATCTTTTATAGTATTTGAAATTAAACAGAAAAACTATTTCATTCCTATTTGAGTTATGTTTGAAAATTTTGATAATTCTAATTATTAAAGTCATTATGAATAGTTTTTACTTATAAAATATGTATGTAACTAATAAAAAATAACTTACATTACACGTTACTTTTTTTGTGCTTTTTCCTTTGACCCTTAACATGAGATAGAGTGTTATATTTTGCGATATCATTATTTCCAACATTGACATCAACCTTAATTACATTTAACAAAAAAATTTTATACCCAAGGAGATCATACAAATAATTTTAACAAGTTGCCTGAATTGGTTAAGTACAACCTCATGATCATTAAACTTAGTGGAGTTAGACATGGTCATATGATGATTTGGTTTTATGACATGTTGCATTAGTTCCTACATGATATCGATCATCTCATTCCCCTGAAGAAAGAATGCTTGGGAGAAAAATTTCTTGATACATTTAGAAAGCACTAAATCTTTGTTTTCGATGTTTTTAGGGTTAATTTTCATCCAGCACTTTCTCCTGATATTGTTTATCCAACTTACTAGCATAATGGTTTATGGTTTGATTTTCAGGCGTCACCTATCACCATTTCTGGCTGCTCCTCATTTATTGAGGAAAAGAGAACCAGCACGCGAGGCAAGTTTTTTTGTCTTGCTCTTTCTCTTCCTTCATAGTTATGTAGCAAATTAGTCACTCATTAGGCATGTATTTTCATGGTAAGTCTAATGTTCTTATATTTCTTATAATCGGTGAAAGATTTTATGTTGATTGCGGTCATGATTGTTTTGTGCTCTCACTTGATTGCAAAAGGCTTCATTAGTGATATCATCAAGAATAATATATGCTGCCATTGTTTATCTAAATTTCCAACTGAGTTTGATGATTACAGTTTGATGCTTTTATCCAAGTGAAGCTGTATAAGTAGTGGTATATTTTAATTTACATTTCTGACTCTGGCTTATGGGATAAAGCCATAAAGCTTTTTCTGCTGGCATGGACTTTTTCTATCATGTTATTATTGTTGATAAATCTGGATGATGAAATAATTACTTTGCTAGGACCCTTCAATAATATTAACAAGCGATAGTATAAGCATCTGAAATTTACAGCATCAGTGTTCCTGTTGCCTCTAATACTATCAAACCCCTCCATGATGGGTTTATGGTTTTCAGTTGTAATGATAATCCTTCATTGTCAACATCCACTAGCAAGGCTACAACAACAAAAGAACAGAACTAGAAGATCAATTATGGTCTCTCTTCCTTTGTTGATGGGTATTATTTCCAAAGTTTCAAGCTTGCGTGATAAATTTAAACTTCAGAGTAACAGCATTTAATTGAATTGATATGAGAAGATAGCAGAAACTGTGAATACCACAAAATTGTTTAAAACTACTGTAAATCTTGTGAAAAAATACAACACTGATGACTCCAGCCATATTACTTAATCAAGAGACTAGTTTCGACCACGAGAAAACCAAGGTCAACTACTATATTACTAATCCCTCCAATTCTAGCATGAGGATGTTGAGGTGCTCGTATTTGACACCGATAAAAGACTAATCACTTTGTTTAAAGACTCTTCCAATGTATCAAAACTCCGAAGGTGTGGTGAGGGCTGAAGGTTATAATTTATACTCTTTCATGCCCCTGCAGGATGATATTTTGGGGCTGAAATCTGGATTTACAAGGCAATATCTATTTCTGTAAAATCCATTTTAAATTCATGCTAGCTTTGAACTTGGATTTCTCTGATATCATGTTTGAGACTCCGAAGTGGTGGTGAGGGTGGAGGGTTACAATTTAGTACTAACGCGCTTCTTTATTTTTCAGTTGTTAACGGAGTTGTTGTCAGCAACGGGAGAGGGCGGTTTTCACAAACAAGGGGTGGGTTTCGAAATGACAACTTTAGAGGTAACAGTAACTTCAGAGGCAATAATGATAACATCAGAGGTAACGACAACTTCAGAGGGAATGATAACTTCAGAGGGAATAATGATTACTTCAGAGGAAATGGAAATGGGAACTTCCAAGGCCGCGGCAGCTTTGGAGGCAACAGTCAGGGCTACGGAAGAACAGAATTCAAGAATCGTGGTGGAGAGTTTTCAGGCCGTGGTAGGGGCCGTGGTCTGCCTGCCAATAATACCAGAGATGGTTATCACCACCGACCTGTTCAGAATGGTAACGGCAACGGAAGAATGGTTGGTCCTGTTGCTGTCACTGCATAGCAATAGTGAATAGTATTTTCTGGTGGTTTTTGTTGATAATCATGAAGAGACATGTATTCAGTGAGATGCTGTTTATGCTAAAGAAATTTAGTCTTGAAGGAGAGATTTGATTTTCTGAGAGCGAAGGAACCTCAATATTTTGGGTTTATTGATTGAGGTTCTGTCAAGCTACTTGATTCAGTCCTGTTTCTTACTGAATGATACAGTAAAAAGGGGGAGGAAGAAATCTTTCCTTATTCTGTCTCACCAGTGACAATTATTTTGCTTAAATCACTTTGTTAATCTGGTTCTTAGTTATGAAGGCTTAATCTGATAGAGATGTAAGTAACCCGACGTTGTATTTATGGAGAGGATCAGAAATATCTATATCTATACTATTTATAAAAAGAGAATATGAGTGTCAAAATTTTTGATTACCTATTTTACCCCCTTCAAATTTTTCATAATTCCTGACAGATTGGTTTCGTCCAAGTATTCATTTGATTCTGGATGTACGCTGGCCATCTTGTATGCCTTAATTTATACCCAACCTAAAATTCTCAATATTCTAACCTGAACTTTCAGCAAGTTTATTAGTTGATCTAGCTCGTGTTAAATCCAATCCCACATTGCGTGTTAAATCTAGATTGTTAAATTACTGTTTGGTTACTCCATATTTTTATAGTAAAGGGTGGAAATCTCAAAAGACGTAGTGTTCGTGTCACCTTTCCTTTGTTTAGTTCACTTCTTGAAACTAAGAAATAAGACAATGTGTTACGGTCTTGGGTGATCCGGATGATTGGGAGATTTCATTATGGTTCCATGATCTTGAGTTCTACTGCGCATTGGGTTATCAAAGGAGGAAAATTGAAGGGAAAAGAATAAATAGAATGAGGAAAAAAAAAAGAAATAGGATGATGTATCATGCTATTTGTTGATGTGACTCGTATTTTAGCAAACTCATTTCGTGACTTTTTTTTATTAAAGCAAATGACTTCTTGGAAATAGGATGATGTGTCAACGCTTTAATTATGGCTTCTTTATCGAGCGCGTCCTAACGTTTTTCAAGGAAAAATTTCACGTTGTGTGCCGAAGTGCTCAGATTGATATGTGTACCCATAACAGGTTATTTTGAGCTCAGCCTTAGTCCAGGAGTGAGCTTGAACGACTAGTGTAAGGCTCCCCTTTAGTCATATTTGTTAGGGCTGGCTTTTGGACTCAGCTAGCTTGAGCGCAACGCATACTGAGTATTTCTGTCACGCCTGTTTTCTTACTCCGCCACAGTTTGTTATTGTGGTTATATAGTTGTTGAATTGAGGACATAAAAGAGAGGATGAGGAGGATCTCTGTGACGGGAGAGAAACAGACAAGCTTGATGGATGGCGAAGAGTATATCCCATTTTTTAATTTGATGAGATTAACTTAGTTTGAGCCGATTTTCTCAAAAGACCTACAAAATAAGACGAATAACAAAAAGATGTAGTTGCTAGGGGACGAGGGAAAATTGTGAGCAGAAGATTGAATTCCTTTTAGGATCTGGTTCAGAGGAAAAGGGAAAAAATAAAAATAAAAATCCATAAACAAAACTAAGATACAGTTTATATGAAAATTTTGTAAGAATTTGATATTCTTGAGAGGCTCTCGATCCCCTATTGAGCCTCTTTGCTTTGTTTCTGGCCATGATGAGGCTGAAACGACCTCAAGAAGAGTTACGAGACAGAGAATGGAGAGAGAGGATTGAGAGAGAATTGAGAACTGAGATTGAGTTTGTGAAGAAGAGAACAATTCTATTTTTTTCATATCCCATTCAGTTTACATCTCCTTTATACAAACCCGCTCCAAAGCAAAGAACAAAAACGTGCATCAATTTAACAAAACAAACAGAAACAGTTAAACTGTTTGTAACATACTTTTGAGCATTTATTAGAATGACTCCGTATTAAAAAGATTTGCATAACAGCCCCCCAAGTCTTGTGTATCAGTCTAGTCCTCCTCTAGCGTCCATGTTCTCCAGCTCAACCGTCAGGTTCCCGGGCTTCAGCTCACTTGACAGTTTCTCGAGCTCACTTGACATGTTCTCAAATTGATCTCCTCCCATTCCTGATAATTCCCTTCCCCTTAAATTGGACCTTATCTCAAGGTCAAATGTAGGAAATCTTTTGACGAGATCTCAGTAAGGTTCCCAAGTAGAATCCAAAGGAGACCGCCCTTCCATTTGATTAGAACTTGCAATATCAATCTATTCCCTTGGGCAACTGATCGCCTATCTAAGATCTCCTCTGGTTCATCAACTAATTCTGTAACATAACTAGGAAAATCATTTTGAAGGATAACATCAGAACCTATCCTCCTTTTAAGTTGGGAAACATGAAAAACTGGATGAATCTGAGCATGGGTTGGAAGGGCCAACTTGTAAGCAACTTCACCAATTTTTTTCAAAACCTGGTAAGGTCCATAATATTTAGGAGAAAGCTTATGAGTTTTGTAAGAAGAGACACTTAGTTGCCGGTAAAGTTGAAGCTTAAGAAATACTCAATCCCCAACATCAAAGCTCCTGTGGCTTCTATGCTTATCAGCAAACCTCCTCATTTGTTCTGCTGCTTTCTTCAAGCTATCCTTTAGAAACTATAAAGCAATATCTCTGGGAAAAAAGCTTCATCCACTGATTCCACTTTACAACTCTTGGGGACATAAGAGAGCAAGGATGGAGGGGGTCGGCCATACACTGCCTCAAATGGTGTAGTGTTTGTAGAAACCTTCCAAGTGGTGTTATACCAAAACTCAGCAAGTGGTAACCATTTACACCATTCCTTTGGCTTGTGGCAACAAAAATACCTCATATAGCATTCCAAATTCTTATTAGTTATTTCAGTTTATCCATTAGTTTGGGGATGATATGTTGAGCTGAATTTGAGCTGGCTTCCCTGCAGTTTGAATAGCTCCTTCCAGAATAAACTGGTAAACAAAGGATCCATGTCACTAACTATAGATTTAGGCATCCCATGAAGCTTGAATACCCCTTCAAAGAACACCTGAGCTACAGATCGAGCAGTGTAAGGATGTGCTGAGGCAAAGAAATGAGCATATTTTGATAGCCTGTCAACCACTACAAATATCACTCATTGGGTTCCACTCTTTGGCAATTTTGTGATAAAATCTATTGATAAATCCTCCCAAATATACTCCGGAATAGACAAGGGTTGTAATAAACCTGGGGATGCAACATTCTATCCTTTGGTTCTTTGACAGATATCACAAGCTTGGACATGTAACTGAACATCTTTTTCCATCCCTTTCCAATAGAAAACTCTTCTCAATCTATATAATGTTCTGGTAATTCCAGAATGTCCTACAGAAGGAATATCATGATGTTCTTTCAATAAGGAGGCCTTCAAACCTTGGGCATTAGGATTAATTAAAATTTTGCCCTTATAGTAGTAAATACCCTCCTTCCTGGAGTACTCCTCAGTGCTCAGTTGTCCTTGCTGTAGTCTCCCATCAAGCTCTTTGAAGAAAACATCCTTAGAACACGTCTTTGATATCCTTCAACCAATCACTACTGACAGTAGAAATAGATGAAATTTCCACTTCATCCTCATAAATTCTAGACAATCCATCTGCAGCCTTATTCAATTTTACTGGCTTGTATTCCACAGTGTAATCATAGCCATGTAGTTTTGCAAGCCACTTGTTTTGAATTCCTGTATGAATCCTTTGATCCAAATTATTTTAAGACTTTGATGGTCAGTTCTTATCATAAAGCTTCTACTAAGCAAATATTGTTTCCACCTCATAGTAGAAAGAATTATAGCTAATAATTCCTTTTCATAAGTTGATAGTGTAGCATTTTTTCCCTTCAAGGCAAAAGTGAAATAAGCTATGGGATTTTCTCTTTGCATCAACACAACCCCAATCCCAGTCCCAGATGCATCACACTCTATCACAAATGTTATATTGAAGTCAGACATGGCTATAACTGGAGAGTTGGTTAGTGCCAGCTTCAAAGATTTAAAAGCAATTTTAGCACTTGTATTCCATGCAAAATTACCCTTCTTCAAGAGATGTGTTAGGGGCTAAGCTAATGTTCCAAATCCTTTGATAAATTTTCTATAATACCCTGTTAGGCCTAAGAACCCTCTCAACCCCTTGAGTGACTGAGGTAAAGGCCATTCAATGATAGCCTGAATTTTATTGGGGTCTATACTAACCCCTTCTTGTGACACAATGTGCCCCAAATATTCCACTTGCTTTTGTCCAAAACTGCATTTGGACATCTTGGCAACTAATTGATAGTTCTTCATAATCTGAAATACCTGTTTCAAGTGTATTAAATGATCTTGCCACCCTTTGCTATATAGCAGAATGTCATCAAAGAAAACCAATACAGACCTCCTGAGTAAACTTTTGAAAATTGTATTCATGAGAGCCTGAAATGTCGAGGGAGCATTTGTGAGACCAAATGGCGTAACCAAAAACTCAAAATGTACACTATGGGTTCTAAAAGCAGTCTTTTGAATATCTGATTTATACGTTCTGATTTGATGATATCTAGATTTTAAATCCAATTTGATGAAGAACTGTGTTCCATGAAGCTCATCTAGCAATTCATCTATAACCAGAATAGGAAATTTGTCTTTAATGGTGGCTTTGTTTAGGGATCTATAATCTATACACATTCTCCAACTGCCATCTACTTTTTTACCATGACTACTGGTGAAGAAAAGTGACTATTACTAGGTCTAATGATTCCCCTTTTTAACATTTCTTCAATTTGTTTTTCAATTTCCTCTTTCAGGAAGTGTACACGCCTGTAGGGTCTGATACAAACTGGTTTAGTTCCAGCTTCAAGTGGAATCTTGTGGTCTATCTCCCTAGTAGGAGGAAGGTGAGGTAATTCTTGGAAAGCAACATCAAATTCTTGTATCAGTTTGTGCATTTCTACAGGTAATTCTTCACTTTGGCCTTTCAGTGTTGATTCCTGTAAACTCACACTACACAATTGAATCAAATACCCTTCTTCCTGTTCTCTGAAGGATTTGGCAATGCTCTTTTCATTAACTAGTTGCATTTCCCCTAGAATTACTCCTTGTAAGGTTCTTTTAATTCCATCACATAAGAATGTCACTTGCAATTTCTTAACGTTTAAGGTAATGTCTTCTAATGTTTTCATCCAATCTGCCCCTAACACAATTTGGCTACCTCCCATAGGCATTACCAACAAGTTCACTTGGATGTTCACTCCCTGACAATCTAGAAACACTGCACACTCCCACTCCCTTGATTACTTCTCCACTTGCCACTAGGACATCAAAGTTATTGTACTCTGTCATTGGCAACCCTAATTTCTTGACCAACTTAGAGTTAATGAAGTTATGGGTGGAACCAGAGTCTATCAGGATGCTAATGCCCTGATTTTTATGCTAATGCCCTGATTTTTGTAATAGCCAACTACTCTGATTGTATGGGAAGCTATTATCCCACTAAGAGCTTGAACGGAAATAGAGGGAGCTCCTCTCACTAAGCTTTCAGCCAGCTCTATTGCCAATTGGCCTGCCTCATCCTCTGTAGAATTATTTGTATCCTCCTCCACACCCCCTTTCAATATTCCCTCTTATATGAACAGGCGCTTATCCTTACACTGGTGTCCCTTGTGCCATTTTTTATCACATGTAAGCAAAGATTTTGACTCCTCCTCCTTTGAATTTCTTCAGGAGTGAGTTTCTTGAATTGTGAAGAGGAAATGGGTTTTTTTTGTACATGAATTTCATGAGAGGAACGGGTCGAAGGACTTCCTTGATTAAAAACATTCTAGTTCCCTCTAAATTTCTTTTAATTTCTTTGTTTGTCCTTAAATAACTTGGCTAAAGACACCGCTCTCTTCAAAGAAGAAGGTTTGGCAGCAGCTACCTCATATCTTAACTCATCTTTCAACCTCCCTATAAAATTTTCCAATATATGTCTTTTAGAGGGTTGATCATCTAACATGCAAAAGCTTGCTCAAAATTTCCCAAATATTCTCTAACTGTGGATGTTTGTTTAATCGTGGAGAATGCAACATAGGGTCTAAGGAGCTCACTGGGTCCAAACCTGGTGATGATCTCTTCTTTGAAAACTTCCAAGTGATTATAATCATCAAGATTTTTTTGTGAACCACCTATACCATTGTAGCGCTTCATCTCTCAAATAAAAAGAACATACCTTAACCCATTCATCATTCTTAATGTCATAGAAATCAAAAATTTGCTCAGCTTGTTCTAACCAAGATACCACATTCTCAGAACTAGAGAAGATGGAAAATTCAATCTCAGGGACTTTGGTTGAATTAGTTTCTGATTACCGAAGAAGATGAGTCAAGGAATTACCATTGTTATGAGTTGCTGGAATTTCACCAGAGAAATCAAACCTCCTCTACGTTTGATGGTCATTTTCATGAATTTGATTCTTGTTGCCTGACCCCAGAATTCCAAGATCGCATCTTGATCCTGAACCTAAGATCCTTTTGTTGCTCCCCACTCTAGTGCATGTTGTTCCCTTGTCCACGTCCTTGGAGTTCTTGAGTTCTTGAACAACGATTTACAACTGAGAATATCTCTCTCTCATCTATGCAGCTAATTGTTGACTGAAAAGTCCCTGTTGAGTGAGGGTCTCCTCCATATGAGCCATCCTTCCCTCTTGAGTCGCCTCGTCGGCAGAAGCTTCCTCAAGATCGGCCATGAAAGCTTCAGCTCCAGCTTCAGATTCTAGTTGCTCTGATACCAATTGAGAGTCTCTCGATCCCCTATTGAGCCTCTTTGCTGTGTTTCTAGCCATGATGAGGCTGAAACAATCTCAAGAAGAGTTACGAGAGAGAGAATGGAGAGAGGATTGAGAGAGAATTGAGAACTGAGATTGAGTTTGTGAAGAAGAGAACAATTGAGAACTGAGATTGAGTTTGTGAAGAAGAGAACAATTCTATTTTTTTCATTTCCCATTCAGTTTACATCTTCTCCTTTATACAAACCCGCTCCAAAGCAAAGAACAAAAACGTGCACAAAACGTGTGTACCAATTTAACAGAACAAACAGAAACAGTTAAACTCTTTGTAACAGACATTTGAACATTTATTACAACGACCCCGTATTAAAAAGATTTGCACAACAGCCCCCAGGTCTTGTGTATCAGTCCAGTCCTCCTCTAGCGTCCATGTTCTCCAGCTCAACCGTCAGGTTCCAGGCTTCAGCTCACTTGACAGTTTCTCGAGCTCACTTGACAGGTTCTCAAATTAATCTCCTCATATTCCTCACAATCCTTTTATCATCCATTCCCTGACTGTTTAGATCTTGCACGGTTCATCATTCCTTATTATCAATCATACTCCCTTTAAAAGTACGAGTTTAGGAAAATCTTTTCATGGTTAATATTATCCTTAACTTTTTTTAAAATATTATATTGTTATCTTAATCTATTCTAATTATCCTATCTTCTTTGAATTGGTAATTAAATGTTTTATCATATTCATAATAAGACTTAACATGTTATTGGATAAATGAGATACGTTTGATATAATTCAAATCCTTTACTTATTTCAGTTCATAGATAACTACAAATATCCCTACATAATTTATAATTTACATAAAACCTCTAAAGTTTAAAAAATTACAAACGAACACTCAAAATTTAAAATTTATACAAAACACCCTAAGAATTTCTAACTCATTAGTAAATTGAAAACATACGAAATATAAATAGAAAATTTATACAAAACACCCTAAGAATTTCTAACTCATTAGTAAATTGAAAACATACGAAATATAAATAGTCTATAAACAATTTATAATCTATAGATTTCTAACTCATTAGTAAATTGAAAACATACGAAATATAAATAGTCTATAAACAATTTATAATCTATAAAAAAGACCTATAAGTTTAAAAAAGTTACAAAAAACCCCTAACATTCATAATTTACAAAAAGCTCCATTATAATTTCTAACTTATAAACATTAAAATAAATATACAAAATTATTAACAACCCCCAGAAAATAAAAAATTTGAAGAAAATGTCATACTCCCTTTAAAAGTATAGGTTTAGGAAAAACTTTTCATAGCCAATATTACCTATAACTTTTTTGAAAAGAACACAACTAATTAAAAATCTATTAAATTTGAAATTTACAAAAAAAAACCCTTAAAGTTTAGTACATTACAATGTAATGTTTAATAGTTGTGTGTGTTTGTAAATTATAAATTTTTGGATGTTTTTTTTACAAATTTTAAAACTTTTGAGGGTATTTCTTTTGTATTTTCCCACATTTTCATTGTGTTTTCAATGTAGTGCATAGATACGTCAATTAATAATGATATTAACGAGTAAGTCATTCTTAAGATGTATTACGCCATAGTTAAGTGTGCACATCACTATTTCTAGATAGTATAGTTTATATATGCAAAAATTCTAGACAATCTATATAGTGATTAAAATGATTTTGACTTTAATGTACTATTTTTTATAAATTTTATTTAATGTGAATCAGTCATATAATTTTAATACGTTTGATTGATTGACTATATAAGTATATACCATAGATTGCTTTATTTTCTCACTTGAACTAATACTTGTCGCTTAATAATTTTAATTATTACTTCTAAATTTAATATAAAGAGGAGCTCTAATAATATTTATTTATTTACCTAGAGAACAATACAATCTCAATCCCTATTTTTTTTCTTGAGATTTGTTTCATAGTTACGGGTATCAAATTAGTAACTAAAATAATAATTATTTATGCTTAAATTAGGATGATTGTCGTTGGTCACTCACTATGAAATTTCCATGAATATATATACCTTACTTTCTATAGCTATCTGCATTGCCCATGTATATTTTATAAATTAGCTATTAATTTGACATATTAAATTACTTTTTTTAGAAATTTATTCTTTGACTTTTGGATTGTGTAATTACTATATCACCATTCTAGCGTAGAAATGTTATCACTCTAAATGGCTTCAAACCAATGTTTGAGTTGAACTGAAGTATATACTATTGCTACTATGTGTTATATATTTTTTTTAAAGAAAATTATATCAACATTTTTTAAACAGAAGAGAATATTCTAACCTCTGATATTATAAAAATAAATATAACCAATTGAGTGATTAACAAAAGTGAACTTACATCAGAAAAATGTGAATAATGAGGAAAGGTAATGGTATTGCCAATAATATTACTAATAGCAAATTACAATATAAAGTTAACCTATTTTGTGAAGCCCTGGCTATAAGAATCGAGGTTTTCATATATATACTTTATAATTTATTAAAAAAGTTCATTTTGATTTAATATTGAATAGTAATATCATTGTAATAATACCATTATTAGGAAAAATTCTTCGTGAACCAGTATGTTTTTTACGATATATAAGCTATGCACTTCAAATTCTTGTGTCTTTTATAGAGTCAAAAAGTTTGAATACGAGTCTCTAACATTTTGCTCTCACAAGAACAAAATCCATTTAGCAGATGTGGATATTCCAGATAAGTTATATGTCCTATATACAATACAATTGCCATAGGCAAGTGAGTTATAATAGCGTTTTTCACTCACATCGCTTGGGGCAAGATTTGATAGAGACCTTGCATAAAAAAAGAAATTTTTATATTTAGAGTACATTGTGAAATATATCAAAATATTCCTACTCTAATTTTGTAATAAAATAATTCTTTATACTTTCAGTTTTACTTCTATGATAAGGACAATGAGCTATAAAATTAAATGAGAATATTAGATAATATAAATATGAATGAAATCACAACTAAAAGTTAATGTGAATATAAGCTAAACTACAACTAAATATTTAATGGCCATATTGCAAGTAAATTCATATGCAAAATTCCATTACGAATTGAATGATCACCTATCTTTTGAAGACTTCAAGATACTAATAAACAGAGATGTTGTACTGGATCAATGTGTTTATAACTCACAAATAGTAGATCACGTGACCACTGTCTGAGTTGAAGGAAACAATGATAATATTTTATTTGAGAGAGATTATTGAGTTGATGATAAATCTCACAAAAAACTATTAGGTCTCATGTTATGAGCCTGTATCTTCTAATCTTGTTTTGATGATTACAAACAATTCCTAATATTGTTTGTCTAGTGTTTATGTTTCTTATTAGGTATTTTAGACAAAGAATGTGTTGGAGGTTGGATGGATTGAGCCTACACGATCACATCAAATGGAGGTTGGCGGAATATCGGTATGAAGCCATTGCACATCAAGCCATATTCAAGATCAAGCTTCATCCGCATGTTTACCAAGAAGAGCTTTCATGAAGATTAATCAAGCTTGGGTAATTTAGTTTAGGTTTTATATTATGTGTGTTAGTACTTTAAGCTCATTAGCTATATGGATATGAAATAATATATATCTTCATATATACTTTTATATGTTTCATATTCTATTGCTTTTTGAAAAATATTGTGTTTTTGGTTTATATGGTTTATAGACTTAACAAATATAGTTTATACTTTTTATCAAGTCTATAAATTCATTTTACAAAGTTTTAAAACATGGTTTATGTCAAATGTCAAAAAACATGTATGTTTACTTTTCATGTTTTTGGACATTTGAAAAAATGATTTTTCACTATTGGGGAATGCAATTCCAAAAATTCTTTTTATGACATGTTTATTATCATGTTTATAAACATTTCCCAAAGTTTCATAATTTTTAGAATTTATTTGTTATTTTTAAAGGTACTTTTAAAATCAGATTTTCAGCATGTACAGTGCATGTGCACGTTTATAAGTCGACTTATCAGAGTTGACAAGTCGACTTATGAAATGCTCTGGAATGTGCAAAAACTCTCTGCCAAGTCGACTTATTCGAATTGCTAAGTCGACTTAGACCAAGCCGACTTATGTTATTTTCCAAGTCGACTTATGTACTGATTTTTATGTGTTATTTTTATTTGGAAAGTCGACTCATGTGAATTTTCAAGTCGACTTATACTAAGTCGAATGCAAGTCGACTTATACTAAGTCGAATGCAAGTCGACTTATAAATATGACCGTTGAACAGTAACGGCTATTTTCCAGATCTTTTTTTGTGTAGGTTTTTGGTCATTTCCTTGGGGTTTTGGCTGATGTCTTGGGTTGTTATAAATACCTCATTGCATTTACCTCTCCCACCTAACCAAGAGAATTGTTTAAACAAGTTTAAGGGTGTTTTTGTGTTTGTTTAAAAGAGTGTTTAAGATTTTGTGAAGATAATTTCACAAGAGGAAGAAGAGATCATCCTTTGGTGTTTGCTTCAAATCATCTCTCTCTCACTCTTGTCATTTATTGGAGAAGTTTTCTAAACTCAATCTAGCTTTACATTTTATTGTTTGATTATCATTTTATTAAGCTAGTGTTTATATTGAGTTTAGTTGATTTTATTTATCTCTTTGTACACACACAACCATTGAGCTTATTGTATTTGCATACATTGTATAATTAGGTTGTGGGATTGTGTGACTTAGAGAGTGAGCCTACATTGAGTTCTCATCTATTGTAGAGAACAAATTTATTGTATTGTGAGCCTAATTGTGAGGAACACTTTGTATTATACTAGTACACCAAGAGGAGTGTGTGGTGAGATATAGGGTTGTCCCAAGTGATAATGCCTAGAGAGAGGTTATAATTTCTAACACTTGAGGGAGACACGGGCTAGAGACCAACACTTGAGGTGGTAGTTAGTGTAGTTACATTGTGAGTGATTGTAAAGTTTTCGGTTAGCTAGAAAACCGTATTGTGAGGTGTAAACGTTTTTCGGGTAAGCGTAGAAAACCCGGTGTGATAGTGGAGATCTCCTCGAGGTGAGGAGCGGGGACGTAGGTCAGGCGGACCGAACCTCGTAAACATATCGTTTTGTTTGTGTTTGCATTGGCGCACTTATTTTCATATTTATATTGCCTTTGTCAATTGCACATTGTTTATATTCCCACTATCTTATTTTGTTTGTTTCACCCTTGTATTAGTTGTATATCCTTGCATATATATCTTGTCATATATCATACTTGCTAGGATATTTGTTAATAAGTTTTAAATTGGTATAAATCGGATTAGATTAGCATAAACCCTATTCACCCCCTCTAGGGTTCCTTCCTAGCGGTATCAGTATACTTTCAATTGGTATCAGAGCAAGCATGTTAATTTGAAATCCGATCATGAGTTGCTAGGTTCCAAATTTGATGTCATTGCAAAAGAAAATACTATGCTTAAAGAAAACAATGACTTATTAAATTTGGAAAATAAAAAATTGACATCATCCATTTCTAGCTTATCTCATGCTAAGAACAATGCCATATTAGAAGTAGAGAACATACAAAATGATACTGCCTCCTTTATAAATGACTATTTATGTTCTACTTCTAAAAGTGCATATGTGCCTAAAAATGAAGACTTGAATCTTATGAAAAAAATACATTTCATCTTTAGATTCAACTTTAAAAATATGCTTTGATAATCATAAGAAACTTATGAATATGTGTGCCAAGTCTAAATCAAAATCATCCACTCATTATGCACACATATATAGCAAAGTTTACAAATACTCTATTTGTGGCCGAAAAGGTCATTTATCTAAATTTTGCTATGATGCACACAAGAATAAAATTGCTAATGCTCATTGTGCATCTCATCAAGTCTCTTCATCACATATACACACACATGCACATAAAGTACATCATAAGGATGCTCATGTGTATCAATGTGATCTTTGTGGTCGTTTTGGTCATTTGGCCAAGTATTGTTTTGATTTGAAAAGAAAATCTAGTTTGCCGAATGTTTCTAGTAGACCACAAGTGTTTAAATGTAATGTTTGTGGTAGGTTTGGACATCTTGCAAAATTTTGTTATGATATGCAAAAATCTTCTAAGTTGCAATATGTTCCAAATAGACCATTGTTTAAGAATGTTTCTTATTTGCAAAATGAATTTAAAAGACCATCCTTATTTGCAAATGATTCCCGTGCACATCCACATGGTCAACATAAACAAATGTATCCCTTCCATTGTACATATTGTAATCGGAAGGGTTATTTGAGTAATTATTGCTATGACTGATCCCGTGCACCATATATGTCCAAGAGGGTTCATAACCCTAGGACTTTGAGCTTGAATGATAGGGGTCATGTCCCTAACCAATCCGGCACCAAGAATTCTTGGGTGCCAAAATAATTTTAAACCAAGAATTTTAGTGTTTTTATTTTTTTTGGTTTTGTAAAATGAGCTTTGAAAAATTTTTATGTGAAAACAAACTTTCTTTGATAAAATTCTTTTGTTTTCATGACTGTGAGTTTTAATTTTCATGAGAGGTTTATATTTATGTAAACCCCCAAGTTTATTGGGTGTTTATTCCCAAATTATGTTTACCGGGTGCAAAAATATTTATATGGGCTAATACTAGCTCAAGAGCCAGATATAGTTGCCTCTCTTGATTTTTGAAAATCAAAGATGATTTTTAGTTCTTCAAATCCATAGTTCATGATTCTTGTATGTTACTTTTGAACTATGAAAATTTTGCTTTGATTTGTTATTTTGAATTCATTATATAAGCAAAAATTGATTCAAATTTCAAATATGCTTTATAATGTATTCTATATGTGGTTTGATCAAGTTCTACAAAGAAAACTTCCTTTATTGATCAAACATCATTTTTGGTTTAAATGGTTGATTTATGACTTCATTTGGTTGATTTGTTTTCATTCGAAAACTCTTTTTGCATGATTCTCATGTTTTCTCTCTTTTGATTTCATAAATCTATTTTTTATACATGGTTTTTAGGCTTGTATTTTGAGACACCTATTTATGTTTGTATGTGAGTTATGTTTAGCATATCTTTCATTTATGCCTACTCACATGTTTTTGCCTTAGCATTCATTTCATATATTGCTCACATTTGTTTGTCATGTTCATAATTGCATATATTCTATATAGCAATTTGATAGGGGGAGCAATCCCTATACTATGTGTTATACTCACCTATGCTTTATGATAGGGGGAGCTTTCGCTCTCTTACTATTTTGTTTCCCCATTTTTGATGTTGCCAAAGGGGGAGAAACAAGTGGTTTGTGAGTATATTTTAAGAGTATTATGCTTTATTGTATAACTTATATACTCTTTGTGTAGATTGTTTGTCATCATAAAAAAGGGGGAGATTGTTAGGTCTCATGTTATGAGCCTATATCTTCTAATCTTGTTTTGATGATTACAAATAATTCCTAATATTGTTTGTCTAGTGTTTATGTTTCTTATTAGGTATTTTAGACAAACAATGTGTTGGAGGTTGGATGGATTGAGCCTACACGATCACATCAAATGGAGGTTGGCGGAATATCGGTA
>NC_033796.1:83361670-83363303 GCF_001876935.1 Asparagus officinalis | reverse complement strand
TATTGTTTTGTTTCTAATTTCCATAAGCTAGATTTATATTGAGTTTAGTTAAATTGTTTTTATTGAATCTCTTTGATCACAACACAACCATTGAGCTTATTGTATTTGCATACATTGTATAATTAGGTTGTGGGATTGTGTGACTTAGAGAGTGAGCCTACATTGAGTTCTCATCTATTGTAGAGAACAAATTTGTTGTATTGGGAGCCTAATTGTGAGGAACACTTTGTATTACACTAGTACACCAAGAGGAGTGTGTGGTGAGAGACAGGGTTGTCCCAAGAGGAGTGGGGTAGGTGATAATGCCTAGAGAGAGGTTATAATTCCTAACACTTGAGGGGTTGTCCCAAGAGGAGTGGGGTAGGTGATAATGCCTAGAGAGAGGTTATAATTCCTAACACTTGAGGGGGACACGGGCTAGAGACCAACACTTGAGGTGGTAGTTAGTGTAGTTACATTGTGAGTGATTGTAAAGTTTTCGGTTAGCTAGAAAACCGTATTGTGAGGTGTAAACGTTTTTCGGGTAAGCGTAGAAAACCCGGTGTGATAGTGGAGATCTCCTCGAGGTGAGGAGCGGGGACGTAGGTCAGGCGGACCGAACCTCGTAAACATATCGTTTTGTTTGTGTTTGCATTGACGCACTTATTTTCATATTTATATTGCCTTTGTCTATTGCACATTGTTTATATTCCCACTATCTTATTTTGTTTGTTTCACCCTTGTATTAGTTGTATATCCTTGCATATATATCTTGTCATATATCATACTTGCTAGGATATTTGTTAATAAGTTTTAAATTGGTATAAATCGGATTAGATTAGCATAAACCCTATTCACCCCCCTCTAGGGTTCCTTCCTAGCGGTATCAGGGTACTTTCAAAAACTTTGTTTTCTTTTTTATTTTTATTCAATTTTTATCAATTTAAATAATCATCATATTCAACCACGTGTATTACACGTGCATCTCAACTAGTGTTTAAAAAAAGGTTGGTAAATATCCTCCAATTTGAAAGTCTATAGTTCTTGGAACGTGTATTAAGATATTCCATTTTTAATGCCCCTCCTATTTATCCTGTTTTACCTGAATTGATATTTCTTCACTTCCCAATTCAAATACAGTTAATATCACACTCTGTAAATACAGTTATTTTTCTTTTTTTACTTACAACAGATCGCTATTGCGTAATGTAACAAGAATCGTTATTGAAGAAGTGAATTCTCACTCGCTTGAGATTGCGGAGGATCAAATCCGGATAGAATTTTAAATAACAGTAAACCTACTCAACCATTTACCATTATCTCAAGAGATTTCCTCTAATATCCCGTAACAGATATTTTTAGATTTGTTACATAAAATTCCAGTTTCAAAACTTTATCGCAATGGAATATTCTCAACCCTCTATTCCCCTTTATAACCCAGCAATCATAAACCCTGAACCATCCAACTCAACATCTCATATATATCAACGAAAGGGAAAGCAGCAATGGCTCCTTCTCGTAAGTCTCTTTTAATATTTTCGTCTGAGTAAAACATGAACACATTCTCACTTCATATTCATTTGATATTTTCCAGGTTACATTTCAATAATTCTATTATCATCGCTTGTTAGTGCTTGTTATGGGAGAAATTTGT
>NC_033796.1:83306785-83361660 GCF_001876935.1 Asparagus officinalis | reverse complement strand
AAGTCTGCAAAAGAGAAGCAGCCATTGCAGACCTATCGTCCGTATAACCTCGCTCATCGAGGATCAAATGGTGAGCTCCCTGAAGAAACTGCAGAAGCATACATGGTGAGCTTGATGATAGTATATCACTTGAGAATTTTCAAAGTATGAAATGAAATCTGATCAACAATAAAAGAATAAATTCAAGGAAAAAAACAAGGAACTATTTTCACTAAAATTCCTTGGCATGTAACATGTTCTGAACAATTTTGCCCCATGTATATGCTAGATTACACCCTTTCAGAAAGATAGACATTTTACTCACCACATCAAGGTTGTCGTCTATGACAATTTTCAATAGATCAGAAGGGTTTTGTTTCTCTAATTTTTAAAGTTTTTAGGGTGGTTTTGTGAAATTTACCAATAATATAACTGAGAGACTAATATGTTTAAATCATATAGAGAGCAATTGAAGAGGGTGCAGACTTCATTGAAACTGATATTCAAGCAACTAAAGATGGCGCATTGATATGCATGCACGACATGACTCTAGATGATACAACCGATGTAGCAGATCATAAGGAGTTTGCTGATCGGAAAAGAACTTATGAGGTTCAATGGGAGAATGTAACTGGATGGTTTGCAGGTACGTGTGCATGAAAAATCTATAAAATATGCATCTAACCCTATACAATTGATAACAAAAACTTCATTTCCCCCTCCAATCGTAAACAGTTGACTTTACATTAAAAGAGTTAAAGACACTGAGAGCAAAGCAGAGGTTTGCATTCCGTGATCAACAATACAACGGTTAGCATCTTCATCTGTCAATCCTTATATCTCCTGTGGTTGTTGATGTGTTTCATTTTAATTGCTTGTCTGCTGCAGGAAAGTTTCGGATAATTACCTTTGATGAGTACATCTCGATTGCACTTGCTGCACCCAGAACTGTTGGTATCTATCCAGAGATAAAAAATCCTATATTTGTTAATAAATACGTAAGTAAATGCAATTTCAATGTGTAAAATATAAATAGACTTCAATAGCCAGAAAATCTGGAGTTCAGTATACTCGTTAAGTTGACTAGATGCTTCAAATCTTGCAGGTTAAATGGGCAGATGGAAAGAAATTTGAGGATAAATTTGTTGATACACTTAAAAAGTATGGTTATAAAGGAGAGTACATGTCCAAAGATTGGCTAGAAAAACCAATATTTATACAGTCATTTGCTCCAACTTCACTTGTTTACATCTCCAAGTTAATCAATTCACCGAAAGTCTTCCTGATTGACGATGTTACCATACTAACGGAAGACACCAAGCAGGTCCTTATCTATCTTCATGTGATAATTTCCGTAAACGTTCATTGAAAAATTTGATGGAACCACTCACTTTTCTCTAATATCCTTTTTCTTTATTCAATTGTTGATCATTGGTATTTCTTGATTGTATGTAGACCTACGAGGAGATTACTTCTGATAAGTACTTCGATTATATTAAAGACTATGTTGTTGGTATTGGACCATGGAAGGATACTGTGGTGCCGCCCGTACACAAACGGTTGACAACGCCAACCGATCTAGTCGCAAAAGCTCATGCTCGAGATCTACAGGTAAAACTATTTTGTAGCATTTATCTTATGCCAATACCTTATATCCCATTATAAATTTTAGTTCGACATATAGGTGCTGAACCCTTCTGGAGCGGTGGAGATGGGTTAACCCCTAATACTAAGGACTTAGATAGGAGATATAATAAAATAGTGAAGGTTTCAGCTCATGAAAAGACAATAAATTCGTGTGGACATGTTATAGTATAAAATTATAACCTTCAACTCTCACCGAATGTTTAAAATCTTTAAAATTTTGACATAGCGGAAGAGGCTTTTTAGACACTGCACATTCAAAATTCAAATGTAGTGGAAGAGAATTTTAAGACTGAACTTTACAATCCTTTATGAGGAGATTTACTAATCTAACCTCAGAAGAAAAATTATGATTATTGGAGGCAAGATTAACTCCTAGGTCTTTGCCTGAACCTACGATAGGTTGCAGTTTTATCTCTACTATTGCTTTTCACTATGACTATGATATGTATGACATCCTTTCCCTTTGTTGGTATTCTCAGGTTCACCCGTACACATATAGGAACGAGGATTCATACTTAAATTTTGATTTCCACCAAGATCCCTATGAAGAGTATGATTACTGGATAAACAAGATGGGTGTTGATGGACTATTCACTGATTTCACTGGTAGCCTTCATCAATATCAAGAGTGGACCACAAAACATTCTCGTTCTTGAATCTCTTCCAGCAGACGCAACAGCTGATTTCCTCATACAAAAAGCAGTGAAGCGTATTTAGTTATTTGTTCTAAGAGTGATCTCCTTCAGTCAATAAGGTCAAGGGAGACTTGCTGAAGATCAACCAAACATTCTCCTAAGAGACCAATTGAATTTATTTAAATATGATCATCCATTATTGCTTCAGCTGTAACTATTCCTGCAGTAAAACGTGGAAGCATCTTAATTATTTTTTGCTTTTGCATTCTACAGTCATGATGCTCTCGAGTAATATCTAGAAATTGCTGGGATGCAATTAATCCACAGCAAACAGAGAACAGATACAATCTGATTTGAATCAGAACTAGAAAAACATATACATAACTACACAAATAAACTGAGGGCAAACTTGAAGTACAGTAGATAAAATATCACTTACAGTTCACTGTGAAAGTCAGGAGAATTTGATATTTCCCAGGATACGATCTGATCTCAAAAGAGGAAGCAAAACATTAGAAGTTTCAATTGCAAAAAGATGAAGTGGCCGAAATTTTTAGCGCCAAATCACATGCATTCGCATTCCATGGCTGAGAAGTAAATTGCAAATTCATCAGAAGTAGAAACTAAACTATAGAATAAAACAAACTAAACCACACACAAAAAAAAAAAAGGTTTCCATACATACCTTAACTGTTAGGCACAATGCAGAATCTTAAATAAACATGGGTTGATTTGTGCCGAAGCAAATGCAAGTTATCAAGCACTTCCAAATTGTCACGTAGTGAGGGAAGTAGAGTGCGCTCATTTCTCTAATTGAATAAATCCATATAAGAAGAGATTCATAAGAAACATTTGAGGCATACCCAGCCTACAACTGGAGAGCTTAAAACAAGCAAACATAAAGAACATAGACAGATAGCATACAAGATTGTAGTCTGAATGTGAAGAATTCTCAGCTTTTAACAGAAGTTTAGACACTGCAACTATAATAAATATGAAAATAAAATGCAAAAGAAAGATAACTAAACTCCAAAGCATAAAGTATACCTCCAAGAATGCAACTAATTGATGGTAACTTCAACTGCAGTACAACCTTTTTCATGCTGAATTATGATTTACATGAAATATAAGGAAACAAGATTCTCACAGAAGAGAGCACACTGAGGAACAAAGATGAAAGCGGATCAGGGTTAGAAATTCTAGGTAAAGCAAGATACTTTTATAAAATATTAGGTTAGGTAATTCAAAGAGGAAGGAAAGAAGAGGGAGTGAGATGCAGAGTAGGCTGGACAATAGAAAATTAATATTCCGATGAACCATAGCCGAACAAAATATCTTAAAAAATACTGTGGGTAAAGAAAGTAGGAGAGGTTTGAGAGAACTCTTTCTTCACAGGAAAGTACTAAAGGCTCAAGATAACCCATTCTTCATTTTTTTTAAAGCAAATCAAGGTCAGGAAACTCTTCTAAATCATTAACCAGTGGTATACAGGTTCATACTAAAGTTAACCTAGTCGACAACTTATAATTCTACTCATCAAACAAGTGAAATAAGGTATACTTAATACTTTGTATTAACAGAGGATATCCACAGTCCACAGTTTAGCAAGTATAAAGGAATGTTGCTTTCCATTCATTTTTCATCTGAACTTGAGAAAAAAATCAGTGTAATATATACTTTGACACCACAAAAGAATCTGTGATTATCCAATCAAACCATTCTTGTTTACAAACAAATCTGAAGAGGTACAAAGAAAGATTTGAATAAGAGAGAAATACAAAATAAAAGGCAACAACTTCAACTTAAAGATTATCACTAGGCACACCAGAAAACAGGTCAAATAGAGGTGAAATATGACCATTAAATAGAACATAAAGAAGATGGTTAATATAAAAGGGAAAAAAATAATCATTGCACCTGAGAAGAAAGAGAGTGTTGTCAGAAGATATAAGTATTACAGAAACATTTAATGAAAGCTAGTGTGAGCTGAGGCCCGTTGCAATTCTTCCAAGATAGTAACCCTATGACAATGTTGCAATTCTTCCAAGATGATAATAGCCCTACAGAAACTCAACAACTTGAACTCCAGTTATCAGGCGCACCCTAAGTTAGAAACAAACTCTATTATCTCTGATTCACGTGTTACCATGTGCCATCAAATAGATTTTCTTCCGTATCCCAATAATCACTAGATTAAGGAGTCTACAGAAAATCCACATACATGTTATCCCTCTCACCTTACTCTTGGCACTAGATGCCGGGTTGTAACCTTCCAATGGAGGTAAATAGAGGCAAACAGTGACAATTTTATTTTATTTTATTTTATTTTCCTTTTGTTTTGTTTCTATTTTTTTCCCCTTGTGTGTTTGTCCACAACAAACATGGAGGCTTTTTTTGGGTAAAGAGCATGGAAGTCAATTTTATTTCCACACAGAGAAAACATCATTACTTGGTGCATAGGAGGATTACTCACAGATGTGTTATTGTCCATCGTAGTCAATTGGCCATCATAAAATTTCAAATATCTTGGAATGCACTAGAAGTATTTAAGAAAACCTCAGCAAGTTGTGAGTTGCACACAGCAGCCTAGACCGCGAGTAGCAAGCCACGATCCGACCGGATCTAGATCGCGCGGTGGTCTACGGCAAACAACCCCGGCGCAGGCAAAGAACCCACAAAACGAGCGACCGCAAAACAGGAGGTCGTGATTTGTTCGACAAACAAGGAAACAAAGTTGTAATTTTCATTTCTTTTCAAATTTGATTTTCGTTGTAACCGGATCTTATAAAAAGACCGGATCTTTGTAATCGATAAACTATTACAAGAGTGTACAATGGAATCATTAATGAAGAAAGCAACGATTTTTCCCGCGAACAAAAATTTCCCGTACGTGTGAGGCATGGATTATAGTGTTATTAATAACAACCTGGCACAATGTTGAATATGTGAGCTTTTGTCCTTTTTACGGTTAAAGACTAACAGACAACGCGTGTTAGGTGCTGACCTATCTCTACTTAGGCTTCGGGATAAAATTCCCCAGACTTGGATTCTGATATCTTCTTCAATCGGTGAAAGACTAAACCGGCAACTCGTGTTAGGCATTAACTTATCCCTACTTAGGATTCAGGATAAAATTCCTCGTACGTGTGAGGCACGGATTATGGTGTTATTAATAACAACCTACCACAATGTTGAATATATGGGTTTTTGTCCTTTTTACGGTTAAAGACTAACCGACAACGCGTGTTAGGTGCTGACCTATCCCTACTTAGGATTCGGGATAAAATTCCCTGTGCATGTGAGGCACGAATTATGGTGTTGAAAAGTAATGTCTTCTCTTGGGGCAAAGATGAACCCGATGCTGGAGAGAAAGAATTTTAAAAAATCCAGTTCCCAGGTGAGTTTTGCATAAAAAAATGCTAATCTACACATAGCTCTCTGAAATATAAAAATGTCAACTCATATGCAACACAGAGAGTACTGCATAGAATAGTTCAGTAACCAAGTCTTTAAAAAAAAACGTATTTCTTAAACCCATCCATCGTTTTATGAAAACCAGAGCAATACTATAAAAGTAAACCCACAAGTTAGAAATTGCAAGTCAAAAAGTAAAAAAGACGAGTTAAATCTGATCCTCTGGTCCTTTTTTAGCTAAGCTTGTCAATTTAGATAAAGAATGAATTGTTTAGTGCAATTAATAACTAACTACAATATAATACACCTGTAACTATGTGTCCGAGCATATACTATGTCAGCAGAAACATTATCCATTTCAACATGAATAGGTCTTCTAGACGTTAGACAGTGCCGGTAGTTAGCAGCATATTCATGAACATTAAATGCACTAAGAGGAGGCTGCTATTTTTAAAATAACTTACTAGCGTATGGAAGAATTTTTCCTAAGATACGCTGTCTCCTCTGGAACATGCAGGATTTTGATGCACTGCATTGAAGATGCCCACAATACCTGTAACCGTGCACAAGAATTTCTGATAAAATAGAGATCGGTACAAAAAGGAGGTGACACTTTGCATATCAAAAACTCAAAATAGTATTCAGTCAAGAATGGCACTGCCAAGGAGAAATACACTCTGCTCGATTCTGGTGGTATAACATGTCTAATGTCTGCGATGAGTACTCACTTCAGTGTATAAATCATTTCCCCCATAATTAGAAACTTTATGTATTTTTTCTGACTCCATCACGCACACGTGGGTGCGAGTACTGCACCAAGCATACATGCATCCTATGGAGTACCCAAGCACCTACGCATCGCTCGATCAACACAAGAACACACATGGTAAGACAAATATTCCTTTTAGCACGTTTGGTCAGAGTAAGACTATCTTCAGATTTTAGGTACAAGTAAATCTATGGTTCCAAGGTGTAGTACCAATCAGGTAAGAGCAGCCAAAAGTTTACGCAATAACTAGCATCATTACTGAACACAAAAGACAAACGTATAACAGCCTTTTATCTGTATAGTAGACAAAAACTTATACTCAGTCCAATTTTTCTGTTTGAAAGGTATAATACCACTTCTACTGAAGAATCCTAAATCTTTATTTAAGATTTGTCGAAAATAGATTAGGTTTCCAAATATATTTCATTTGAGGACAGAATGTTCTTCATTGGAATTATATAAAAGCTAACTTCAATACTATATGATGCCCAAATAAAATTTAGTAGTACAAACTGTGGAATGATGTGGAGGACTTGCTCGCCTGGTGAGGAAGAAAAAGATATCCCAACTTGGTGATTCTCACAATTATTTAGTATTGGAAGTATGTGGAGTAAGAAAAGAAACCAAATTCCAATACTCATTTTTCTATAAATTTCCATAAAATTAATCTGGTAATGTACATCAGAAATCTCTTCGTGGATACAAAGGGAAGTCACACGCATAACAAAAAAAAGGGAAATATGTTAATATTACAGAGGCAATAAATGAAAAACAGTAGATCTGAGGAGTACAGAGAAAAAAGGACCCAAATAGATAATACATTTACGACTCAGCTTTTTACCTTTTCAATAATTTATGTATGCTAGCATGTTGGTGGCTGAAGTTGCTTTAGCCGTTGAACAACATGCTTCATTGTGGGTCTGATAGATAACGAATCAACAGTGCACATGACAGCCAAGTGCAAGATCTCCACCAAATCGTCATGGGGAGCCACATCCCATAACCCCTCAGTGAAGAAATCACGTGCCTTTCCCTGACGAAGAAGCATGCAAGCCCAAGTTACAATATTGAAACCATCTACATATGGGGAGAAAGATGGATCCAAGGCCTTCTTATCCGAGATCAACTCTAGAAGTACTACACCATAGCTGTACACATCAGCCTTATCAGAGACGCGACATGTCATAGCATACTCTGGAGCAACATACCCAAATGTCCCAGCAACCCCAGTAGTTGCATGGGTCTCAGAATTTCCTAAAAGCCTAGCTAATCCAAAGTCAGACAGATATGCATTGAAATCTTTGTCCAACAAGATATTGCTAGGTTTGACATCCCGATGAAGGATGCGAGGCACACAATGGTCATGTAGATAAGCAAGCGCACGTGCAACATCCAAAGCAATCTTGTGCAGCATCCTCCAATCTACAGCTCGTTTAGATCTTTCTTGTATGAACCTTTCTAGGTTACCACTTGGCAAGTAGTTATATATAAGAAACATCTCCGATTCGCTAACATGATATCCTATCAGAGTCACAAGATTTGGGTGGCGCCATCTCCCAAGTGTCTTAATCTCCGCATGGAACTGTTGAACACCTTGGAATCGGCCTACAGAAAGTCTCTTTATAGCGACAACCACCCCTGGGGATATCTCAGCCTTGTAAGTTGCTCCAAAGCCTCCATTTCCAATGCAGTTGCTTGCATTAAAACCCCCTGTTGCTCTCACAACACTCTCATACGTAATAGGGACACCAATGTCCGTGAAAACTATTACTTCTCTCCTTCCAGGTGATCGAATTGAAGACCTTGGAGCACATTTTCTTGTATATACATAGAGGACAATAAGGGCCAACAATACTGAAACTATGGCAGATGCTGAAGCTATTGAAGCAATCTCGATGGAACTGAACCCACTGCTGTCGCTGCTGCTAGTTGCACTCCCAGAAGGTGTATCAGCAAAAGTTTGTGAACTTCCACTAAACCCTTGCTGATTAGATGCTGAAGTGGACAGAGAATATGCATGGCAAGGTTGAAGTAGGGGGTTCCCAAGAACAGTGTCACATCTCATCGTGCTGCTGTTTGAAGGCAATGTTCCAGACAAATTATTGAATGACACATTGAACACAGATAGAGATGCCACCTTAGCAAAACCAGACGGTATCTTTCCAGAGAGATTGTTGTCATCAAGAAAAAGAGCCACGAGGTTTTTAAGATTCACAAGGCCGTCTGGGATCTTACCTGATAGTGCGTTTGAAGAAAGATCCAATCTTTTAAGAGAATACAACTGCTCAAAAGCTACAGGAATAGAACCACTTAGGTTGTTGGTGGCTAATGAGAGATAATTCAAACCCTTTAAATTCATAAAACTAAGAGGGATCTCGCCTTGAAGTCGGTTCCTGCTCAAATCAAGCTCAAAAAGACTCCCTAATTCTCCAAAACTTTGTGGAATCACTCCTGTTATTCTATTACCAGCAGCATCAAAAACCAACAGGGATTTGCACATGTTACCAATGCCTGCCGGGATCGAGCCAGAAACATAGTTGTTGCTAAAGTCGATAATCAACCCTTTCAAATATCTGCATTTCTCAAACAGACCATCTGCTAATGGACCCACGAATTGGTTCCCGTCAACAAGAAAAGCATACACAGTTCCCTTACCCAATGTTTCAGCTGATATAGGCAATGACGTCAAAGCGCCCGTAAAATTATTCCAGCCAAAATTATGATAAATCACAGAAGCACCACCTGAATCAAAAAAAGGCAAGGAGATTCCAGAAAGAGTACTATATCTGAAAAGCAAGTGATAGTCAAAAGGTAGGTCATCTGCCAATAATTGAGATGGAGGACATGATTCATGTGTAAACTTAGGAATGACACCCGACAACTGATTACCGCTAACATCAAAAACACTCATACAAGGCACACAAAGTTCCCCACTGATCCCACCCCTCAACTTGCTGGAGCTTAGATTTAGAAATTTTAGATTATTGCATTGCCCAAATGTTTTTGGAACCCCACCAGTGAAGAGATTTTCACCTAAATTAACCATCTCCAAGCTTTTGCAGTTTCCCCAGTTGCTTGGAATCTCCCCTTCCAGTGTCGCTCGTGGAGCCCATAAAACCCTAAGTTTCGGCAAGCTAGTGATATTTTCAGGAATCCCACCTTGAAAATAGTTGCAATCATCAAAACCATTGTAGTCTGAATCCTTCAAAGGAAGCATAGGATCATAAGGATGGGAAAGAACAATAACAGAAAGCTCTTGACAATTTCCCAACTCTGAAGGTAGAATTCCACTCAAACTGTTCCTTGAAACGTCTAAAGCTTGAATCTTTCTCAGCTTCCCAAGCTCAGATGGGATCGCATCATCTAACAAATTGGAAAACAACATCAAACTTCGAATCACGCTGCAGTTCCCCAAACTACGAGGAATGCCCCCAAGCAGAAAATTTCGAGAGAGATCAAGATACTCTAAGCTTTCACACCCAGCTCCAATTTCATTCGGAATAGAACCAGTAAACTGATTAAAAGAGAGATTTAGGGTTTTTAACTTGGGCAAACTACCAAAGAATCCAGGAACCGAGCCATTGAACTTATTGTTCGAAAGATCCAAACTTTCCAAATTTAGGCAAGTAGAAAGAGAGTGAGGGATATCACCTGAGACCCGATTTGACCTCAAATTCAAAACCCTAAGCCCCTGCGGCATGAATCTCAAGGGCAGGTAACCAGATAACAAATTCCCTTCAAGATTCAAGACTTCGAGCTTCTCGAGCCTCCACAGCTCATCGGGGATCTCTCCGGAGAGCGAATGGAAAGGGATCGACAGAACCTTAAGCTCAGTCAAGTTACCTATCTCCGCAGTGAGCTCACCGGCGAGCTTGAGGTTACCTCCGGCGGCGATGTTGACGACGACGACCCTGTATAGCGAGTCGCACGTGACTCCGGGCCAGGAGCACTTGTCAGGCCCGGACCAGCGAGAGAGAAGACCAGCAGGATCCGATAACGAGGTCTTGAACCGGGAAAGGGCGGATCTTTCGACGACTCTAGGGTTTTGAGCGAGCGAGGATAGAATTAAGAGGAGAAGGATCAGGGTTTCGGCGAGAAAAGCCCTCTCCGGCCGGCGGAGCATTGTAAAACTCTGGTCCCTAATTTCGAGTCGATGGAGCTCGGGAATTTGAGAAATAGAATTTTGAAATTCTGAGGGGTTTTTTGGGAAAGTGGNGCGCTGCTGCTGCTGCTGCTGCTGCTTTTTTTTTCCCCTAGCGTGAATTATTATTCCATTTTTCAAAACTTGCAACCAAATTTCGCTTGAACGTGTGGGTCCAAATTGTATGCATTGCTCCCTCCACCATCAGCCCTTATTCTTTTTTTTGGGCGTTTTAGATATTAGTCACTTAAATCTTTAATAATTACATATTAATCCCTCATATGTTAAAATTTGTATTTTGGCCCGTCTAATCCTAGATCTTGCAACATGATCCTACAAGTTAAATTGCATCAGATTCTAGGAAAATATTACATCAAATCTAACGGTTGGAGGTCAAATGATAATTTTGCCCCTCTACTATGTACCCCAACACATTTCTTAAATTGGTTTAAACTCAGTCCATGCTTAAAAAATCCAAGTCCTCTTGAATTCTTCTTTTCCAATGGTTAGAAAAGAAACATAACTCAAAGTTCACAAAGATTGAAACATTAGAGAGAAAAAGAGAGAGAGAGAGGGAGGGAGGATAGCTAAGCTTGGTGATTTTAGTTGTAAGGTAAGGAGTTAACTCAATCATGGTTAGGTTTTTAATTTGAAATACTAATAGAAGGACCATTTTGCAAGATCCTTTAAGATTTGAAGAATTAATATGTAATTTTTTACAATTTGAAGGATTAATATGCAATTATTAAATATTTAAGGGAGCAATAACGGAAACCTTTTTTTTGGGTTGATTTCAAATAACCCCCTATACTCTAGGGAGCTTCTAACAGAACCCTCATAAACTTTGTTTATTTCATGTAACCCTCTTGAACATTGGATGACTCGCAAAATCTTCCTGAACTTTAACATTTTCTCCCAGATCATCATGTCTATAATTTGCAAGTAACTAAAATATCATTCAGAGAAAAAATTTCAAATTTACCGGTAATGTACCATCTTCCCCAAATATTAGGGTTTTTCTTTTAAGAAGATTTTAGTTTTTTATAAATTATGTGAAGGAGTGGGCCAGTAAGAAACTTCGAAGTTCAAGGGGATTTTATGAGTCACTCTATAATTCAATAAACAAACTTTGGCGGGGTTATGTCCCCCCCCCCAAAAAAAAAGGTTCAAGGGCTTGTGTGAGTTCATCCATTGTCAAAGACTAATCTCACCATGATTAACAAATTGTGTAGATTTTGTAATGAAATTAGTTTAGTAATTACTCATCCATAGTTAAATATTAATCTAACCATGATTAACATATTGGACAGATTATGTAAAGAAGGGACTAATTTCTAACATCTTAACCAATTAGGTGATCTGATAGCCAGTAAATGATTTGAAGAACTAATATTGAAATCTCCCCAGTTTATTACATATTGAAATTGATCATAAATAATCTTTTATTACTGTCATACTTTTCACTTAAATTTAATTGCAGCAAACGTGCAATTATATGTAGACCCATCCCAAAGCATCTTCGCTTCCATAAGGTAGTATTTGACGGTTCACGCAAAAACAACAAATAAAAATACATCAGCTCTTAGTCATTCAGCATTGCAGCCGCAAACATCCAAAGTGAAACAATAGGTACAAAAACAAACTATAATATCCCACAAGGAAAAAATAAAAATCTATACTAAGTATAAAAAAAAATAAAAATTTATACTATATATAAAAGAAGATTGGAGTATTAAAACTTTTAAATTCTTCTTTTGCCCTCTTAAATTTTGATATCTCTTAATTATGCCAATTATCTCTAATTAACTAACTAATCTCATACTATTTTAAAATAATTTTCTGAAAATGTCCTTAGAGTTTCATTCATAGCCACGAAAATGCCTTCATATGTCATTAATTATCGGTTTTAAAACTTTCATTATTTTCACTAAATTTTTACTGTTAAATTTAAAATTAATTAATTTTAATAATTAATATTTATGAATATTATTTTTGTTTACTAGAGTAAAATCTAATAATCTAATCCAATACTAATCCATCCAAGATTAGTTTGTTTTGATGATAACAAATATTATATGTTGTGTGTATTATGTGCTAACATTTGTTTTGCAGTATCAGAGCTAAATCAACAACGATATTCAAAGAGTTACTCAAGACATAGGATGAGTTCAATGCAAAATGAAGCAAAGAAGAAGATATACTTTATTATCAAAATGTAATTTTATATTTTCTTTGCTTAGAAATATGTACAAGCCTTAATCACTCACACACATGTACACACATAGTGTTAGAATACACTAACACATGCTTAGTGTGTTGGTTAACTATAAAAATCCCCTATGTTAATCATTAGATTTAATAGATATTAAGTGAGACTTAAAACATATCGTATAGCTCATATCTACCCCTTAATAGTCAACTAATAGCATGAATAGTCGACTACAAAAGACACAGACAAAATATCAATTTTTGTGTTATTACAGACTAGTCGCCTACTAGGACATTATAGTCGACTAATCAACGTTGAATCAGAATTCTAGACTTTCTGTCGATTACAGTGTAGTCGACTAATGAGTAGAGTAGTTGTCTACTAAGGAATTTTATGACTACACAGAGTGTGTTTGAACTCAGTGTAGTTGACTACTAAAAGTTATAGTCGACTACAAAGGCAGCTTTTTTGACAGTTACAAGTTTTAAGTATATGACAGTTTATAGCCGTTTGAGGTGTTATTGGGGTTTAAAAATATGACTTTTCAGATGCTATAAATAGGGTAAACGTCAGTAAACATATATACAAGATTTGCACTAAAAAGATTAAATTTTGTGCACATTCAAGCGGCCAAACATTCTGTTTTTCAGCCTAAATATTAAGAAAAACTATTTTCTGAAAAGCCTATGTTCTTGATCATTTCTTACTAAGTGTTTAGGAAAATTTCAGAGAGTAAAACCTATAACCACCGTAAGAATTATGTTCACAACACATTCAAGGCTTATAGGATTGGATTTGTACTTGTTTCAATGGAAGGTTCTTTCGATTTGTGAGAGGGGTTGATCTCTTGGTCTAGAGGTCGGTTTACAATTGGCATAATATTGTCAATTGGGTTTGCAATTTGCATGGTCTTGCAAATTGGTCAGATTTGCTTTTGATTTTGTAAGGTTTTAAAATCATAGTGGAAATCTCAAGCGATATTTGCTTGGGACTGGATGTACACCGGGGAGGTGAAACCAATATACATGCTTGTGTTTGTGATGTTCATTTTCTGATATTGTTGTCATTCTTTCTTGCAATTTATAACACATCTTACAAACTCACCCTCTAGTGTTTTAAGTGTAAAGCTTCCGCAGATTTACTCTCTATAAGAGCACACTCTTTTCTTAAGGGTCACGATCCTACACTTGGTATATAAGCAAGAGGACCCTACAATTGGTATCAGAGCACGGTGAAAGATGACATCAAGTTCATGAACATCAACAAGTACATCACAATTCAAAGATGGGCATTCGACCCAGCGACCACCTCTCTTTGACGACACAAACTATAACTATTAGAAGTACCGAAGGAAGATCTACCTTCAATCTCTCGGATATGAACTTTGGAACATTGTAGAGACGAAATTTACAAAGCCTACCACTCCTTACACCGAATGGATGGTTATTCAAAGGATAAATGTAAATCTAGTATCTAAGACGATGAATGCACTGTTGTGTGCCTTGGACAAGAATGAGTTCAATTGCGTGTCTACTTGCAATTCAGCCCATCAAATTTGGCATACATTAGAGGTAACACACGAATGAACTAACAAAGTTAAAGAATCTAAAATATCTGTTCTTGTGCATAGGTTTGAGTTATTCAAAATGAAAAAACATGAGACGATCACTAAAATAATCACAAGATTTACCGACATCACCAACTCTCTAATTGGTCTTGGAAAATAATACACACAATTGGAGATGGTGAGAAAGTTCTTCGTGCACTTACACCGGAATGAGAGAAAAAGACGACCACAATTGAAAAAGACAATGACCTCTCAACACTTACCCTAGAAGATCTTGTTAGGAATTTAATGACATATGAAGTACAACTTCAAGATAGAAGGGAGAGAGAACAACCAGAGAAGAAAATTATTGTTTTAAATGCATCTTGCGATAGTGATGAATCGGATGAAGATGATGAAGACATTGATGCTCTCTCAAGAAAATTCAAAAAGTTTCTTATCCAAAGTAAGTATAAAAATGTTAAAGATACTAACAATAATTTTCAAAAAGTTCCTAATATTTATATACATATCCATATATTCTATTTCCTATTTATCGATTTTGCATTTGGAAAAATAAACGTGTTTAAGATAATATTGTATAGTATATACATTTTTATGAAAATTGTGTATTCTTGTTTATGGACTTTAATATTTATATACATCTTTTATCAAGTCTATAAAATCATTTCATAAAGTTTCAAAATATCGTTTAAGTCAAAATGTCAAAAACAAGTGTGTTGACATTTTCATATTTTGGACTATTTTGCAAAATAAAGAGATTTCTCATTTGGGAAGTGCAATTCTAAAAATTCTTTTTGTGACATGTTCATTTTCATGTTTACAAGCATTTCCCAAAATTTTATATTTTTAGAATTTATTTGCTATTTTTAAAAGTGGTTTAAAGTTTAGTTTTACTGTTTATTTGAGGCTAATAACTTGTAATCAATCGACTGATGGATTTTATCAATCGACTGATGAACTCGCCTGGAATTACCAAAATTTTCTATTTTTGCGACTGATAAACTATCAGTCGACTGATGAGGTCATCAATCGACTAATGAGCTCTTCAGTCTACTAATAAGCTCTTCAGTCGACCAATGAGGTATGAGCTGCCTGTAACGGTCAGCTCATCAGTCGACTGATGAACAATATCAGTCGACTGATGCCTGTAACGGTTAGTTTTTTCAGCTTTCTATTTTTTTGTCTTTTTGCTGGTTTCTTTGGTTTTTGGGCTTTGGTTTCCATCCTATATATACCCCTTTGTCATAACTATTTTCAACTACCAAAAAGAAAGGTTTAAAGAAAATTAACATGTCAAATTAATATGCTAGAATGGTGATATAATGATTACACAATCCAAAAGTCAAAGAAAAAACTTCTACAAAGAAAAATTAATTTAATATGTCAAATTAATAACTAATTTATAAAATATACATGAGTACTGCATATAACTATAGAAAGTAAGGTACATATCTTCATGAAAATTCTATGGTGAGTGACCAACTACAATCATCCTAATTTAAGCATAAATAATTATTATTTTAGTTACTAATTTGATATGCATAACTATGAAATAAATCTCAAAAAATTAGGAATTGAAATTAATGAATTATAAAAATCATTGAAAATTTTTAAACTTTGGAGGGGTAATTTGTAATATACTAAACTTTAAGGGTGTTTTTTTTATAAATTTTAAATTTAATATATTTTCAATAAGTTATGTTCTTTTCAAAAGAGTTATGAGTAATATTGACCATGAAAGGTTTTTCTTAAACCTATACGTTTAAAGAGAGTATGATATTTTTTGCAAATTTTTAATTTTCTAGGGGTTATTAGTAATTTTGTATATTTATTTTAGTGTCTATAGGTTAAAAATTCTCATCGTGTTTTTTTAAAAATTATAAAATTTAGGGGATTTTTGTAAATTTTTTCAAACTTATAGGTATTTTCTACGTATTATAAATTATTTATAGACTATTTATAATTCCTATGTTTTAATTTACTAATGAGTTTAAAATTCTCAGGGAGTTTTTTATAAAATTTGAACTTTGAGTTTTTGTTTGTAATTTTTGAGACTTTAAGGATGTTTTTTTATAAATTATTTATGTAGGGGATATTTTCAATTCCTATATTTTCAATGTACTGTTAGTTTAGAAATTATTAGGATTTTTGTAAATTTTACAATTTTAAGAGTTTTATTTTATAATTTGTAAAAAGTTCAGAGTGTTTATTGTAAATTTCATAAATTTTTGGAGGTTGTTTGTGCTATTTGTAGGTTTTTAGTGTGTTTATAAGTTTAAAATTTTTAAGGTGTCTTTTTACAAAATTTGAATTTTAAGGCGTATTTTTGTAATTTTTAAAACTTACAAGATATTTTTGTTAGGTCTCATGTTATGAGCCTACATCTTCTAATCTTATTTTGATGATTACAAATAATTCCTAATATTGTTTGTCTAGTATTTCTGTTTTCTTGTTATGTATTCTAGACAAACAATACGTTAGAGGTTGGATTGATTGAGCCTTCACGATCACATCAAATGGAGGATTGGCGGAACATAGTGAAATGAAGCCTATGCATACTAGTCAAGATCCAAGTTCAAGCTTCTTCCATGTTTACCAAGACAAGCTACAATGAAGATCTATCAAGCTTGGGTAAATTAGTTTAGGGTTCATACTTTGTGTGTTAATATCTTAAGCTCAATATTATACACACACAATTTAATGGTTTATGTGTTTTATCCACAAAAGTTTTTGCAAACAAATAGATATACAATACTTATTTGTTTTCTATGTGGATAAGTTGTTTTAGTGTAGTTATATAGACATGAAGAAATATATATCTTCATTTTCACATTTATATGCTTCATATTCTATTGAATTTGCAAAATATTATGTTTATGGATAGAAAACTTATTTACACTATTTTCTTATCTTGTATAAGTCTATAAATCCATTCTAAAGTGTTTCAAAGTTTTGTTTAAGTCATTTTGGAAAATTAAGTTTTTAACATGTTCATACTTATGTGATTTTATAAAATGATGAGATTTTACAAATGGGGAATGTAAATTGAAAAATTCTTTTTATAACATGTTCATTATCATAGTTACAATCATTTCACAAAGTTTTATATTTTTCTGAATTTATCTATTATTTTTAAAAGAGGTTTGAAAATCAGATTTTCTATTTCAGTCAGGCTGAAAGCCTGTTATCAGTCGACTGGTCAGTCGACTGATGAAATCAGTCGACTGAAGAATGTGCTTGCAATCTTTAAAAGTTTTTGTTCTGTTTTGGTCGACTGACCAGCCGACTGATGATCCATCGGTCGACTGATAAAGGTTATCAATTGACTGATAAGCTGTCGATCGCCTGCAACGGTCAGCTCATCAGTCGACTGATAAAACCTGTCAGCCGACTAATGGCCTGTAACAGCTATTTTTCTAGTTTCCATTTGTTTGTCTTTTTGCTGGGTCTCACTTGGGTTTTGAGCTTTGTTTCTTCATCCTATATATACCCCATTCTATTTCACTTCTGAACCAAGTAAAAGAGAGTTTAAAAACAATTTTTAAGAGTGGTTTAAGTTTGTTTAAGTGTTTACAAAATTGGTTTTGTAAAGATTGTTTCACAAGAAGAGGAGATCATCTTTGGTTTGAGCTTTCCATTTTTACAAAATTGGTTTTGTAAAGATTGTTTCACAAGAAGAGGAGATCATCTTTGGTTTGAGCTTTCCATTTCACATCTCCATCTCTCTTGGAGGAGATCATCTTTGGTTTGAGCTTTCCATTTCACATCTCCATCTCTCTTGTTCTAGAGAAGTTTTCTTAACTCATTTATCTAGCTTGTTTATATTTACATTGTCATATTTATATTGGCTAGAATTTAATTGAGTTTGATTTTATTTTCTCATTGCTTGCACACACAACCTTTGAGCTTAAGTATTTTCACATATTGTATAATTTGGGGTTGTGGTGAGTGTAACCTAGAGAGTGAGCCTAAATTGTGTTCTCATCTATTATAGAGAACAAATCTTGTAATTGAGCCCTAATTGTGAGAGTATCACTTTGTAATACATATTTACACTAAGAAGAGTGTGTGGTGAGGACGTAGTAGATACCAAGAGGAGTGACGTTGGTAGTAAAGCCTAGAGAGAGGTAGTAAAGCCGAGCACTTGAAGGAGGTGATACGTTAGGACCAACACTTGTGGTTGTAGTTTGTGTATGTACATTGTGAGAGATTTGTAGAGTTTTTGGTGAGCTAGAAAACCGAGTGTGTAGATAAGTTCTGGCTTCCAAACCGGGTGTGTCGATAGTGGAGTTCTCCCTGGGAGTGGAGAGCGGAGACGTAGGACGGAAGGTCCAAACTCCGTGATCATATTATTGTTTTTGGATTGCTCTTTATGTCCACTATTTGCTTATATTGTTTCTTGTTTATTTTTTCCTTTTCCTATATATATCCTTACATATATCTTATTGAATATCATCATTGTTAGGATATATTTGTTAATTAATTTTAATTGGCATTAATATCTAATAAGATTCGCAATAACCCTATTCACCCCTCTATAGGGTACTTTTATTTGGTATCAAAGCTTGGTGCTCTTTGATTTGAGGTTTAACCACCTTGAGTTAAAGATCACTTGTTCTTTTTATTGTTGCTAATCTTGTTTTGATATTTTCTTATTGCTTGCATAATTTTATGGACACGCATGGTGCACATAGTCTTGGTTATGCTATTAACATTGCTCCTAGAATTAGTAATTTCCCCTATGAACAATGGTGTGCTAGATTTAACATTTTTGCTAGATCTACAAATATCGATATATGAGAAATTGTTAAATGCGCTTATATTATACCAACTACGGAGAAAGCCAAGTGGAGTGATAATGATGTTAGATTGTTTGCTATGAACAAGTCTTTGTTAGAGTTTCTTATTGATGCCTTTGGCTTATCTTTTGCTAACAAACTTGATTCTTTTGATAATGCTTATATGTTATGGAAATTAATAGAAGCACATTAAGGGGACTTGGAGGCAATCCGACAACATTTGGAGGACTCGACTTCAAGTTCAAAAGGAGCCTCATCTTCATGCATACGTCCACTAGGCGATGGCCCTAGTGAGGTACGCGAGTCCGACAATGATAATGATTTTACTTTTGATGAGCTCGCACATGAATATGAAAAATTGTTGCATGACCATAAGAAATTAAAACACAACTTTAAAGAATTAAAAAGCAAGCATGTTCAATTAAAATCCGATCATGAGTCCCTTATATCTAAGTTTGATTTCATTGTAAATGAAAATGTTAATCTTAAAGAATGTAATGAAAAATTAAGATTGGATATTATATGTTTGACTCATAATCAGAATAATGCCATGACAGAAGTAGAGGCTAATAAAAATAAATTAGATATTCTTGTTTGTTCTACTTCTTGTGACAATGCATATATATCAAATGATGAGTTGAATCAAATAAAGAAACGCATTTCATCCTTAGATTCAACATTAAATTCCAACAATGAAAAGTTTATGGACTTGTGTGCAGTCTCATGATAATGTTTCTAAGAAACCTATTTACGATGCACACATGTATAACAATACTTACAAGTGTTCTATTTGCGGGCGAAAAGGCCACATTGCTAAGTTTTGTTATGATGTACAAAAACCCACCATGCGTAAATATATTCATCCTTATGCATCCCATCAAGCTTTTCCATCTCATACATATGTACACACACATAGTGATAATCATAAACATGCTCATGTGTATAAGTGTGAATTTTATGGTCATTTTGGTCATTTGACCAAATTTTGTTTTGATTTGAAAAATATTTCCCATTTGCAAAAAGCTTCAAATAAATTACCTTTGTTTGCAAATAATTTCCATGCACCATCACTTGGTCAACATAAACCTTTTAGACCCTTTCATTACACACATAACAATCGAAAAGATCATGTATATGAATTTTGTTTTGACCGTATCCGTGCACCATACATGCCCAAATGGGTTCATAATCCAAGGGCCTTGAGTTTTAATGATAGGGGTCATGTCCCTAAACTCTTTGGTACCAAGAGTAATTGGGTACCAAAACATGTTTAATCTTTAAGAACAAATTCTTTAATTTTTTAGTTTTTTATGTTCTTAAAGATGTTTTCTATTTAAAGTTTTATAAACAAAATTGAAAGCAATTCTATACTTGGTATTTGATTTGAAAAGTTATCATTTATATTTTTTCATGATTCTCTTTCATAGATTTTTATGTTTTCATCCTTATGAATTGATACGATTTTTATCAAGATGATTTTTTAAAAAAAACATCATTTTTTTGTTATTATACTTTGTTTTCAATTTTTTTTAGATTGAACTATGTGTTTATGTTTATAGGATCATTTTAAATCACTCTTATGATGACATTTATGTGTTTGAGTTTCTGGATCATCTAGTTGTGGTTTATAATATATTCCTTATGTGGTTTGATCAAGTTCTATAAAGAAGATTTCTTCTATTGATCAAACACTTTTTAGATATATATACTTTGTTTTTTTTTCATGTGTTGAGACATCATTCTCATAATAATGTATTTCTATATGTTCTCAATCAATCATGATTTATGGTTTGATAACTTATGAATTTTCTTTTGGATTTATTGACAAGTCATTTGATTCTTGATTTGTGATTTTTAATCTTTGATTTTCATTTTTAGAATTTGTTATTATTTTTGATATATCATATGGATATATATCTTTGTGTTAGACCCTTGAGACACTTCGCATTAATGATACACATATGAGAGTTCACTTGGTCTTGTATGTGAGTGGTGTTTAGCATACTTTTATCTATGCTTGCTCATATTTGTTTGTCATATTCATAACTGTATATTTTTCATATGGCATTTTGATAGGGGGAGTAATCCCTATATCTTTTTATGTTTTATACTCACCTGTGCCTATTGATAGGGGGAGCTTTCGCTCTCCTAGTCTTGTGTTTTCCCCATTTTGATGTTGCAAAAGGGTAAGAAACAAGTGGATTGTGAGTATATTTTAAGAGTATTATGTTTTATTGTATATCTTATATATTTTTTGTGTAGATTGTTTATCATCATCAAAAAGGGGGAGATTATTAGGTCTCATGTTATGAGCATACATCTTCTAATCTTGTTTTGATGATTACAAACAATTCCTAATATTGTTTGTCTAGTGTTTTTGTTTTCTTGTTAGGTATTCTAGACAAACAATATGTTAGATGTTGGATGGATTGAGCCTTCACGATCACATCAAATAGAGAATTAGCGGAACATAGTGGAATGAAGCCTATGCATACTAGTCAAGATCCAAGTTCAAGCTTCTTCCATGTTTACCAAGACAAGCTACAATGAAGATTTATCAAGCTTGGGTAAATTAGTTTAGGGTTTATACTTTGTATGTTAATAGCTCAATATTATACACACACAATTTAATGGTTTATGTGTTTTATCCATAAAAGTTTTTGCAAACAAATAGATATATAATACTTATTTGTTTTCTATGTGGATAAGTTGTTTTGCTTTAGCTATATAGATATGAAGAAATATATATATCTTCATTTTCACATTTATATGCTTCATATTCAATTGAATTTGCAAAATATTATGTTTATGGATTGAAGACTTATTTATACTATTTTCTTATCTTGTATAAGTCTATAAATCCATTCTAAATTGTTTCAAAGTTTTGTTTAAGTCATTTTGGCAAAATCAAGTTTTCAACATGTTCATACTTATGTGATTTTGCAAAATGATGAGATTTTGCAAATGGGGAATGTAAATTAAAAAATTCTTTTTATAACATGTTCATTATCATGGTTACAATCATTTCCAAAGTTTATATTTTTCTGAATTTATCTATTATTTTTAAAAGAGGTTGATGCGGCATAAACATGTACCAAAAATATTACAAGTGCACAACAGTGTCAAGTTATAGTATAAAAAGTTATTGATCCCACAAGGAATATTTTTGTAGGAGAAAATATAAATCGGTTCTTATGTTGTCTGCGTGACCAATAGGAGTGAAGAATAAGTGTGATTGTGGAGAGATAATGAGAGTGAAATGATAGTGTGTAAATCAATATGTTTGAGAGTGGATGTGAGTAAAAATAAATGTGATCAACAAGGCAAGAAAGAAGAATGAATAAAATCGAGAAACAAATAAAAATCAAGAATGAAAATAAAATTCAAGAAAGTAAAGATGGTGGATTCAATTAAAGGTATGGGTAATCTAGAATTGAATCCACTTCTTAGAAAATGATGATTCCCTAGAGGGTTCTAGCCTAAAGGCGAATCAAAAAAAAAATAAAAATAAAAATAAACAAAAAGAAAAACTAAACCCAAGAGGGTTCTAGGCTCAAGGTGAATAGTGTAAGAAATTAAAATCTAACTAAAAAATAAATTACAAAATCTAAACTATAAAATAAATTATAAGAATTAAAGACACGAAAATAAATCTATTCTATAAATATGAAATAAATCTAATCTATAAGCATGAAATAAATCTAAGGCCAGAGGGTTCTAGCCTCTTGGCTATTTAAACAAGAAAATAAAATCTAACTACAAGCATGTAAATAAATCTAAACTAATAAACAATAAAAGAGAAATAAAAGAGAAAACAAACCTCCAAATTAATCTTCATCTCCATCTTCATCATCCAACAAAGAGAAAAAAATTTAAAGTGGTGAAAAAATTATTTTATTAATTATAACAAAAGTTATAAATTTGGAAGGCCTTCTCAATTAAGAGTAGCCCTCCTCTCCAAATGGAGTTACAAAAATTTTCATACCTCTAAGCCCTCACTCTCTACCCCTATTTATAGTAAATATCAGTGAATGAGAGCCATTGGATTAAAATCTTATCCAAAAACATAAAAAATCAGCATTAGATTCGTAACTAACTGTCGGAGGTATCGATACCAACATCGATAAGGGTATCGATGCTGGCATCGATACGTGCATCGATGCTGGCATCGATGCCCCCATCGATGCTGGCATCGATGTCAAGTTGTCCCTGGTTGTTGTCCGTAGTTCCCTCTTGAGTTTGCTCTTGGGCTTGGGCCTTGGACAATTTCTTGACAATTTTGGGCTTTAATACTTCATTAAATATTTGAAAGAAATTGTTTGGCTTCATGGGCTTCATTTCTTCAATAAATCAAGGGGTTTTTGTTGAGAGATGAGAGTTTAAGATTTATTCTTCATTAACCTGCATTTAAAGATAAAAGCATTATTAGTGATAGATTTATTCATATAAACTAGATAATAAGGGTATAAAATTATAATAAAATGTGATTATCAGAGGTTTGGAAATCAGATTTTTATTTCAATTAGGCTAAAAACCTATCCATCAGTCGACTGATAAAGGTCATCAGTCAACTGATAAGCTGCCGATTGCCTACAACGGTCAACTTATCAGTCGACTAATGAAACCCATCAGTCGACTGATGAAACCCGTTAGTCGACTGATGACCTATAACGACTATTTTTCCAGTTTCCGTTTGTTTGTCTTTTTGTTGGGTCTCACTTGGGTTTTGAGCTTTGTTTCTTCATCCTATATATACCCCATTCTATTTCACTTCTGAACCAAGAAAAAGAGAGTTTAAAAATAAGTTTTAAGAGTGGTTTAAGTTTGTTTAAGTGTTTACAAAATTAGTTTTGTGAAGATTATTTCACAAGAAGAGGAAATCATCTTTGGTTTGAGGCTTTCCATTTCACATCTCCATCTCTCTTGTTCTAGAGAAGTTTTCTCAACTCATTTATCTAGCTTGTTTATATTTACATTATCATATTTATATTTGCTAAAATTTAATTGAGTTTGATTTTATTTTCTCATTGCTTGCACACACAACCTTTGAGCTTAAGTATTTTCACATATTGTATAATTTAGGGTTGTGATGAGTGTAACCTTGAGAGTGAGTCTAAATTGTGTTCTCATCTATTATAGAGAACAAATCTGGTAATTAAGCCCTAATTGTGCGAGTATCACTTTACAATACACATTTACACCAAGAGGAGTGTGTGATGAGGATGTAGTCGATACCAAGAGGAGTTGTCACGCCCTGCTTCCCAAAATACCAGAGAATCGGAACGTGAATAAGCCCGTGATGTATTAGACTGAGGAGAAAAGTACTAGACCTTCTACTCAATCTAATACGCTAAGCGTCAAGCAATATAAAACGAAGGCACGGGTCCCCGATCACAGTAGCAAGAATATAATAAATAACTAAGAACCAAAAGATACATATCACAACTGAAATGATCATCCAGACATAATATTCGGGCCAAACATGCCCTTATACAAAACGATCTGAATACGGGAAAATATTAATATGAAATACATTGATCAGGCGGAAGTGAAAAGTGCTGCAAAAGTAAACTAAGGTCATTAACTAACTAAAAGAGGTAACTAAGCTTCGACTTGTTCTTCTGCTACGTCTGCAAAGCCTTCTTGCGGAGGATCCTGTAGCTCCTGTACTACTCCGAACTGTAGCTGTCCGTCCTCTAAATCTAACGTACATCCCGAGAGAAAATGAGTACGTCAGCGTGCATGCCACACGGCAAGATCCCACAAAGAAGAATAGAAACGGTCGAACGACCAATACAAGAAAATGTAATAATAATAAAAGAAGCATACTATGGGAATACTATTATTCTAAATGCAATCTATCACTAGAATATAATAATTAGAAGAATCCAAGAAAATCAACCAAGTAACAAGTCGATCATGCAACCGGCGATCAGAATAATCATCCAAGTAACAAGGTCATACAACTAGATGGAATTAATACTTACAAATCTACAACTCGAGACATAGTACGTCGAGCGAAATAATCCAAATAAGGAAACCCTCATGTATATACCATATGTCTCAAATTATAGATAATTAAATATTAATCCCGATCTATGTATGAAAAGAAATACAACTGGTCCGTATCTCACAAGAATTCCCGATCTATGTATGAAAAGAAATACAACTGGTCCGTATCTCACAAGAATTCATAATCACCTTAAGTAAAAAGGTCATGTAACTAGCCATTCTATAATAGGTCACTGGTCCACATCTCACACAGAGTCAATGCTCATATCTTCAGATAACTGACTGTTCACAAATCTTTTACGTACATCCAATACTGCTACACGAATCGGTCAGAGGACTACACGTAATCCGATCTCGGCCTGGTCCGAACTCAGGCAAAGCTCAGGTGATGAAACAGGTCACAGACTAAAGTGACTACACAAATTCACTTTAACCCAACAAACCAACCCCAATGACTACATGAATTCACCGGCGTGAGCCTGGAAGATACATCAACAGCTATATCTGATCACATGAACATGGACTTTCCCACCCCAACTCTTCTTGTTTTGCTAAGTCAACCATAATCCTCATTGAAACTCGGGTTCACCACCTAAATTCAGTCAACATACTCACACATGTCACTAAGTCTGTTCATGACGCACGAGGCCACTAAGTCATGAACTACTAAGGGTTCTCAAACACAACATGGACATTACATAGCAGACATGTCAAATACATTAAATAAATGCAAAACGTGAAATGTGATCATAAACAGTAAAAACATACATGCAGTCCGGTTTCAACAATATCTTGTTATCTAGCCCGCTAAACTATTCATACAAAATCATAAATTACTTAAAATCCAAAATATATAATTATATTTGCAAATAAAATCCTTTAGATCATCATAATTAAGAATAAAAAATCATAAAATTGTTCTAAATTAATCTTCTGAAATAAAAAATTTATTTACTTCAAAATAATTTATTTTTCCAAAATAAACTCCTTTCAAAATTATTCTAAAATATTCATTAAATGTTCTTTTAATATTCACTCTTCCAAAACGAATTATTTCTCATTATAATTAATAATTCCTTTTCAAATAAATTCCTTTAAATTATTTACCTTTATTCTAAAATGATTATTTTCCAAAAATAATTCCTTTTAAATTATTATAATTTTTCTAAAACGATTTCATTCTCAAATAAATTCTTTTTAATTAATATAATTATTCAAAAATAATTCTGCTACCAAAATAAATTCTTTTAATTCATTATAATTTTTCTAAAAATGCTATTTATCATATTACTATGATATATTTAATATTATTCATCAACAATCCCACGTAGATAATTATATCACAGATCTAAAATTACAGATAATTCATAATAAATACAAAATTCGGATCTGAGCAAGTGGGATCTTGCCTTGGGTATATCATGGACCATACTAGGGGCCGTCGGGGTGGTTGCACAACGTTACGACGGGTTTTGCGGAATCGACGGCTAAAATTATAATTAGAGTGTTAATGCGACGTGCGATATTCAAACGAGTATAACAATGTGTAGATAGGGAGCCTAAGTGAAGGAATATACCGTGTGATAGACAATACGAAGGGCTACACACCGACAAAGGAATCGACAGAAACAGAGGTCGAAGTTGGTCGGAAAACGCACGCGAAGTCGGCTCTAAATTGCAGTTTTTTGCAGTGAAGCTCACTGATTCGGGCTCGTCGGCGGCAGTGGCCAAGGCGGCGGCCGCGGAGGTGGTCAGGCGGCGGACCTGAGGCTCGACATGGAGGTGCGAAGGTAGACTGGGCCTGCAGGCGGAACGTAGACCTTAGTTCGGCTGTTCAGCGGGCTGACCGTGGCTGAGACGGGACGGCGAGGAGGGACTGGTGGGATGGCGCTCAAGGGGGCGCTCGGGGACTATGCGGAAGGGGGTGTCCGGACGAGCGGTGAGTGGGCCTGTAAGTAGAGCGTCGAGGCGGAGCTTGGCCAGTTGATTATAGGTCGGAGTCACGTCGGTGTAGGGGCTGAGCAGTGAGGCGGGGGTCCTATGGAGTCGGAGCTAAGGCAGCTCGCTTGGGTGGGAACGATCTCAGCCGGGAGGTAGAGTCGTGTCGGGTGGTGGCGGAAGAAGAGGAGGCGGAGTGGAGAGTGGGCAGGGAGGTGTGTCGGCGGATGTGCAGGAGCCAAGCGCGGAGCTCGGGTTGAAGAGAGAGGGCGGTAGCCTGGGGCTGAGCGTCAACATGGGTTAAGTGCGACGAACAGAGGAAGGTGGGGGCGTCCTAATGTTCGTGGGAGAGCTGGGTCGCGGTTTTTGTAGAGGAGGAGAAGAGAACTGGAGTGAGGGGGAGACGAGAGAGAGAGAGAGAGAGAGAGAGAGAGAGAGAGAGAGAGAGGACGTGTGAGTGAGGGTGAGAGAGGGGGACTTTTGAGGAGTGGGGAAAACACGAGGTGAAGAAAGAGATGCGGGAAACAAGAGGAGGAAATTAAGGAGTGGGGTAGGGGAGAGAGACAAGGAGAGAGAGAAAGATATTGATTGGAGAGAGAGAGTGCCTGATATGAGGGAACCAGGAGAAAAGCCAGATAACAGATTGACTGTCATGCTGATTAGCTGATAGCTATAAATATAGATAGAGGCTAAGGGTTGAGGCTAAAAATAATACAAATAATTAATAATAATAATAATAATAATAACCAACATTAATTTAAAAGTCTTTACCGTAATAATTAAATTTATAATTAGCAAAACTATTAAAATAAATATAAAAATCAGATTTTTAAATCATAGGAAATTTTAGAAAATTAGGAAAAATACAAATACGTTTTTAGAAAAATAATATTTAATATTTAAATACCAGAACAATTTATTCAAATCAAAATTAAAAAGCACGATCCTTACATCCTACCCCCCTTAAAACAAATTCCGTCCTCGGAATTAAAATAAGGGTGATGCACAAAGAAACTAAAGACAAAAATATAAAACTAGAGACTCAATTCAACACATACAGAGAAGGCTTCAAAATAGACTGCATGTCCATAAACAAAAAGGGGAATGTAATACAAGAATGATATAAGATAAGATACAAGATGTGACAGCTAAGATTCAGGAAATAAATGAGGGCATCGCTGCCGCATCTCAGACTCAGTTTCCCAAGTCGACTCTCCAGGAGAATCTGGGTGCCACATTACACGAACAAGCGGAATAGTCTTGTTCTAGAGGGTCTTCTCCCTTCGGTCCAAAATCGCCACATGCTGCTTCTCGTATGTTAAATTGGATCGCACCTCAATCTCCGAGAAATTTACGATATGACTCGGATCTCCAACGTATTTTCGCAACTGAGAAACATGGAATATGTTATGCACTCCAGCTAGGGCGGATGGTAATGCAAGTCAGTACGCTACTTCTCCAACTCTTTCCAATACGTCGAAAGGTCTCACATATCGTGGACTCAGCTTCCCACGCCTTTCAAAGTGAATGGTACCTAGGTTGGGGGAAATCTTTAGGAACACATGATTTCCTGGCTGAAACTTCAAGTGCTGGCACTTCGCATCTGCCCAATGCTTGAATCTATCCTGCGCTATGCGAAGTCGCTCCCGAATAATCCGAACTACATCAACTAATCTGTCAATCAACTCCGGCCCAAAAATCTCCCGCTCACCAACATCGTCCAAACTCAAAGGAGAACGACACTTCCTCCCATATAATGCTACAAAAGGGGCCATTTCAATACTAGCCTGGAAGCTATTATTGTACGCAAACTCCACCAGATGTAGGTGATCTTCTCACGATCCGTGAAAGTCAAGCATACAAGCTCTAAGCATATCTTCCAAAATCTGAATGGTCCTCTCCAATTGCCCATCGGTCTGAGGGTGATAAGCTATACTAAAATTGAGACTGGTCCAAAGACCCTCCTGCAAACTTTTCCAGAACTCTGAGGTAAATCTGGTATCGTGATCCGAAACGATGCACACTAGAATCCTATGCAATCGTACAATCTCCTGCAATACTAGAGATTTACTAACACTATTAGGAAAAGGAATTCATCGAACACATAGAGATAGATATTTTACCTCCATGTATCTCTGAGCAAGATGCTTCGTCGACTGTCCCACTTGGAATGGAATAAAGTGAGCCGATTTGGTTAATCGATCTACGATCACCCAAACAACGTCATTCTGTCTAGTCTCCGAGGTAAACCAGTAACAAAGTCCATGGTGATACTGCCACTTCCATTCCGGATTAGGTAATGGCTGCAAAAGACATGCGATGCGCTGATGCTCTGCCTTCACCTGCTGACATACAAGGCACTTAGCCACACTACGAGCCACATCTCTCTTCATACCACGCCACCAAAAGTTTAGCTTCAGATCCTTGTACATCTTCGTATCTCCAGGGTGAATAGAGTACGGTGAGCTGTGAGCTTCCCGTAATATCTCCTCTCGAACATCTCCTTCTGGTACACAGATATGACTCCAAAATCGTAAGGATCCATCCTCATGAACAACAAATTACGACCGAAGACCACCACTACTAACTCTCTATACTTCTGAATAAATGAGTCACCTGCTTGTGCAGCCTTGATTCGTTCAACTAATATCGATTGAATCTGAAGATTCATTAAAGAAGCTGTGACTCCTGGAAGAAGAACTTCTATACTCATATCTCTTACTTATTACTGAAGTCTCCACTGAACTGTGAGGGTCATGATCGTCGGAAAATGGCTCAAAGCATCTGGTACTACATTGACCTTACCAGGGTGGTACTAAAGATCGATGTCGTAGTCTGCCATCAGCTCTAACCATCTACGTTGTCTCATGTTGAGCTCCTTCTGAGTGAAGATGTACTTCAAGCTCTTGTGATCTGTAAACACCTTCACCTGCTCTCCCAACAAATAATACCTCCAAAGCTTAAGGGCAAAAATCACAGCTGCCAACTCCAAGTCGTCGGTAGGATAATTATTCTCATGCTTCTTCAACTGACGAGAAGTATACACTATCACATGACCATCCTACTAAAGAACGTATCCCAATCCTCTACCTGATGCATCGCAAAACACCTCAAAGTTCCCGCTCTTATATGGTATTGTCAAGACCGGGGCTGAAATCAATCGAGACTTTAACTCCTCGAACGCCTGCTCACAAGTATCGGACTAGACAAATCTAATATCCTTCCTTGTAAGTCGCGTCATCGGCTTCGTGATCTTTGAGAAATCCTTGATGAACCATCGGTAATATCCAGCTAGCCCGAGGAAGCTCTTAATGTCAGATACTGTCCTAGGAGTAGGCTAATTTCTCACTGCAGATACCTTCTTCAGATCTACTTATATGCTGTCTCCTGATATCACGTGTCCCAGAAACGCTATACGATCTAGCCAGAACTGGCACTTACTATACTTGGCAAATAGCCGATGCTCTCTCAAGGTCTGCAATACGTACCGCAAGTGCTCTGCATGCTCCGCTTCACTCTTGGAGTATACCAGGATATCATCAATAAAGACTTCTACAAACTTGTCCAGCACATCATAGAATATCAGATTCATCAGGTTCATGAATGTCAATGGTACATTAGTCACACCAAACGACATCACTAAGAACTCATAATGTCCATATCTCGTCCGGAATGCAGTCTTGGGAACATCAAAGTCCTTGACCTTCACTTGGTGATATCCACTCCGCAGATCCAGCTTAGAAAATACTCTCGATCCTCCTAATTGGTCAAAGATATCATCAATATGGGGAAGTGGATACTTATTCTTCACTGTCACAGCATTCAACTCTCTGTAGTCGATGCACATCCGCTTGGATCCATCCTTCTTACCCACAAGCAACACAGGTGCTCTCCAGGCCGATACACTGGGTCGTATCAAGCCTCTCTGCATAAGATCATCCAACTAAGTCCGAAGCTCGGTCAACTCAGCCAGAGGCATACGATAAGGAGTCTTGGAGATCGGAGCTATTCTAGGCTTCAATTCTATGGAAAACTCAATTGCTCGATCTGGTGGCAACCCGTAAATGTCGTCGGGAAATACATCTTCAAATTCCTAAACTACAATTGGCTTCTCAGGTTCCACCTGCATGGCAGCAAACTTCACCTTCTTCGGTCTAGCTCTGTACTCTACCGGTCCAACCGATGTACTGCCATTAAGGAATTCAAACATCGGGTGATCCGGTATCTCAAATAATATACTCCGATGGCGATAATCAATGGTGGTAAAGAATGATCCCAACCAATCCATCCCAAATACTACATCAAAGCTCGGCAAATCAATCACCAGAAAATCTACAAAGAGTTCTCTCCCGCTGATGATCACCGGGCATGTTTCATAACCACTGGATGCTACTAAAATACCACTGCTAGTGTTGATATTCCAGCCCGTAGTCAGAGGAGTTATAGAAAGAGAGTGGGTACTCGCAAATCGACAAGACAAGAAATAATGGGAAGCTCCAGAGTCAAAGAGTGATAAAGCAGGAACGGAAGAAACAAGAACCTTGCCTATTACAGGAGGAGATAAATCCAGAGTCAAAGAGTGATAAAGCAGGAACGGAAGAAACAAGAACCTTGCCTATTACAGGAGGAGATAAATGCAACTAAACTTAGCACTCATAAAGGAACGGAAGAAACAAGAACCTTGCCTATTACAGGAGGAGATAAATGCAACTAAACTTAGCACTCATAAAAAAAATCCTATTATGATATCATCAAGTAATGCTAAATAAGGAAATTCATAGGCAATTAAAACTAAAATGATCAATTCTTACCAGTGATAACCTGGTCATTCGCCTCAGCTTCCACAACTGACATCATAAACACCTGTCGCTGTGGTTGTTGCCGTTACACTTCCTGATAAACCTACTGCTATGGAGGAAGAGGCCCTGCTCGAGGATAGGATCCGTGCTGAGATGGTGCTGCTAGGGTAGGTCGAGGCGGAGCTGGAAGAGCTACTCGAACTGGAGGTGGGGGCAAACGGGCTTGCTGTTTCTGAGGACAGTCTCGACTGATATGATAGGGTAACCCACAACTAAAGCATAGATGAAGACGCCTGGGGCAATCTTGCTGAGTATGACCAGGGTAGCTATAATAAAAACACCTCACCGAAAACTGGCTCTGAGACTGCACTCTCGGACGCTGATAAGGGTGAGCCTGATGAAATGGCTGGCGCTGAGAATGTTGCTATCTCTGCGGGTTCTACTGCTACTGCCTCGAGGAAGGACGCTTGACAGTCCTAGCTGGAGCAACTGGTGCCCTGCTCCGAATCACATATGGGTCTTTAGGTTCCTTATGCACACTTTCGATCTCACGCGTTGCATCCAGCACAACGTCATGGGTCGCAAGTGCTCTACCAGCCAGATCCATCCTAATATACTTGTCCAGACCCTTATGGAACTGATGCCTCCTAATAGTAGGGTCTACAACCAAGTGGGGAGCATATCGACTCAAGGAAGAAAACTCGGCCTCATACTCATCAACTAATCGGCCTCCCTACTTGATCTCAACAAACCTACGCAGGAGTTCGTCCCGAGCTGACTGAGGAAAATACTTCATGTTGAAGTGCTCTGTGAACGTCTCCCACAGGATTGGCCTCTCTAGTTAGGTCTTCTCAGCTGCCCACCAGATCCGAGCAGTATCAGTGAGCTGGATATCCATAAGATCTACTCTCTCTACAGGAGCAATGTGGGTCACCGTGAGAATGGTCTCGTTAACCTTCAAGAACTCCTCTACTGCTAGATGTCCTTTGGCACCAGAGAAAGAAGGAGGCTGCATATACCGAAACTCCCTAACACTAGATTCTGAGCGAGGGGGATGCTGGTGCTGAGGTTCCTGCTGCAAGTGCCCAGCCAAGAATTGCTGATTCACAACTAATCCATGAATCATCACTAGAAGTTGGTTCGGGTCCATTTCAGGCGGCGGGGCACTACTACCAGACGGGTTACCATTACCACGCGTAATCACCATGGTTCTGAAGGAAGGCGAGGATCAAAAGAAACCCAAGGTTAAAAATCAAAATCAAAATTGAGAAAAATAGGAACTAAAACATAGTTATTAAGATAATAGAATAAGGGCTCAAATATAGTCTTAAGGATGAAATATGATATGTGTCTAAATTATTCATTATATTCTCACTGGTAGGAACTCGAGACCATGACCGTGACAGTGACCGTGATCTGCATGGGCCACCACTAAAACCTATCACTCCCCGCTTCCTAAAATACCAGAGAATCGGAACGTGAACAAGCCCACGACGTATTAGACTGAGGAGAAAAGTACTAGACCTTCTATTCAATCTAATACGCTATGCGTCAAACAATATAAAACGAAGACACGGGTCCCCGATCACAGTAGCAAGAATATAATAAACAACTTAGAACCAAAATATACATATCATAACTAAAATGATCATCCAGACATAATATTCAGGCCAAACATGCCCTTATACAAAACGATCTGAATGTGGGAAAATATAAATATGAAATACATCGATCAAGTGGAAGTGGAAAGTGCTGCAAAAGTAAACTAGGGTCATCAACTAACTAAAAGAGGTAACTAAGCTTCGACTTGTTCTTCTGCTCCGTCTGCAAAGCCTTTCTACGGAGGATCCTCTGGCTCCTGTACTATTCCGAACTATAGTTGTCCGTCCTCTAAATCTGACGTACATCCCGAGAGAAAATGAGTACGTCAGCGTGCATGGTAAATAGTAAGATCCCATAAGGAAGAATAGAAACGACCGAACGACCAATACAAGAACAGGTAATAATAATAAAAGAAGCATACTATAGGATTTAGTATTCTAAATGCAATCTATCACTAGAATATAATAATTAGAAGAATCCAAGAAAATCAACCAAGTAATAAGTCGATCATGTAACTGGTGATCAGAATAATCATCCAAGTAACAAGGTCATACAACTAGATGGAATTAATACTTTCAAATCTACAACTCGAGACGTAGTACGTCGAGCGAAATAATTCAAATAAGGAAACACTCATGTATATACCATATGTCTCAAATTATAGATAATTAAATATTAATCCCGATCTATGTATGAAAAGAAATACAGCTGGTCCGTATCTCACAAGAATTCATAATCACCTTAAGTAAAAAGGTCATGTAACTAGCCATTCTATAACAGGTCACTAGTCCACATCTCACACAGAGTCAACGCTCATATCTTCGGATAACTGACTATTCACAAATCTCCTACGTGCATCTAATACCGCTACACGAATCGGTCAGAGGACTACACACAATCCGATCTCGGCCTGGTCCTAACTCAGGCAAAGTTTAGGTGACGAAACAGGTCACAGACTAAAGTGACTACACAAATTCACTTTAACTTAACAAACCAACCCCAGTGACTATATGAATTCACCGGCGCGAGCCTGGAAGATACATCAATAGCTATATCTGATCACATGAACATGGACTTTGCCACCCCAACTCTTCTCGTTTTGCTAAGTCAACCATAATCCTAATTGAAACTCGGGTTCACCACCTAAATTCAGTCAACACACTCACACATGTCACTAAGTCTGTTTATGACGCACGAGGCTACTAAGTCATGAACTACTAAGGGTTCTCAAACACAACATGGACATTACATAGCAGACATGTCAAATACATTAAATAAATATAAAATGTGAAATATGATCATAAACAGTAAAAACATACATGCAGTCCGGTTTCAATAATATCTTGTTATCCAGCCCTCTAAACTATTCATACAAAATCATAAATTACTTAAAATCCAAAAAATATAATTATATTTGCAAATAAATTCCTTTAGATCATCATAATTAAGAATCAGAAATCATAAAATTATTTTAAATTAATCTTTTGAAATAAAAAATTTATTTACTTCAAAATAATTCATTTTTCCAAAATAAACTCCTTTCAAAATTATTCTAAAATATTCATTAAATGTTCTTTTAATATTCACTCTTCCAAAATGAATTATTTCTCATTATAACTAATAATTCCTTTTCAAATAAATTCCTTTAAATTATTTACCTTTATTCTAAAATGATTATTTTTACAAAATAATTCCTTTTAAATTATTATAATTTTCCTAAAATGATTTCATTCTCTAATAAATTCTTTTTAATTAATATAATTATCCAAAAATGATTCTGCTATCGAAATTAATTCTTTTAATTCATTATAATTATTGTGAAAATGCTATTTATCATATTACTATGATATATTTAATATTATTCATCAACAATCCCACGTAGATAATTATATCACAGATCTAAAATTACAGATAATTCATAATAAATATAAAATTCAGATCTGAGCAAGTGGGATCTTGCCTTAGGTATATCGTAGACCATAATGGGGGCTGTTGGGGTGGTTGTATAGTGTTACGACGGGTTTCACAGAATCGACGGCTAAAATTATAATTAGAGTGTTAATGCGACGTGTGATATTCAAATGAGTATAACAAGGTGTAGATAGGGAGCCCAAGTGAAAGGAATATACTGTGTGATAGACAACATGAAGGGCTACGTATCGGCAAAGGAATCGACTAAAACGGAGGTCGGAGTTGGCCGAAAAACGCGCGCGAAGTCGGCTCCGAACTATTGTTTTCTACAGTGAAGCTCATTGATTCGGGCTCGTCGGCGGCAGTGGCCAAGGCGGCGGCCGCGGAGGTGGTCAGGCGGCGGACCTGAGGCTGAGGTGGGCTCGTTGTTGGGAGAGATGGGCTGTAAGGCGGTCGCGGCTTAGGTTCGGGCTGACCGCACGCTGCCGCAGGGCAACGCGCGCGTGGCGAGGAGGGGAACTCGTGTGGAGGCGGCTCAGCGGCGGCGTCAGGGCGGCGGCTCGGGATGCAGGAGAGGGTGGTCGGACGTATGAGCGGCGAGTGGGTTGAAGTGGGAGCCGAGGCAGAGCTTGGGTGGGTGATAAAGCCGGAGGTCCACAACGTGTTAGCGGCTGACATCGTGGTGAGGGGTCTTAGGCGGTCGGAGCCCTAGCCGAGCCGGCTTCGGATGGTGCGCGATCTCGAGCGGAGGTGGAGTCTTGATCTCCGTACGGTCGGTGGGCGAGGAAAGAGGGAGGCGGGATTGGAGCGAGGTTGGGGCGAGGGGGGGTGTCGTGGCGGGTTGTAGAGGAGCTCGAGGCGCGAGCTCGGGTTGAAGAGAGAGGGCGAGCTGTGGCGTGAGCGACGGCTGGGTCAGCGTAGCGACCCGAAGGAGGCGGGGCACTCGCTGGAGCTCGGGGAGAGCTGGTCAAGGTTTTTGTAGAGGAGGAAGAGAGAGAACGGATGAGGGAGAGAGAGAATGAGAATGAGAGAGAGAGAGAGATAGAGAACTAATGGGGGAGAGAGAGAATGAGAATGAGAGAGAGAGAGAGAGGACGTGTGAGTGAGGGTGAGAGAGGGGGGCTTTTGAGGAGTGGGGGAAACACGAGGTGAAGAAAGAGATGTGGGAAACATGGGGAGGAAATTAAGGAGTGGGGTAGGGAAGAGAGAGAGAAGGAGAGAGAGAAAGATATTGATTGGAGAGAGAGTGGCTGATATGAGGGAACCAAGAGAAAAGCCAGATAACAGATTGACTGTCGTGCTGATTAGCTGATAGCTATAAATAGAGATAGAGGATAAGGGTTGAGGCTAAAAATAATACAGATAATTAATAATAACAACAACAATAATAATAATAATAAATAACCAACATTAATTTAAAAGTCTTTACCATAATAATTAAATTTATAATTAGCAAAACTATTAAAATAAATATAAAAATCAGATTTTTAAATCATAGAAAATTTTAAAAAATTAGAAAAAATACAAATACACTTTTAGAAAAATAATATTTAATATTTAAATACCAAAAAAATTATTCAAATCAAAATTAAAAAGCATAGTCCTTACAGGAGTGACATCGATAGTAAAGCCTAGAGAGAGGTAGTAAAGCTGAGCACTTGATGGAGGCGATAAGTGAGGACTAACACTTGAGGTTGTAGTTTATATATGTACATTGTGAGAGATTTGTAGAGTTTTCGGTGAGCTAGAAAACCGAGTGTGTAGATAAGTTCCGGCTTCCAAGCCGGGTGTGTCGATAGTGGAGTTCTTCGTGGGAGTGGGTAGCGGAGATGTAGGATGGAAGGTCCGAACTCCGTGATCATATTATTTTGTTTGGATTGCTCTTTGTGTCCACTATTTGCTTATATTGTTTCTTGTTTATTTTTCCCTTTGCATATACATCCTTGCATATATCTTATTGAATATCATCATTGTTAGGATATATTTGTTAATTAATTTTAATTGGCATTAATATCTAATAAGATTAGTAATAACCCTATTCACCCCCCTCTAGGGTACTTTTAATTTTCCCCATAGTCAAAAAACTTTCAGTTTCTAGCTAGCATATGTTTTTTCAGATTTCTCACTAAATTAAAATAAGTAAAATTTATAATTTTCAAGATGTTTTAATAAAATTTTGGATTTATAAGGGTGTTTTTGTAATTTAAAAATTTTGGAGGATATTTTTTACAAAGTCTAAAAATTTTAGGTGCTGGCTAACATATGTTTTTTAGATTTATGAATATGATAAATTATTTAATTATCTAATAACATGTTAAATGTATCTCATTTATCCAATAACATGTTAAGTCTTATTATGAATATGATAAATCATTTAATTACCCATTCAAAGAAGATAGAATAATTAGAATAGATTAGGATAACAATGTAATATTTATAAAAAAGATAAGGGTGATATTTCCAGCACATGTGAGCACGACAACACCTCGTTCTCTCTCTCACTCCGTGAAATAAACCCCCAAATCCCTCTGTCTCTCTCTCCCCCTGAAAAATCGAACCCAGCTCCTCCTCCATCAAGCAATCTAACTCCTCGTTCTCTCTCTCACTCTATGAAATAAACCCCCAAATCCCCCCTCTCTCTCTCCCTGAAAAATCAAACTCAGCTTCTCCTCCATCAAGCAATCTAACTTAGCTTCTCCCTCCCTCAAGCAATCGAACCCAAATCCTCGTCCATCAAGCAGTCAGAAAATCGAACCCAAACCCTCCTCCTAACTCCGCCGACTACCCTTCCTCCTCCCTCTCTCGAGACGTCGGCCGGACCCCGACCAAAATCCCCCTCCTCGACGCAACCATACGTCCCACTGCCTACGCCAAGAACCTGCTATCTTACCTGCGCCTCTATCTGATTGAGGCCGCCAAAACGCTCTAAGCATTTTCGGCAGGCTGCATCTCTTCGACGCAAACATACACGACCGCCGCCGCCCCCGCCTCCGAACTCATGCTGCATCCTCCTTCCCTCTCCCTGAAAAACCATCGAAACCCTAATTTCTCCACCCTCTCTCGACCAACCATGGCCGTCGCGTCTTAGACCGAACAGCCACGACACTGACGCCGAACCCCACGACTAACCCAATTGAGCTCTCGATCTCCATCAGGCTTCAAAAATACTAGAATCATTAACGAAGGTGCGTTCTTCCTCACTAGCTTTTCTAATTTTCTGATATATATACACTGAAGCTTTTGCAGAAGTCACCCTCTTTGTAGAATTGCATGTGGTTTTTGTAGTATATTAATTTTTTTTGCAATTTTCATGGATTCAGTGAGTGATAACAGACCTTGATTTTTCTTTTTGTTTTGCTTACATCCTGCACTCAAATAAGTTTTCAAGGTCCAGATTAAAAATATGAAATTATTTTCCATGCTTTTATACATGAGGAATCTGTAAAATGGAAAGAACAATTTGTGCTTATTTGATTTTAAAAAAATCCACTTCATTGTTCATGTTGTATATGATAATGTATATAGTTACATGTTTGACAATGTATATGACTGTTCTTGAAATGATAGTTACGAAACACCTTTTTTTCTCTTGTTACCCACAATGTTGTCTATGTTGATGCATTACAAGACTGCAAGCAAAGGGCTTCACTGTTAGCTAAGATAATATTAACATGCTCACAGTACAATTTACTCTTCATCAGAAAGCATAACAAAAAAGAGAGCAACTCCCAGTTTAGTGTTATCCTCTGTTTCTTTTCTTTTTTTTTCTTTTCACAATGCAAATCTAGATTAAATATAAATTAAAATGCCCAATCTCATTTGAAGTTCAAATTTTTTATGAGAGATAATATGAAAATTGGAACTTTGTACTACTGAACTTTGGATAGTATCAAATGTCATAAGAATGAACTCGGACATTATGATGTAACAAGAAGAATTTTTCGCGCACAAAAAACCCATGTACAGAGAATTTACAAATTGCATTGAAAGGTCTCTATCCTAAGACCCATTTGGGGGGTACTGTAGACATCCTGATCTTTTATAATATTTAGATTGGAGGTAGTTGAGCTATACCCAATTTTAAATAAATTCACACCATGCTACCCACATGAGCAATTAATATAACCCACCAATGTAATAAAATCCATTGATAAGTCATGTATACAAATATTTTCAGGTTATCCATGACAAGAAAGAGTTTTTATATTATGAAGAGAGGTCGACAATATGGTATTTTTTATAATTAGGAGGAATGCAAATCTCAGGTAGATAAATTCCCAAATGCCTCCTACAAAGGGTATGCAACGTACGAAGAGGTTTTGATTGAGTGGGAGAAGCACACACTCGCTCGTGATTTAGCATCCAGCTCGAGGCATGTCCAGACATCTGTTTATGCTCAAGAACAAAGATATTCAGTGAGGCATAATCTGGATGAGGACAATGAAAAACTTAGGGCAACAACTAGTTTCTCCATCAATGCTTTTGTATTAGGTTCATTGTTTACAATAGTAGTGTTTCTCGTATGTATCGTTGTGATATTTGTTGGTTTCTCCATTGCAAAAAACATGTGATGTTCTTGTATTGTTTTTGTGAAATAAGTCCTTTGTTTTTGTGTAGTTGTGGCTGCTGTTCTTGTATTGTTTCTTACATTTGCTTATCATGTGCGTGGCTTTGTTATCGAAAGGTTTTGCTGTTTGCATGAGCTTTGTGTTGTTTTACTGATGACAGGTTGTCGTGTTTGGAGAAATTTGGCAAATTCAGTTATCTAAGCTTTTTGCAAATACTTTTTGGTTAGCTAAGCTATCTAAGCTTACTGCTTGAAGTTATGCTTTTATTGATGACAGGTTGTCGTGTTTGCATGAGCTTTTTGGTTTGCAAATGCTTTTACTCGCTGAAGTTATGCTTTTTGGTTTGAAAATTTGCAAATGCTTATTGATGACAGGTTGCACCTAATAATAAGTAATGTACTTCATTTATACAAAGATAAATTTGCAAATGCTTATTGATGACAGGTTGCACCTAATAATAAGTAATGTACTTCATTTATACAAAGATACATGTTGCATGTTTCAATAATGACAGGTTGCACCTAATAATAAGTAATGTACTTCATTTATACAAAGATACATGTTGCATGTTTCAATATTAAAACCGATTATGCACGGGCCTTAAATCATCAAATCTCAAACCGAGTATGCACTGGACAAGGAACTGACAGTTCAAATTACCTGTGCTTTTGTACCTGTTTGTGTTAATTTCTTGAACCGAATATGCAACGCCAATATTCAGCATAAAGACACATCTGATTTAATATGCAATGCCAAGGTTTACAAACATCAGCTTCTAATCAAATCATGTTCACGTTCAGCTACAATCAAAGGGCTTCACTATTAGCTTCAGTTATACAAATCAACCCATCTTACAAACAAACATCAGCTTCGAAACATCATTGAGTACATAACAGTTTACAAAAAAAGACTGGGACACACATTACATATACATATATGGGGCAATCAATCCACCTTACAAGCAAAACAACATAACAACATAACAAACGCACGTAGAAGACACAATTTCCTCACTCACTTAATCTTCATCTACGAACCAAGAAAGCCAGCAACTCCCTACAGTTAAGAAGGCACAAATCATCACTATTAACCTAAAACAACAAATATCAGTTTATTTTATTAATAATAATGTTGTAGTGTATAAATGACTACAATGGAACATAACTCTCATTTAATAATTTAAAGTCTAAAAACCACTAAAACTATTTCCAGTTAAGGCTATAGTAACCATATAAATTTTTCAGTTAAGGCCATCTAGAAATGTTGTCTTCATAGTAATACATCATCCCCATCTTTACTTGATGACTCATTACCCTCTTGCAAATTTGTATCACCGCATGTAAAAGACCTACATGATAATAAATATATATATATATACATATACATATACATATATATATATATATATATATATATATATATACATCAAGGGGGATAATAGAAGGTGAAAAATAAGACAACATAAATAATAAAATAATTATTACTTACGGATTTGTGAGCGTCGGACAATTTTGCTTATCATGTGATTGGCCTACTTTACTACACCCGTGGCAACGTCTATCTTTTTTATTTTTTGCTCTAGCTATTGCTTTCTCTTCTCCTCCCTTCAACCTTTTGCCGCACCCTTTTGCTTGCACTTGATCAGGTTTATTAAAACTATATTGAAAAGTACAAGAACCTTGCACACTAGTACCGTCATCTATTTTTCTAAAATTACTACTCATTTGATTACTTTTCTTGGTGAAGCTCTTTACAACCGTGCGTCCACTAACCATGTTGCTACTAAGAAATTGGTCGATTTGCTCATTAATGATACGCACTCCATCGGTAAACATCTTTCTCGTTTCTTCACATACGAGAGACTTGTCAACTAATTCAAAAGATGATTGGATAAATTGACTACGCATTAAAAGATAAGAATTGTCAGGGCTTATCTACATGCCTTTATCATCATCCACTGTCCCCGATTTTACAGACTTAGTCCACCTCTTTAAGATGTATTTATCGAGCAATATTTCAGTATCAATTTTTATTATATATGATATAATGTGCGTACATGAAATTCTGGTGGTTTTGAACTTTTTACAACTACAAGAAACCAAATCCAAGTCCTTGTCGTAAACAATTTCACGGATTTTACTTGTTGCGAGCTTCTTTCTTTGAATTTGATACACACTCTAATTGTCGATTGCCCTAACAAATTATAACTTGTAGTTAAAGCTATCACACACTATAATACCTATGAAAAGTATTTGGAAGAACAAGAGGGAATGCCTTAGTCATAGCTGGGTCTTGATCGGTAATAATCATCTTCGGGGCACCACCAGACATACTTTCCAAAAATTGATTAAATAACCATACAAAATCATCAACGCTTTCATGATTTAAAAAACCACAAGCAAAAATAATGGTTTGACCATGATTGTCAACCCCCATTATTGGTGCAAATATAAGGCCATAGCGATTAGTGTTATAAGTAGTATCAAAGATTACAACATCACCGAAAAATTTGTAAGCCCGCATTGATCTTGCATCGGACCAAAAACAACGAGTAATCTTTTGTTCCTCATCGGCCTTAATTTGAAAAGTAAATAAGGGATTCTTTCTTTGTTCCAATTTTAAATACTCATAAAACATTTCACCATCATGCCCCTTCAAATCAGCACGTATATCCCTTTCATGATTATACAAATCTCTTTGAGTGCACCCAATATTTTCTATACCTCCAGATTGTACTCCAAGAAAACTGAATTGTTGATGCTGAGGCATATTCACCATAGATAACTGTTTGGTTAGGGACTTTGTTGCGGCTGAAACGTTACAATGGGACCTTAGAAGATGAACCTTTGATGATGTTCATAACGGGTGGCTGTGCTCCTCATTAAAAATAATAACAATATATTTTTCAGAGTTTGATTTTAAAACTATAATTTTGGTAGTACAATCCTCAGCTAAGCTTCCTCGACGTCTTTTCTTTCCAATATCTGTGATTCTTGAAGATTTTCCTTGTTTAAAACAAACATACTCCTTCCTTCTTATTTCACCACTTCCCGGCTCTTTCTGAGTAGTCCAAGACCTTACACTAACCCAGCTGCTTTAGCATAAGTATTGTAGAATGTCATAACATCATCTATTGTGTCAAATTCTTGCCCCTTTTTTGGCCTCAACTCATCTGATACTTGAGGAGTATATATCAAATCATCATCGTCCAAATTTACTTCATTAGCTTCAGTGTCCAAGTTTTCCATTTTACACTAAAAATTATAATTGACCTATAAAAAATGGAGGCAATATGAAACAGAAAATAATATGGGGAAAAAGACTTAATTTTTTGACATTATAACCTAGTTCTTTTCTGATCGCATTTACTATATATAACGTCATAGTAAATCTCATTTTAACACTTAATCATATCGATTTTTTTCAGGCTATGATTGCAGACAACCCAATTTCCAGATCAAAAAGAAATCTCAATATCATTGGTTTTTTGCAGACAAAAAACAAGCATAATATCCAATTCAACAAACCCTAGCCCAAATCTCAATCTCCAACTAACTCACGTTCAAAAAAACTAAAAGACACCCATTAAAATTAAACACATAAAAATGAAAACCCCCAACAAATAAACTATACACATACTAAAAAATGACAAAATTTTTGTGGCTTGATCGTTACCTGAGTTGGGGGATCTCGAGAACGAGCTCGAGGGAGATCAGTCACAGTCGACGGAGTTGGGGTAGTCGGCGTCGGATGAGTTGGGGGAAGTCGGCGGAGGAGGGGGGAAGTCGACGGAGGAGGGGGTAGTCGGCGGAGTTAGGAGGAGGGTTTGGGTTTGATTTTCCGACTGCTTGATGGATGAGGATTTGGGTTTGATTGCTTGAGGGAGGGAGAAGCTGAGTTAGATTGCTTGATGGAGGAGGAGCTTGGTTCGATTTTTTAGGGAGAGAGAGAGAGAGAGAGAGAGGGATTTGGGGGTTTATTTCACGGAGTGAGAGAGAGAATGAGGAGTTAGATTGCTTGATGGAGGAGGAGCTGAGTTCGATTTTTCAGGGGGAGAGAGAGGAGAAATGCGATTTGGGGGTTTTTATATGGAGTGAGAGAGAGAAACGAGGTGATTGTCGTGCTCACATGCGCTGGTTTTTTGCAAAAAACGGAAAAGAAAAGTCGGGCTCAATGCGTACCAGGCATGCGTATGTGAAACGCATTATTGGTGTGTGTTCTATATATATATATATATACGTATATATATTATTATAATATACTTATATGTATATATAATAGATACTAGAAATGGGAAACTTGGTAGCAATGCTCAAACTTTAGTGAGTTGTGCTAATTTGTCGCTAATCACAATTGGAGTTGGTGAGGGTAGTTGAGGGTATTTCGGAGGTGTGATGTAAGGGAAGATTAGGCGAGATACTACCAGTTGCTTTAAGAACTTTGGTACAAAGGTTGCTGCCATTTTCTCTTCTCATCTCTGATCTAATTATATTATATTATATATATATATTTTATTTATTTATTATTATATATATATAAGATTAATGGGTGTCCTATGTCAAGGAGAGGATTTCCTCCTTGAAAATGATGTGGCACAATCCACACCATGTGAATAAAGTAGGAGAGAGAATATCACATGATGGGGATTGTGCCACATCATTTTTAAGGAGGAAATCCCCTCATATGACAAGGATACCTATTATTCTCTCTCTCTCTCTATTACACACACACACACACACACACACACTAGTTTCAGGCCCGTGCGATGCACGGATTTGTTTAATATGCAAAATTGATGTAGCAAAAGAATGCAAAATAAAACAGTAATAATATATAAATAATCAGAAATGATACAACCTAAGTTGCATATATAGTTTGAAAAATTAAAAAGTTTGGAAAACTTGAATCAATTTAAGATCATATATAGTTTGAAAAATGTAAATGTATAAAAACAGTATTCAGAAATTTGATGGGAGTTATTTTATTATTTATAAGGTAGAAAAAATTTAAAATTAAAGTGAAATGTCAAAAAAGTATCAAAAATGGGTAAACTTAAAAAAATTGAAAAAATGAAAGGTTTGGAAAAATATAAATATGGGAAAATAATATTTGAACATTTTGTGCGAGTCATATCAATATTTAAACCGTTGATAACTTTCCAAAGAAATTGGTAAAAATAAAAATAAAATGTCAAAAAACAAAGAAAATATAATACCTATCATATAATGGGTGTATGACATCCACCTGACGAAATTATGAGACAATGTAATAGCTAAATCAAATAAAGTCAGTATAAGAAAATTGTATATGATTGCAATTTAAGAACATCATCAAACCATAAGAATACGACATAAGAAGTACTCAATTAGTTAAATATTTATAATATTTATGACAACACCATTAAAATGAGAAAACTAAAAGCCTTTTTTTAACAGCAATTGAACAATAATACTATAGCTGAAACAAAATGAAATAGGTATCTTTCAGTTAGACTGATACGTCAAACCATACTCAGAATCAAGTCCAATAATCCGCCTCCTTTCCCAAGTCCAGTACCTGATACTTCTCAAGGAGCTGCCACTGAATGTTACATAATCATCACTGTGTTCCTACAAAGTAGTTATCTATTTCATCAAATCTTTGAAACATCACCCCATACGACAGAGAACTTTCAATAAGATACATGGATTAAAAAATTAAATTTGAGTTTATCAAACATGCACATAAGCATGCACCACTACATACACATATATTACAGGACACGCTCAGATAGAGCTAACAAATTTATCCAAAAATTAAAATCACATTAGAATAATTTCATGCTATGAATTAGTCAAATAATAACTACTGAATTTTATGTTCTCAAGCATATAGTGTCTTATAACCTTACAATTCGAAACATTGGTTCAAAAATTCAAGGAAGATTCTTAATATTACTAATTTCATAATAGTTGATACAATGTTACAATCAAAATCCGAACAACCTTAAAAAAGTGTATGTAAATGTAGTGATATATCATTCAGAAACCAATGAATTATATTATTTTAAATGCAATTTTATATCTAATGTTATATTCTCCGTCATTGAAAAATTCCCAAATGTTCACTACAATTAAATGTCTAAGGAAAAATCTCTTGAAATTCAAATAATCTGCAAAATATATGTCTTGAAGAAGTCGGAATGAAAATAAGGGGATGACAGAAATGATAGGAAAGTTTAATTCGTCCATAATCTTTATAATTAGGACCATTATCTTCCAAGTTTCTCTAAATGAGTTGATGTCATCCACAAAATCATATTTTCGTGCAATGGCCTAACATTTGTTAAGATGGAAATTTGTTAAGTTAGAAAATAAATTTAGAAAAATATTAACAAAGCATCAAATTTATTGGGTTTGTGTAATAAGATATAGCTCGGCTTAAATAACTTTGGTAAAATAGAGCTAATAACATGTATATTAGTCTGATTTACATGCGTAGTTATATTAACATCATGATATTCATCAGATTGATAATTATTCTATACAGCAATAGTGCATAAGAGTGGGTACTGAAGGGGGGAAAAAAATCCAGTTTGAGATAGATTTATTTCTAACATTATGAATTATTGTACCTTCAGATCCCGCAATATTTCTAACGAAAGAAGTGTTTCCACACCTGATCTTTTTTGAGAAAGATATAGAGAAAGAGAACCCGAGGAGTTGTAGTCCTATTTAAATTGTATTATTTGTGGGAGATGCACTATAAGATTTGACAAAATCTAAACTTTCTATTTTTACCCTACATCCATGTGATATGTCAAGCTTAAAAAGATGTTAAGAAGCATAAGCATAAGTTAAGTTTAAAAATTGAAATCGGCATGCTCATTTATTTTATGCAATCATGGTCTATAGAATCACAAACTGGCCAGCTTTTAAAAAGATCGAAAACTGATCCATCGTGGAATAGAGAAACAAATTTCTAATTGCAATTATATTAGACAAAGCTTTGGATAAAGGATGCATGATTAAATAGATTAAGGATGCAACTACATGATCCACATAATTCATTCTATGTGGATTAAGGATGCAGCTACATGACCTGTAGAACTCTTCTAGATGAGTTATGTGGTCCGCACAGCCCAAATGTGATCTATAAGGATCAGGAATACATCAAGCTTATTACTCACTGCAACACTTACCACATAATTGTTAACATGAAATGGCTGACAGATTGTCATGGATATTTAACACCAAGAAAGTATATAAAATCAGTTATGATACAGGATCTACTCTAGACCCTTTTTTAAGGAATCCCAGTCCTTTTACTGCACATTTGTCAACATTAAGAAGTAAAATGTTGCTGACAGGAGAGTAAATTATGGCTACATAAAACATAGAACACCCGATTACTCTATTTCACTTCTCTCATTCTTATCCCTACACCATCTCAACTGGCATGTGCTCATGAACAGTGTGCGCAAATCCAACAGTAAACTGAGAAATGACATCAAACTTGTTTGCCCAGGTTTGCAGTGCTTGACATGTTATTGGCTTATCAGATACCTTTAACTCACTTAAAGTTCATTGTCCTCCCAATTGACATCCAAATGTATTTCAATCAATTGAATAACTAAGACATGTTTTATTAACACAACCCAATTGACATCCAAATGTATTTCAATCAATTGAATAACTAAGACATGTTTTATTAACACAAGTAAACGATATTATTTCAATAAAATGTATTTCAATCAATTGAATAACTAAGACATGTTTTATTAACACAAGTAAACGATATTATTTCAATAATTATGGCTCTTCTTTTAGAAAAATAATAATAAGATGATAATTGATGGCCCTTGCTAATACAAATCTAAATACATCATTCTAGCAGAAAAGATCATATAAAAATTTTACTGACCGTTAACCCACTCTTTGTACCTCGATGTATTGAGAATGGGAGTACGATTGTGGATTTGGCTTCACTATTCTTGAGAAACAGGGTAGGACTATGGGTGAGACAGACTGTTACAATAGAGCTCGAGTTCAAGCTAGGTTCATTTAATTCTTGGGGAAAACAGAGATGAACTAAGCATGAATGAGCTGTAGTTTCAAACTTGCAGACAATTAGCCCAGTAGCTCGAGCTTTACTTGAGATTATGTTTATACTAACAGAGCATAACCTATGCTCAGCTTGTTTATACACATCTAAATAAATCAACTAATTTTAAATTCAATATCAATTACGTTTAGTTGAAGCATACCACATAAATATTGTACTTGGTATTTAGCATCCTTAACCAATATGTCCAAACGTCCAGCTACAGTTTCAAAAAAGACTCCCAAATCATTGTTCATCCACAACAAAGATTTCCAAAGGGCATAGGTAAATAGAAGCTAGGATTTCAAACATCATTGCACAATGAAAGACATAGATAAGTAGTGAGAATTCAAGATGTTAAATAGAGGTGCTAAAGCTAAAAGACTATTTTTACCAGCTAATTTGAAGAGATCTTCGATCGAATCAGATAGAGGGACAAGTTTCCCCATTGCAGGGCCTTCTGTGGTATCATCTTCATCGGGATGATGTCCATGAATTGTTACTCGGGCCTTCTGTGGTATCATCTTCATCGGGATGATGTCCATGAATTGTTACTCTCTTGGTTACACTACTCGAAAATGGCTGATGAGTGGTTGTTGGCGGGATGATGTCCATGAATTGTTACTCTCTTGGTTACACTACTCGAAAATGGCTGATGAGTGGTTGTTGGCGATTCTGCAAAATTATTGCACATTAGTCCTGTTTCACATCTCTGGTTGTGGTCTCAAGAGCACATTATTTGTGGAATATTACATATGATTTCCATTTTCCTCCCAAAAGACTGTACATGTCTTCGAAATTATAGTTTACTACATATGATTTTTATCATTACACATCAGTTCTGGCTCAGATGTCTGTCGGTCTTTAGAATAATAGAAATCATATGTAAATTCTGTACTCAAAATTGATCCTTATAATTTCACAAATGAGCTCAACAATATGAAAATAGGAATCTATTTCAGTCTGGCTAATTCAGTCAGGTAGTGTAACACAATGAGACTTCTGTAGGTGTGTTGTATATTTACATGCTTGAATTAAAGCAGGAACAAATGATTTTATTCACCTTGTGTATCATCAACAGTCACACCATTGACATGTAATTCTCCATTTGTTGGTCTTAAATTCTGTCCACAAGAATCACAATAGCTGTTGGTACCATAACCTTGAGTACTGCCCTGGATCCTAATGGTGCAAGGCGACGAGCTACTGCAAATGCTCGGGATCAAATCCTCATGCTCTCTCTTCTCTGCATCACCAAAACACACAAACAATACATAAATAATAATAAAAAATCTATTTTCCCCAGAATTCAAGCAAATTAACCACAACACTCAAATTACCAAGAACCCTTTTTGGCTTCTTCTTCGCCTTCGGCTGCGGCGGCGATGGTCTACTCTCAGGCTCTCTCTTCACGGAGGCCGGTGGCCGGCGGCGCCCTTGTAGGAGGTCGGTATTCCTCAAGCTTTACCGTAGGCCGATGGGTGAGTTGCGGCCGAAATACGCTGTCGGCGGATGGCGCCGAGATGGCTGGCCGGTGAAGGAAACGCCGCCGCCAGTTGCATGCGGGAGCTTGCCGGCGGCGGAATCGCCGTGATCGGAGGCGGGCGAGCTGAGACTGCGACTCCTTCAGCCTCCTCTCCGAAACTTCCAGCTGCAAATTTCTCATTTTTGATGCCATCGGAGGCGGGCGAGCGAGCTGAGAAGGTGGCGTTTTTTATGGGAGCTTTGGAAATGGTTGAGTTTTTGATGGGAGCTTTGGACATGATGGCACAGTTAAGAAAAAAACTGGAACCCAATGCATTAATTACGGAAGTAGAGAAGGTGGCGTTTGCAATGTTCTTGGAAATTGAAATAGATGTTATGAAAGAGAAGGTGGCGTTTACAACACTTAAATTTGATGAATCGATTTTTTTAAGAATTTTTTTTAAAAAAAAAAGGAGAAATTGCCTCGTGTTGGGAACCGAAATTGATGCCATGTGGTTTTTTAAGGGTATGTGTTTTTTTTGCCACGTGTCATTTTTGCAAAGTGGCATTTTGATAGAGAGAAAAAAAAAGAAAAGCTAGATATGGGTGGATAAAATTTAATTATTACTATTTAAAGATGGTTCAATCTTGACCCTCCAACTAAAATTGACGCATAGGATCCATGCATGTCACATCCTATTGGAAACTTGCATCTCATAGGATATGCTCCCTATATATCTATATAAATCCACCCCCTAGATGGTGTCCATGATTTGAATATCTTAGCCATCCGTATGAATAGAAAAGAGAGTTTTTGCAACTTAGCAAAATAAGTCCTTATTATATTGATATATTAGAACAGAAATATTATTAGTTTCTTACCTCTTTGTCAAAATAAAGCAGTTCCTTCACTTATGATATTAATGTATTAGAATAGAAATATTATTGGTTTCTTACCTTGCTATCCTCGTCTTTCACAGAAAAAAGTTCCTGATGATTATAGGCTAAATTGCACAAAAATGCTCTATAGTTTTACCAATTTTGCAAGTAAGTGACTCCTATTTTAAAACTAAGCAAATAATTTCCTCAGTATTTCCTTTGTTAAATAACATTGTTGCCGTTAAACTTTTTTCATAAAGACTCAAACGCTCCTCCCCCATTTAATTAATTAGACCTCTTTTATTATTTTATCAACGATAAAAGCCCAATATTTCACTTACCCATCTACAACCCCAATGTTTGATGAATAGCTTTAAGGATACAAAATGTAGCAGAATAGCATATGATAGCTCACATAGGTATATTCCCAGAATATTTTGACAACTGTCAAGGAGGACATCAATTTGCAAAATTTTTAAAAATTTGGGGGATTTATTTCCAGTGTTTTATAACTTTGAGTAAGTTAACTACAAGGTTTGAGAACTCTAGGGCATTTATTTGCTAGGTTTTAAAATAAAGATCACCTATTTCCAAAGGTTGGTAAAGCTATGGGACATTTTTTTCCAGCAATTTATGTTGGATTTAATCTAATAAATCTAATTGTGGGCACATATGATTAATCAATGTGTATTGCTATCTTTCAGGATAACCCACTAAACAGGACCCGCCCTAGCATAAGGCAACTAAGGCCTTTGCCTTGGGCCCCAAGTTGGATAAGGCCCACCCACCCATATATATAATATATGTAACTTAGTTACTTAAGCATAAAGCTAACCCTATTTAAAGAGTGAATATCCAAAGATAAAAAGTGAAGTTAATAGCTTAGCAACTTATGAGATTGAAAATTTTGAATTCTTAATAGCTATGAATATTTGGTATGACATATTGTTTGCTGTTAATTCAGTTAGTAAAATCTTACAATCTAAATATATGCATATTGATATTGTCATAGATCAATTAAAGGATCTTATTGTATATTTAGAAAATTATAGACAAAATGTTTTTATATCTGCTTTGAATTCAACTAAAGAACTTGCTAATTAAATGACGTACAACCTATATTTTGTGAAAAACGTAAAATTCATAGAAAAAAACAATTTGATGAAATATTGGTAATGAAACAACATTTAACGCTGAAGAATCTTTTCGTATTGAATATTTCTATACATAGTTGATAAATCGCTTGGCTCAATTGAAAGTAGGTTTGAACAATTTAAAACGTATGAAAAAAAATTTGGTTTTTTGTTTGATTTGAAAAAATTAAAAGCTTTAGATGATATTGAATTGAAAGATTAAAATTACTAAAATCTTATTTAAGATCGACCATGTTACAAGATATTGAAAATAATATGTAATTTTGCCGCTCAAAAGGTAAGAAGAATGAGATAAAATGTATTATGAGTTGTATCACTTAGGCCTCATCCAATATTTCGCCTTGGGCCCCAAAATTCCTAGGTACGGCCCTGCCACTAAAGTGATCAATTAATTTAGGTTAATGAGTATTTAAATAAGTCATTTGGTTATATGTGCAGATACCAGGTTGTAATTGTGATTTGTTGAGGGGCCAAATTACAAATGTACAACATCTATAAATAAGGGGTTATGGTCCCTAATCTAGGGTAACATTCTCTAATTCTCTTCACCCCCATCTAAAGGAGAAATTCGGCTATAGAGAAACCCTAAGGTTAGAAGATCCAAAACTCATCTCAGGTTTCATCTATGGATTCAGGTATAAGCTTCCGCTCTTTTGATTATTGTTAATCTCTTCGAATTAATCATGGCTTTATGGTTTTAGATCTCAAGTTTTTATTAGATCTAACAATTTAGACATGATTTTATCTTTCCTCCTGATATATATATTTTTAATTAATAGAGAGTATACAAAAAAGGAAGCTGATTTTTTGACAACTGTAATATGATGCACAGTCGTAGGATGTAAGATACTCAGAGCGTCAATAAAAATTTTTCCGGGATTCATTCTCAAAAACTGGCCGGCCCTGATCCAAACAACACCCCATCCTCATGCGTAAAGTTGGGGTGTTTGTGGATCTAAATACACATGATCTATTATCAATTAGGTACGAGATATATCAACTTTATGTCATGATAATTTGCTACAGATAGCTCCTTACTGCATCAAACGCACTATAATATGCCCGATTTCTGAAACGAATTTGATTCCGCAATACTAGCTCCTTACTACTACATCAAAGGTAGGTAACATTTGACAGATCACACAAAAAGAACAAACGAAACATATATCTATCTCTTCGCCATTCTTCCTTCATTGCAAACACGAACATCCACCAACATCACAATAGACGCACTAAGATTTATACCAACCAAAAAAAAAAAAAAAATGGGAAGAAAATTCATTACATCATTCAGTCTGGTAACGTCGTAGGAGCCAATGAAGTGATGAACCAGAGAGCTTTTACTTAAAATCACCCGACATTGAGCTCAGGTTTAATTGTGCAAGTCATGCCCTTATGGCGATTCCTCGCAAGAATCCTTTTGGAAACAGGGGAAATGAGCCGGTCTGTTGGGCTCATGTACCTGCTTCAAAAGATTTATTAAAAGAAAAAGGGAGATCAATAACATCTATACGGCAAAAAGTTCAGTTAATTAAATCGGTTAATCACCTTTCAGCAAACTTGGATGAGTCTTTAGGGAGTTGAAGAGGAACAGGAGTGATGCTCTTCTTCGAACTCTGTGAGATCTCTGCTGCCTTCTCATTTGAAGTTTGCTCCATTTTACTGCAAAAGGGAGAGAAAGAGATTGAAGATAGGAGTAGAGTTCAATTGATGAAGGAGTTGTATTTATTATTTAACAGAAAGGGAAAAAGGAGAAAAAAAAAAGAAATTAAGTGACCGTTGCTATTATCAAGCAACGGTCTGTTTTTTTTTGAAGTGATGCTGATATGAACAGTGGATTAATTTTTGTAGTGGGTCGGTTGATGTTAGACCCGACCCAAAACGACCCGATAATACTCCCCAAATATTAGTTCTGTCATCAAAGCCTTACCGCGCGAAAATTAGAGATGAGTTCACAGCTGGTGAGCGCTTGGGCTTATATCTCCTCTCCTTCAAACCTCCATCGTTCTCCACAAAAGCCTAACCCTAGAAACGATCGTTGGCAACACCGTGGTGGATCTGCACGCAGATCTCAACAAAATCCTAACCCCAAGTTTTTGCGAGTAATAATCTCTCTCTCCGCCTATTTTTATGCAGAAATATAAGAAATTACAAGTTTACTTACATTTTTTTTCTCGTGGTTTATAACTTGCTTGATCGTTTGCAGGATGAAGTATTGTAAAGGATGTTTGTTTGGTAAAGATGAGAAGGATATCATGGTATATAAGTAAGTGAACTGTTGTTGTATTTTTTTTTAATTGCTTTGGTTTTAAATGAGGGATTTTTGTTGGATTAAATCTAATTATTGGCACATATGTTAAATTATTGTGTAATGCTATATTTAAACTTAACCCGCATAAAGTGATCAATCAATTAATTGGGTTAATGTGTATTTAAATATGTCATAGGCTAATTGTGTAGATACTAGATTGCAAGTCTAATTTGATGAGGGGAAAAAAAAAATAGAAAATAGCAATATCTATATAAAGGGGTTATGGTACCTAATCTAAGGGTGAAATTCTCTGTTTTCTTAATCCGCATCTAGAGAGAAACAAAAAGAGAGACCCTTTAGATTAGAAGATCTTAAACCCTAATTCAGAATTTCTTCATGGATTCAGGTATGTTTCCGCTAATTCTTCTTGTTAATCTCCTCTTTGAATTAATCATGATTCTTAATTATATTGTATGATTAAGATCGAATAAGGATAACAAGTGGCATCAGAGCCTTCGTGATTAGTTCTCTGAGATTAATGTTTAAGTTGAACAAAATTAGGGTTTGTTTTTGGATCTGTTCCACGCATGAACAATAACATGCAATTTGATCTTGTTTTCAATTATGTCGTTTTGTTTGATCTGGATACTTTCATGTATTAAGATTGCTTACAAAACATTCATGGATTAAGTTCAAAATCTATTGCAAAAGATCTATTTGGTTTGGTCGTTGATCTTTGGGCTATTCGCCGACGATCTTCAGGCTGGCGGCACCGCTGTCAAATGAAGATAGCGGCGGTGGCCATCATGAAACCCTAGGGTCGAAACCCTAAGGTGCAGGAGATCATGCAGGAGATCGTGCAGATTTTAGTGGGGAGTTAGGGCAGCGGCGGTTACCTTAATCGCAGGCGAGCCTTCACCCTAGGCGAACTCGAAGAAAATTTTAAAGCGAGCTTGAAGTTGATTGCAGGTGAGCTTCGTCAAATTTGGTTGAAGGCGAGATATGTCGACAACGCTATCTGGTGAGCCTGCACTCGCAGGCGAGCTTGTGCA
>NC_033796.1:83245563-83306772 GCF_001876935.1 Asparagus officinalis | reverse complement strand
TTCAAGTGAGCTCGAGCCTTGTTGTAGGCGAGCTCGAAGATCAATTCAAGCGAGCCTCATCAGGAACTCTGCAGGCGAGATCGAAGATCAAGTTAGGCGAGCTTGAGTTTTCGATTCAAGCGAGCTTCTTCGGCATAGTAGCAAGCGAGCTCGAATTCGGAATTGCAGACGAGCCTCGTTGGCTAAAAGCTGAAGGCGAGCTTCGTCGGTTTTGCTAGGCTTGCAGGCCAAAGCCCACTTAAGTTCTTTATTTTGGGTCTGTAATACTAATTAAAATATGGATTATTTGAATTGCTCAAATAATTTATTAAGTTGTGGGTCTTATTAAGTTATGGAAGTTTTTCTTATTACTTAAGTTATGGGCCTCATTAAGTTATGGTCCTTTCTTAAGCTTAAAAAACTCTTATGGGCTCTTTATTAAGCTGTGAAAATTCTTTTTTAATTTGAATTAAAATTGGGCTGGGCAACCCAGGGATTTGCCTATTCTTTCTTCAACCTCTTTCCGCCGCCAACCAAGTGCCTACTGAGACTTATTTCCTCTCGATTATAGTTGAATGGAAGTTTCATTTGAATTAAATTGGTAGTTAATCAATTATTTACTTCAAATAATATGACAATAAGGTATTAAGTTTGTCTCTCATTCTAAATAATTAATTGAAACAAGATGTTGCCAAAGTAACATATCTTGTATAAATTGTTCATGAGGGATGTTAGATGTTTGTGGGTATATTTTCGTGTAAATATTTAATCGGCCTAAAGGAAGGTTAATATTTATTTAGATTACATACACATCCGCGCTGATAAACGCGTGACATTTATAAGGTTTACATGTGAATAATGAATAAATCCAAAGATATTTTCATTATTTGCCATGTGTTATTGTCAGGGTTTGATCATTGCAACAAGGTATCACTTACAATTAATATTACTGTCCAAAGACTTGATATTAATGTTGTGCTGGATATCTTGAGAAGTGATTTATCATTATTTGAATTTTATTAATTACTAATTATAGTTAATAATATGAACATCTTTTGTTTCAGCTAATGCATCTGCTGCAACAATTTCTACAAACATCAATTTAATTCCCATGTTCAATGAGACAAATTTCAAGGTTTAGAAAGAGAACATTCTAATTGTTCTTGGCTGTATGGATCTAGACATTATATTAAGAACTGAACAACCCCAACTTCTCACTACGGATAGCACTCCTAATGCAAAGAAGGAGTATGATAAGTGGGAGAGTTCAAATCGCATGAGTCTAATGATCATTAAGCATGGCGTTCCGGAAGCCTTCAGGGGCATAGAATCCAAAAGGATTACTAAAGCTAAAGATTTCCTTACCGAAATTGAGAAACGTTTTGCTAAAACGATATGGTAGAAACAAGCACACTTTTAGCTCGCTTGATTTTGATGAAGTATAAGGGCAAAGAAAATTTCAGGGAGTACATCATGGAGATGTCTCATATTGCTTCAAAACTTATGACACTTAAACTCGATCTATGTGATGAGTTACTGGTGCATCTGGTTCTATTATCTCTTCCTGCATGCACAATTTAATCAATTTAAGATTAGTTATAACTGCCAACAGGAGAAATGGACTCTGAATGAGCTCATTTTGTTGGCCTCATGTTTATGAGTCTCCTCTCTAATCTTGTTTTGCTAATTACAAATAATTCCTAACAACGTGTGTCGAGTGTTTGCATTTATTTTCTTAGGTAATCTACACAAATATTTACATCGGAGGTTGGATGGAATTGTGTCATAACAATCATATCAAATGGAGGTTGGCGGAATAGTGGAGTGAAGTATTACACATTCAAGTCATATACAAGATCAAGATTCATCCGCATCCAAGATGAGCTTTATTGAAGATCTCATAGCTTGGGTATATTAGTTTAGGTTTATACTTTGTGTGTTGGTACTTAAAGCTCATATAAACATATATTCATGTTTTTTATTTTCAAGTTTATAAATATGAAACTAATAGTTATATACATATCGGTATATTCTAGTTTCCAATTTATCAATTTTGCATTTGGAAAAATAAATGTGTTTAAGATAATATTTTAAGGTATATACACTTTTATGAAAATTGTGTATTCTTATTTATGGACTTAACAATCTTTATATATATCTTTTATCAAGTCTATAAAAACATTTCATAAAGTTTCAAAATATTGTTTAAGTCAAAATGTCAAAAACAAGTGTTTTGACATTTTCATATTTTGGACTATTTTACAAAATGAAGAGATTTCTCATTTGGGAAGTGTAATTCCAAAAATTCTTTCTGTAACATATTTATTTTCATGTTTACAAGCATTTCTCAAAGTTTTATATTTTTTAGAATTTATTTGCTATTTTTAAAAGGGGCTTAAAGTTCAGTTTTATTGTTCACTTTAGGCTAATAACTTGTTATCAGTCAACTGATGAATTTTATTAGTCGACTGATAAACTCGCTTGGAATTCCTAAATTTTTTTGTTTTTGTGACTGATAAACTATCAGTCGACTGATGAGGTCATCAGTCGACTGATGAGCTCTTCAGTTGATCGATGAGCTGTGAGTTGCCTATAACGGACAGCTCATCAGTCTATTGATGAATAGTATCAGTCGACTGACGCTTGTAACGGCTAGTTTTCCAGCTTTCTGTTTTTTGTTTTTTTGTTGGATTTTCTTGATTTTTGAGCTTTGGTTTTCATCCTATATATACCCCTTTGTCATAACTATTTTCAACTACCAAAAAGAAAAGTTTAAAACATGTTTACAAGAGTTTAAGATTTGTTTAAGTTTGTTTTTGTGTTTGTTTGGTTTGTGAAGAATTTTTCATAAGAGCTAGAAGAGATCATCCTTTGGTGTTTGAGCTTCATCTCATCTCTCTCTCTCTCTTGTTTATTCATTAGAGAAGTTTTCTAAACTCAAACTCTAGCTTTACATTTATATACTTATTTGATTATCATTGTTATTAAGCTAAGAAGTTTTCTAAACTCAAACTCTAGCTTTACATTTATATACTTATTTGATTATCATTGTTATTAAGCTAGATTTCATATTTGAGTTTAGCTTTACATTTATATACTTATTTGATTATCATTGTTATTAAGCTAGATTTCATATTTGAGTTTAGTTTTGTTTGATTTGTTCTCTTTGTTACACATACCCACTTGAGCTTTTAGTATTTTCATACATAGGATATTTGGGTTGTGAGAGATTGTAACATTGAGTTGGGCTTCATTGTGTTCTCATCTATTATAGAGAACAAATTATTAGTATTTGTGCTTAAATTGTGAGATCACTTTGTAATACACTTGTACAACGAGAGAAGTGTGTGGTGAGAGATGGGGCCGGTTCCAAGAGAAGTGGCGTCGATAGTAAAGCCTAGAAGGAGGTCATAAATCCGATCACTTGAGGAAGGACATGGGCTAGAGACCAACACTTAGAGGGTGTAGAATGTGATTGCAAGAGTGTGAGATTATAGAATTTTTGGTGATCTAGAAAACCGAGTGTGAAGGTGTAAACATTTTGGGTGAACGTTGCAAACTCATTGTGTTAGTGGATTCTCTCCGGGAGTGGGGAGCGAAGACGTAGGTCAGAAAGACCGAACTCCGTGATCATATTGCTTGTTTGAGTTTGCTTATTTGTCCACTATTGTGTTTATTTTGTTTCGTATTTATTTGCCCCTTTGATCATATATCCTTGCTATAATTCATTGAATATTAATCTTGCTAGGACATATTTGTTAATAAGTTTTAATTGGTATTAATATCGGATTAGATTAGCATAAACCCTATCCACCCCCCCTCTAGGGTGTTTTCAATTAGTATCAGAGCTTGATGCTCTTTGATTTGTGGCTTAACCGTATTGAGTAAAAGATCCAAACTTTCATATTGTTGCTAATCTTGTTTTGATAATTTTCATCTTGCTTGCATAATATATCATGGATATGTATGGTACACCTAGTTTAGGTTATGCTATTAACATTGCTCCTAGAATTAGTAATTTCCCTTATGCCTAATAGTGTGTTAGATTTAAACTTTTTGTTCGATCTAGACACTTTGATTTGTGGGAAATAATTGATTATGCTTATATTGTACCCACCTCGGAGAAATCCAAGTGGAGTAAAAATAATCAAAGAATGTTTACCATGTACAATATTTTGTTAGAATTTTTACATAATACGTTTGATTCATCTTTTTCTAACAAGCTTGATTCTTTTAATAGTGCTTATACATCATGAAACCTTATAGAGGAATATCAAGAGAATTTGGAGGCGATCCAACAAGCTTTGGAGGATTCCGTTTCTAGTTCATGTGAAGCTTCATTTTTATGTACACGGCCACTAGGCGATAGCCCTAGTGTGGTAAGCGAGTCCGATTCTGATGATGAACTAGCTATTGAAGAACTCACATGTGTATATGATAGGTTAATGCATGTCTACACTAAGTTACATAATAATTTTATTAATCTTAAAAACAAGCATGTAGAATTGAAATCTGATCATGAGATATTAGCTTCTAAGTTTGATAATATTTCTAATAAAAATATGATCCTCAAATAAAAGAATGATAAATTAAAATCGGATCATGATTCTTTGCTTTCAAACTTTGCTATTTTAACTCATGAAAAAAAATGCCATGTTAGAAGTAGAAAACATGAAAAATGACGTTAGCTCTTTTGCTAACAATTATATTTGCTCTACTTCCAATAACAACGCTTGTATGCAAAATGATGAGTTGAATCTTGTTAAGGAACGTATATCTTCTCTAGATTCAACCCTTAATTTATGCATTGATAAATATAAGAAGCTTGTGAATATGTGTGCTAAGTCTCATGCTACTACTTCTAAACATCCCATACACCATGCACATATATATAGCAAAGCTTAAAAATATTCTATTTGCGGCCGAAAAGGCTATTTAGCTAAATTTTGCTATGATGCACACAAACATAAAAATATTAATGCTCCTTGTGCATCTCATAATGTTTCTTCATCATCACACACACATGCTCATGCACCTATTGTTAATCATAAGCATGCTCATATGTATCATTGTGATTTTTATGGTAGAGTTGGTCACTTAGCTAAGTTTTATTTTGATTTGCGAAAAGTTTCTAAATCAGAAAATATTTTAAAAAGACCAACATTGTTTCAAAATGTTTTACATTTGCAAAATGCTTTACATTTGCAAAATGCTTCTAAAAGACCATTTTTGTTTGTAAATGTTCATCGTGCACAATCTAATGGCCATCATTCACAAATGCATCATTTTCATTGCATATATTGCAATCGGAAAGGTCATTTGCACAACTATTGTTATGACCGTGTCCGTGCACTAAATGCGTCCAAATGAGATTATAACCCTAGGGCTTTGCGCTTTAATGATAGGGGTCATGTTCCTAAATCTTCCGTCACCAAAAGTATTTGGGTGCCAAAACCATTTAAATTTTTAAATCAAAATATTTTAGTGTTTTTGTTTTTCATCTCTTGTTTTTGAAAAACATGTTTTTGAAAATAAAAAACAAAATTTTAAGTAAATAATTATGTTTTCATTTTATTGGTTTTGATTTTGATGAGAGATTTGTGTTTAAGCACCCCCCCCGGATTTATTGGTTATTTATTTCAAAATCATATTTACCGGGTGCTAAATGTTTATATGGGTTGTAACAAGCTCAAGAGCTTGATATGGTTACCTCTCTTGTTTTCTTATCAAATATGAAAAAAATTAATATTGGTTTGTTTTTATGTTATTATGGTTTAATTGATTAGTTTATGATTTCATATGAGTGATCTGTTTTTCTTTTTGACCTTTATGATTGTCATGACTTTTATGATTCTCATTTTTGTTTTCATTTGAAAATATTTTTTTCATGATTCTCATAATTTTCATTCTTTTGATTTCATAAATCCATTTATACATGGTTTTTATATTTATATTTTAAGACACACTTTTTCATATTTATATATCTATATATGTTCTCAAGGTCTTGTTGTATGTGAGTTATGATTAGCATGTTTTTCATCTATGCTTGCTCATATATATTTGCCTTGATTTTTAGTGCATATATTCTATATGGTTTTTTGATAGGGGGAGTCTTCCCCATACCCTTCTATGTTTTTTTATACTTACTTGTGCTTATTGATAGGGGGAGCTTTCGCTCTCTTATTCTTTTGTTTTCCCTATTTTTGATGTTGACAAAGGGGGAGAAATATTATGAGTATAACTTTGGTTTTATGCATGATGTTTATGGTTTACATATTCTTTTGTATCATGCATATTTTATATCTCTTTGTGTAGATTGTTTATCAACATAAAAAAGGAGATTGTTGGCCTCATATTTATGAGTCTACTCCCTAATCTTGTTTTGATGATTACAAATAATTCCTAACTCGTGTGTCAAGTGTTTGCATTAATTTTGTTAGGTAATCTACACAAATATCCGCATCGGAGGTTGGATAGAATTGTGCTATAACGATCACATCAAATGGAGGTTGGCGGAATAGTGGAGTGAAGTATTGCACATTAAAGTCATATACAAGATCAAGATTCATCCGCATCCAAGATGAGCTCTATTAAAGATCTCATAGCTTGGGTATATTAGTTTAGGTTTATACTTTGTGTGTTGGTACTTAAAGCTCATATAAACACACATTCATGTTTTTTGTTTTCAAGTTTATAAATATGAAACTAATAGTTATATACATATCCGTATATTCAAGTTTCCTATTTATCAATTTTGCATTTGGAAAAATAAATGTGTTTAAGATAATATTTTATAGTATATACACTTTTATGAAAATTGTGTATTCTTGTTTATGGACTTAACAATCTTTATATACATCTTTTATCAAGTCTATCTTTTATGAAAATTGTGTATTCTTGTTTATGGACTTAACAATCTTTATATACATCTTTTATCAAGTCTATAAAATCATTTCATAAAGTTTCAAAACTTATGGACTTAACAATCTTTATATACATCTTTTATCAAGTCTATAAAATCATTTCATAAAGTTTCAAAACATTGTTTAAGTCAAAATGTTAAAAACAAGTGTGTTGATATTTTTATATTTTAGACTATTTTGAAAAATAAAGAGATTTCTCATTTGGGAAGTGCAATTCCAAAAATTCTTTTTGTAACATGTTTATTTTTATTTTTACAAGCATTCCCCAAAGTTTTACATTCTTTGGAATTTATTTGCTATTTTTAAAAGGGGTTTAAAGTTCAGTTTTATTATTCATTTCAGGCTGAAAACTTGTTATCAGTCGACTGATGGATTTTATCAGTCGACTGATGAACTCACCTGGAATTATCAAAAATTTCTATTTTTGCGACTGATAAACTATCAGTCGACTGAAGAGGTTATCAGTCGATTGATGAGCTCTTCAGTCGACCGATGAGCTATGAGCTGCCTGTAACGGTCAGCTCATTAGTCGACTGATGTACAGTATCAGTCGACTGACGCCTGTAACGGTTAGTTTTTTTCAGCTTTCTATTTTTTTGTATTTTTGTTGGGTTTTTTTGGTTTTTGGGCTTTGGTTTTCATCCTATATATACCCCTTTGTCGTAACTATTTTCAACTACCAAAAAGAAAGGTTTAAAATAAGTTTACAAGAGTTTAAGATTTGTTTAAGTTTGTTTTAGTGTTTGTTTGGTTTGTGAAGAAATTTTCATAAGAGCTAGAAGAGATCATCATTTGGTGTTTGAGCTTCATCTCATCTCTCTCTCTCTCTCTCTCTCTCTCTCTCTCTCTCTCTCTCTCTCTCTCTCTCTCTCTCTCTCTCTCTCTCTCTTGTTTATTCATTGGAGAAGTTTTCTAAACTTATCTCTCTCTCTCTCTCTCTCTCTCTCTCTCTCTCTCTCTTGTTTATTCATTGGAGAAGTTTTCTAAACTTAAACTCTAGCTTTACATTTATATACTTGTTTGATTATCATTGTTATTAAGCTAGATTTCATATTTGAGTTTAGTTTTGATTTATTCTCTTTGTTACACACACTCACTTGAGCTTTTAGTATTTTCATGCATATTATATTTGGGTTGTGAGAGATTGTAACATTGAGTTGGGATTCATTGTGTTCTCATCTATTGTAGAGAATAAATTATTTGTATTTGTTCTTAAATTTTGGTATGACTTTGTAATACACTTGTACACTGAGAGAAGTGTGTTGTGAGAGACGGGGTCGGTTCTAAAGCCTAGAGAGACGTCGTAAATCCGAGCACTTGAGGAAGGACATGAGCTATAGACCAACACTTAGAGGGTGTAGAGTGTGATTGCAAGAGTGTGAGATTATAGAGTTTTCGATGAGCTAGGAAACAAATCAGAGTCTCTAGATGTGTTCAAAGCTTTTAAAGCTGAAGTTGAGAATTAACTCAACAAAAAGATTAAAACCGTTAGATCTGATCGTGGCGGTGAGTACTACTGTAGATATGATGGTTCATGTAAACAACGTTCAGAGCCATTTGCTAAATACCTAGAGGAATACAGTATTGTCCTACAGTACACCAAGCCAGGGTCACCTAGCATGAATGGTGTAGCTAAAAGACGGAACATGACTCTTAAGGATATGGTAAAAAGTATGATTGCTTATTCTTCTTTACCAGAGTCACTCTAGGAAGAAGCATTAAAGACAACAACTTACGTTCTGAACAGAGTACCAAGTAAAGCAATTGTAAAAACACCTTATGAACTTTGGACTGGTCGAAAGTCTAGTTTAAAGTACTTACACATTTGGGGATGTCTATCTAAGGCTAGGCCTTATAGGCCAAATAAAAAAATTAGATTCCAAAACAATTAGCAGCTACTTTATTGGTTACTCTGAACGATCTAGGGGCTATAAGTTTTATGATCCCACACTCAGGACTATTTTTGAGACGGGAATAACAACATTCTTTGAGGATGTTGAGTTTGGGGGGAGAAATAATGTTAGAGACATTGCTTTTAAGGAGGAATTTGCTTCAGACCCAATCTATATTGTTATTTTTGATAATATTTAGGTTCCTATACCTGTTATTGATCAAGAAGCAAATCTGGAACCTCAAGAAGACAATGTTATACAACTCCTTGTTCCAGAAGAACAAACTCAACAACCTTAAGAATCAGTGTCATTACGGAGATCCATGAGAGAAATGAGTAATGTTATTCCAGATGATTATATTGTATTTCTCGAAGAATATGAGGAAAATAATAGAATGATGGAAGATGATCCAATCAACTTCCATCAGGCCATGAAAAGTTCTAACTCTTAAAAGTGGATTGATGCTATGAATAAAGAGTACAAGTCTATGTAAGACAATAAGGTTTGGGAACTTGTTCCATTACTAGAAGGTGCAAAACCAATTGGTTATAAATGGATATTTAAAACCAAACGGGATGCAAATGGTAATGTGGAGAGGTATAAGACACGTAATGTAGCAAAATGCTATACTCAAAAGGAAGATATTGATTATATAGAGACTTTCTCTCCGGTTTTATCGAAAGACTCTTTTAGAATAATAATAACATTTGTTGCTCACTTTGATCTTGAGTTACATCAGATGGATATTAAGACTGTGTTTCTCAATGGGGACATTGCTGAAATGATCTATATGGTTCAACCAGAGAACTTTGTGTTAGGAGACCCAAAAAATATGGTTTGTAACTTAAAAAAATCCATCTATGGAATCAAGCAACCTCCTCGTCAATGGTATCACAAGTTTTAACAAATAATTATCTCATTCGATTTTGAGATGAATATTGTTGATGACTGTGTATATCACAAGTTTAGTGGGAGTAAGTATATTTTTCTGGTTATGTATGTCGATGACATATTGCTTGTCACTAATGATATAGACATGTTGCACGAAACCAAGAGATTTTTATCAAAGAATTTTGAGATGAAATATCTTAGGGACGCCTCTTTTATATTAGGAATTCAGACACATCGAGATCGTTCTCGAGGTATACTTGGATTATCACAAAAGAGCTATATCGATAAAGTACTCAAAAGGTTTGGTATGCAAGATTGTAGACCAGATGACGCCCATGTTGCTAAAGGAGACAAGTTTAGTCTAAATCAGTGCCCCAAAGGTAACCTTGAAATTCAAGAAATACAGAAGATTTCTTATGCTTCAGCTGTCGGAAGTATAATGTATGCTTAGGTGTGTACGCGTTCGGATATTGTGTACATTAATTATTGGTATGTTAGGCAGATGCTTAAGCAACCATGGTATGGACCATTGGATAGCAATCAAAAGGGTTATAAGGTACCTGTAGAAAACAAAAGATTATATGCTCACATATAGAAAATCAAAACAGTTGGATGTCATTGGGTACTCTGATTCTGATTTTGCTGGATGCCAAGATATCTGAAAGTCTACATCAGGCTACATTTATATATTAACAGGAGGAACTATATCATGGAATAGTGTCAAACAGATATTTGTAGCTTCCTCCACTATGGCAGTGGAGTTTGTAGCTTGCTATGATGAATCTAATCATGGAATATGGTTGCGAAATTTTGTCACTGTATTACGCATTCTGAAAAATGTTAAGAGACCACTTAAGTTATTTTGTGATAATAAATCAGCAGTGATGTATGCCAATAACAACAGAAGCTCATCTAAGTCAAAGCACATTGACATTAAGTTCCTAATTATGAAAGAAAGGGTGCAGAGTGGACAGATATCCATATAGCATATTGGGATAAACTCCATAATAGCAGATCCTCTTACAAAAGGATTGCCACCCAAGGTCTTTCATGAGCACATTGCTCATATGAGTGTGGTATTATTTGAGGATATCATGATTTAGTGGGAGTTTGTAATTTTTTTAGTGCCTTATGTTTGGTTTTTTGTCTGATCAGAATAAAGTTTTAGTTTAGACACTCTGTTATAGTATGTTTGGAATTGACCTCACTAAAATTTAAGATATACCAGTTAAAAATAGACATGTACAGATCACATTGCATGTAATTTTCGTGCTACACATCCATGATTGATCTATGTCATTTGACTGTATTGGTATATGTGACCATTGATGGGTTTAGTCACGATAAATGTGACGAATGCCACTTTGATCCTATATAGATATAGTCAATGGACGAGATTGTTTGGAAATACCCTTATTTGTGATAGCAATTTTTAGAGCTCATAATGTTATACACACTTTAAGGAAACATATGGTGCCAAAGTGGGAGATTGTTGGATTAAATCTAATTATGGGTACATATGTTAAATTATTATGTAATGTTATCTTTAAAGTTAACCCGCATAAAGTGATCAATCAATTAATTGGGTTAATGAGTATTTAAATATGTTATAGGCTAATTGTGTAGATACCAGATTGCAAGTCTAATTTAATGAGGGGCCAAATTAGAAAATAGCAATATCTATATAAAGGGGTTATGGTCCCTAATCTAAGAGTGAAGTTCTATGTTTTCTTAATCCCCATCTAGAGAGAAACAAAAGGAGAGACCCTTTAGATCAGAAGATCTCAAACCCTAATTTAGAATTTCTTCATGGATTCAGGTATGCTTCCGCTAATTCTTCTTGTTAATCTCCTCTTTGAATTAATCATGGTTCTTAATTATATTGCATGATTAAGATTGAATAAGGATATCAATTTTTGCTCTATATGGTTGATTATGTGAAGAATGAGTGTCTAATATCAGAGTATTTGTTACTTTTTTTCTATAATAATCATTAGCATTTGATTTCATTGATCATTATCTTCCTTACTACTGATCATATTTACAAGTTACAAGACATTTTTTACGTTGAGATGTAAGATATATTCCCAATGACAAGCATCAATGGGTAAAACATGCTCAAATTTTTTTTTTTTACAATATTAATTTTGAGCGGGAACCAAGTTCTTGAAGTGAAGAAAATTAGTGGTCTCGCCTATCTACTTGCATGCTGCATACATTATAAGGACATTTGAAGAGGGATAACGCAGGTTAGAAATCCTGAGAAATCAAAGCTGCTGCTTCCTTTTTTTTTTTGGAATTTAGGTTGTTGTGGCCAACATCTAGTTGTGAAATAGGCCTTGTCATCTAGTATGTAGAAAAGTGAAATGTAAGATTAGTTTTTGGTTTGGTTTCCAGTGAACAGTGCTACGATTTAGAGAAAGTATGAACTTTGGACTATCAATCTCTGAGTCTTTTAATTCTGATATTGACATTAAAAGACTTGGAAATTAAAAGACTCATTATTAGAATCAAAAGAACTTGGTACCATCCATAAAGTCTCCAACAGTTATGACGTGTTAGAGAAGGAGGGGACTATCTACAGAAAACTTTATTTGATATTTTCTTTTTCCCCTTTCCAAAAGTAAGCCCTGTTATAGTAATAGTTCATTTGCAAAGAACTTGGTTCTAGTCGGAAGATTGTTTATCTTTTTTACTCCTTTCTGAGCTTGTTCATCTTTGACTGTGGCATTGTGCTCATTGTGTATTGTGTAATAATTTTTATGGGATGATAAGGCTGGTTGGTCATAGGATTTGGGCGCGGATCCGTGCTGTTCTTTGTGGGGGAAAATTTATATAGTAAACTGACTATGCCAATATACTAATTCCTCTAACATGAACTGTGAACGCGGATAGTGGGGTCACCCACCTGCAAGCTTTGAAGAAAAAAAAAAAAAATTCAGTGAACGCGGTTTCGATTCCGCGGCTTCTGCTGGCCCACCCGATTCCATATTCTGCGGCTTCTGCTAGCCCACCCGATTCCATTTTTTGAGACCTATAAATTTTTCTAGGGTTTCGTGGAGTAGCAGTGTGAAGGCAGGGGCGGAAGTACAAGTTGGGTTTTCTATTTGCGGCTGCAGCACAAGAGCAGGCAGCAGGGAAAAGTCTTAGGGTTTTGTGAAGAGAGAAAAAGTATTTGGAGGCTGACCTTTTCTTGTGAAGAAAAGCAAGGAGCCTATTTGAGGGTTTAGATTGTGAGAGTTGTAAACCCATTGTATTCTTTTTTTCTTTAATAGTAGACCCCCCCTCCTTGCCCCGTGGACGTAGGCAGTTTGCCGAACCACGTAAAATTGGTTGTTTGAGTTTGTGGTCATTGTAATAGTTTTTAGGATCCCTCGACGCGCAGTCCTAGAGCTGACGAGAGGAAGAGCTAATATCCCACTCTGATGGGATATTAGGCTTCAGATTCTTGTTTCCTTTGAGATACAAGAATTCTTATTGAGATCTTTCTCTCTTATTGTGCACCAGAAACTCTGCCGAAATTTCCGCTGTGCACAACAAGTGGTATCAGAGCTCGGGCTACGCTTGGGCTATTTGGAGGAGTAGATCAATTTGGAGGCTCGTCTAAGGCTTCGTTTGGTGATAAAGGTGGAATCTTTTGTGAAAGACTCTGTCTTTTTAGTTTTGGATCTATTCTTCGTTCGTTGGTGCGTTGAGAAAGATGTCGGGGAAAGAAGGTGCTTCGGGTGTCGAGGGTGGTGCTTCTGGCGCGAAGACCATTCAGAGTTTGAATATCCACTCTATGAAGATAGATGTGGAAAAGTTTAATGGCACAAATAATTTTGGATTATGGAGATGCGAGGTTTTGGATGCGCTGAACGCGCAGAATTTGGAGGATACATTGGAGTTAGATGGCAAGCCAGATGAGATTGAAGAGAAGGTTTGGAAGAAGATGAATCGAACGGCGTGTGGTGTGATTAGGTCTTGTTTGACTCAAGATCTAAAATATGATGTGATGAATGAGACTTCTGCGAAGAAGATTTGGGAGATTCTCGAAAGCAAGTATTTGACCAAGAGTGTGGAAAATCGCTTGCATTTGAAGAGGAGACTTTATCGTTTCCAGTTGAAGAAGGGAACCTCCATTAGAGATCACATGAACCACTACACGAAGCTTCTTGCGGATTTGGCGAACGTGGATGTTATAATTGAAGATGAGGACAAGGCGTTGTTTCTATTGAGTTCCTTGCCCGACGAGGAATATGAGACATTCGTCCTTACTCTTATTAATGGGAAGACATCCCTTTCGTATAGTGAGGTCACTGCTGCATTGGTGAATTATCAGCTTCGGAAGAAGGATAAGGAGAATTCGACTGAGTCGGTAGCAGAGGCGTTGGTCGCAAGAGGGAAGAATCCGAACCGAAAGAATTGGAAGTCACAGTCTAGAGTAGGAAAAGATCAGTGTGCTTGGTGTAAGGAGACTGGTCATTGGAAGAAAGACTGCCCAAAGATCGATGAATGGATGAAGAATAAGCAGAAGGGAAAAGAGAAGCAACCATCATCAGAAACAAACATCGTATCGGATGGTAATATTTCTGACTCTTCTATTTATTCTCTTTCTATCGGTCCTACAGATAGCTATTCAGAGGAATCTGAATGGATGTTGGATAGTGGTGTGACCTATCATGTGTGTCCTAGAAGGGAATGGTTCTCCAGTTTTGAGAAGCTGGTGGATAGTGGTGTGGTGTACATGGATGATAACCGTGCATGCCAGATCCTTGGGATAGGAAGAATTCGCATCAAGATGTTTGACGGGACTGTTAGAGAGTTAAACGATGTGAGATATGTTCCTTCTTTGAGGAAGAACTTGATCTCGATTGGAGCTTTGGTTGGAGAGGGTCTGAAGGTTCGTGTTGAGGACATGGTTCTCGAGATTATAAGAGACTCTCGTATTTTGATGAAGGGCGTCAGGAGAAATAACCTGTATTACTTGACTAGAGGTATAATGGTAGGTAGAGAACTGACGACTTCTATTGATTCGACTAGACTGCGGCATTTGGGGCTTGACCATTCTAGTATTGATTCCTCGCATAGATTGAAAGAGGGTGCGAAGACCTGCAGTTTGAAGTCCAGTGAACATGTTGAAGTGAGCAAGAAGACCGAGGTGAAGTTTGGCACCTCTATTCACCGTGCTAAGGATCGTTCTAAAGGAGTTCACGTGGATGTTTGGGGGCCTTCCAAGGGAGCATCATTGGGAGGTAATAGAAGTTTGGTTTCCTTTGTTGGTGACTGTTCTAGGCGTGTTTGGGTTGCAACCAAATCCCCATTGGAGAAAGTCCTAGTAGTCTCTAACAGTTTGAAGAAGTGTAAGATAGACAAAAAGGTGAAGGTACTCCATTCTGGTGGGAGGTACAAGATGGACATGTTTCTGTATTAGAGCCGAGCTCACGGCATTTCGAGACACTTCGTTGGAAAGGAAATCTTGGGGTAACTAGATAGGGTAACAAATTTGGAAGACCGTGCCTTGCTAAAGGAGGATCGGTGTTTGTGGTCGAGTAATGGTTTGCAGAAGAGGTTCTGGACTAATGCTTCGACATATTTGGGTTATCCTATTAAAGAGTTGTCAACTGCTGTGATTGGAGGTAAAACTCTATTGGAAGATTGGTCTGGTAGTGTCACTTCGGTTGAGGCTTCGATGAGGAAGCCAATTGACTCTCAGCAGGTGGAGAGTTTTGGACAGACCTTAGAGGTATCGCAGCGAGTGGAGAGTGATGCTACTCCATATTGGGTGAAGATTACTCCAGATCATACTGCATCATTTAGGATTCCAGCTGAGGTGATACAGTTAATGGATCAATTTGTTTTGGATGCAGATGATGAGTTGGGTTTTGATTCGAGTACAGATGATAGATGTAGTTTGGATATGACCATTGGTTCACCTCAGGTGGAGGTGTTTGAGGCCATTGGAGGTTCTATCAGTCGCAGACTTGATGATGATATTAGAGAAGGGTTGCGAACTCTTCTAGTGTGAGACCTTTGGCGACCATTTGGGTGAACTACGTTCGGCGTGATTTTTTGGGCAAGAGGATACGTAGGCAGTCTTTACGATGCAGCCGGTTTTGGATTTTGATGGGGGTGAGATCGATTTGGTGAGTTGATACCGACATTTGAAGAGTGTTTGCATTCTCATTTGGGTTCTCGACTTGTTATGGATTGAGTCTGTTGTCGTGAATTGTTTCACGGTGTACTGGACACAACAAGTGAGACATATGGTTTGGTTGGTATCGGCTCAGTTTTAAGAAAACTTCACCGAGGTGGAGAATTGTGAACGCGGATAGTGGGGTCACCCACGTGCAAGCTTTGAAGAAAAAAAAATCAGTGAACGCGGTTTCGATTTCGCGGCTTCTGCTGGCCCACCCGATTCCATTTTTTGAGACCTATAAATTTTCCTAGGGTTTCGTGGAGTAGCAGTGTGAAGGCAGGGGCCGAAGTACAAGTTGGGTTTTCTATTTGCGGCTGCAGCAGAAGAGCAGACAGTAGGAAAAAGTCTTAGGGTTTTGTGAAGACAGAAAAAGTATTTGGAGGCTGACCTTTTCTTGTGAAGAAAAGCAAGGAGCCTATTTGAGGGTTTAGATTGTGAGAGTTGTAAACCCATTGTATTCTTTCTCTCTTTAATAGTAGATCCCCCCTCCTTGCCCCGTGGACGTAGGCAGTTTGCCGAACCACGTAAAATTAGTTGTTTGAGTTTGTGACCATTGTAATAGTTTTTAGGATCCCTCGACACACAGTCCTAGAGCTAACGAGAGGAAGAGCTAATATCCTACTCTGATGGGATATTAGGCTTCAGATTCTTGTTTCCTTTGAGATACAAGAATTCTTATTGAGATCTTTCTCTCTTATTGTGCACTAGAAACTCTGCTGAAATTTCCGCTGCGCACAACATGAACTGTAAAAGCATGGACCCAATTTTTTCAAACAAAACCTATATTCAACTACAAAAAGAAAACTTGATATACAAATATAAAACTGAAAGAAAAGGATCCCTACCATTACATTGTTGGATTTGGGTGTGGATTCGAACCTCCGCAGGAGACGCAGGCAAGGCGAGGACGACGAGGTCAGGCGAGCTCGAGGCCATGCAGCCTTGCAGGAGAGCTCGACGACGAAGGCGTGATGAGATGCAGGCGAACTCCTTCAGGCAAGCTCGAGCGGGCGATGAGGTCGAGGCAGCTCCGTAGGCGAGATCTAAGATCTTCAGGCGAGCTCGAACTGATTCAGGCGAGCTCAGGGCCTTTACAGGCAAGGTCGAGACAACAAGCGACAGCCTGTCGCTAGGGTTCCCTTATAAAAGAGAACCCAGAGCTCTCTCTCTCTCTGTAGCCTCTTCTCTCTCTCTCCCCTCTCGTGACTCTTCTTCTCTCTCTCTCCCCTCTCGTGACTTCTTCAAGCTCCTGGCGGTGGCGGCTCTCTCTCCCCTTTTTCTCTGCTCTTCTTTTCTCCAGCTCACAAGTGTTAAAGAGGGAGAAATTAAAGAAGATGGGGATTTAATTTAAGAAGGGGAATCTTCTTAAGAAGGGGGATTTAAGACTGTAGCTACAGTGTTGATTTTTGTATTTATTGAGAGATCTCAAGTTTGAGATATATTCTTGCATTATAATTTCTTTGATTAATAAGAAATTAATTGTGCGGCTTCCGAGACGTAGGAAAGTTTGCCGAATCTTATTAAATCTTGGTGTACTTTTCTCTACTGTATTTTCTTACTATTTTAGGGGTTTAGCGTAGCCCAGGGTATTTCCCAACAACTGATATCAAAGCCCGAAACGATCTAGAGGAAGTCAGATTCAAGTGAGAGCAATGACTGCAGATGAAGGAAATATGAGATTAGAGAAGTTTGATGGAATATATTTTGGATTTTAGAAAATACAGATAGAGGATTATTTGTATCAGAAAAATCTATATCAAACCCTTTGAGGGAAGAAGCCGGAGTCTATGAAGGAAGATGAGTGGAACCTTCTACACAGACAAGCCCTCAGAGTTATCAGATTGACACTAACTCGCAATGTTGCGTTCAACATAGCGAAGGAAAAGACCACATCGGGTCTTATGGTAGCACTCTCAAATATGTATGAGAAGCCATCAGCCGCAAAAAAAGTTTATTTGATGAGGAAGTTATTCAATCTAAAAATGGCGGAAGGCGCGTCAGTAGCACAACACCTCTATGAAATCAACACGGTCACAACCCAATTGAGTTCAGTTAAATTTGAGTTTGATGAAGAAGTTCGAGCGTTGATACTTTTGTCTTCACTACCAGAAAGCTGGAACGCTATAGTCACGGCTGTGAGTAGCTTGTCAGGAAGCAACTAGTTGAAGTTTGATGACGTTCGTGATCTGGTTCTCAGTGAGGAGATCCGATGGAGAGAGTCGGGTGAAGCTACAACCTCTTTATTATTGCATACAGAGTCAAGAGGTAGAAATTCAACCAGAGAGAATGGACGAGGCAAATCAAACTACAGAGGTAGATCAAAGGACAGGAGGTCCAAGTTAATGAATCCAATCAACAGCTCAAAGACTATCGAGTGTTGGAATTATGGAAAGATCGGGCACTACAAGAATTAGGCAAGAGTGCACAGAAGGAGAAGGAGGTGATGGCAGAGGTAAATGTCACTTCCACCTCAGGAAGAGACGACACGTTGATATGATCTTTGGAGAGCAAAGAAGAGTCTTGGGTGTTAGACTCTGGAGCGTTGTTCCATGCTATTTCTCAGAAAGAATTCTTCAAAAAGTATATCCCCAAAAATCTTAGATATATATACCTTAGTGATGATCAACCGTGTGCTATTGTAGGCTAAGGTGTAGTGAAAATTAAGTTGAACGGGTCAGTATGGGAGCTGAAGGATGTCATGCATATTCCCGACCTGAGAAAGAACTTAATATCCGTAGGCCAGTTAGCTGACGAAGGATATACTACGACCTTCCATGGAGATGATTGGAAGATCTCAAAGGGTGCAATGATGATTGCCCGATGTAAGAATAATGGTACCCTGTATATGATAGAAGGTGCACGTTGTTTAATCTCAGTTGTAGTAGGCAATGAGATTTTAAAGCTGTGGCACCAGAGACTCGGTCATATGAGTAAAAAGGGGATGAAGATTATGCACACAAAGGGAAAACTCCCAGATTTACAATCAGTAGAGATTGATATGTGTGAAGAATGCATACTTGGGAAGCAGAAGAGTGTTAGCTTTCAGACAAGTGGCAGAACCCCGAAGAAGGAGAAGCTTGAGCTCATTCACTCAGATGTTTGGGGACCAACAACCACTACGTCCATTGGTAGGAAATACTACTTCGTGACTTTTATCGATGATCACTCTCAGAAAGTGTGAGTCTACTTTCTAAAGCATAAATTAGAAGTATTTGAGGCTTTCAGAAGATGGAAAGCTATAGTCGAGAATGAGACCGGTCTAAGAATAAAGAAGTTCAGGATCGACAATGGCGGTGAGTATAAAGACACCGGATTTAAGAAGTTTTGCTATGAGCACGGGATCAGAATGGAGAAAACCATGCCGAGCACACCTCAACATAATGGTGTAGCTGAGCAGATGAACAAAACATTGACAGAGAGAGCCAGAAGCATCTGTATACAGTCAGACCTACAGAAGAAATTCTGGACAGAAGCAGTCAACACAGAAGAAATTCTGGGCAGAAGCAGTCAACACAGTAACTTACTTAATTAACCGAGGTCCATCGGTTCCATTGGAGCATAGAATATCAGAGGAGGTATAGTGCGGGAAGGAGGTAAAACTCTCACATTTTAAAGTTTTTGGCTGTGTAGCTTACGTGCATATTAGTGATCAAGGTAGGAATAAGCTTGATCCCAAGTCTAAGAAATGCACTTTCATCCGCTATGGTAAAGATGAGTTTAGCTACCGCATTTGGGACAATGAAAACAAGAAAGTGATCCGCAACAGAGATGTGATATTCAACGAGAAGGTGATGTACAAGGACATGCACAAGACAGATGCCTTTGACTCAAAGGAGAGTGAGTCAATATTTAGAGATGTAGATGATGTCTCAGGTGATTGTAGGCGTCAAAAATTGCCTATAAGATATCACATACAGCTCGAGATGAAGAGAAGGTGATAAAATTCATCATTTGAGTCAAAGAGGATCATCCAATGCCAAAGACCAACTAAGGAATGCAAAAAAATGCAAAACAACAAAAATAAGAGGACATCATACAATTTCTGAGACAAAGAAGTTGTCTAGGAAACTATTAGATAGCACATAGTTTCCGAGCAAGGAATTTGTCTCGGAAACTATGAGGCAACACATAGTTTCCGAGACACGAAAACTATCTCGGAAACTATATGACAGGATCATGTTGTTTTGTGATGGTTTTCTCGAGATTTGTGTGAATTTGCGTGATCCGCGTGGCTTCATAACTGCTGGGTATTATCCATAAATATGGGGAGACAGTTACAAACTAAAAATCTACCCATAACTATAGAAATCATGGTATTTAACAGAGTGGGCGACGATTACAAAACATGCTAGAGTAACCCCTTCTTTCGAGATAGTGGACACTGTCTCGGAAACATGGGTTGTCAATTACCGTTGGTTTTGACTTTCTATCTTCAGTAACGGCTCTTAAAGGCTATAAATACTTACCTAGCAACACATATGCATGAGGACCAAGCAGATTCTAGACAGAGACTTGAGCTTTTGGTGAATTTTGAGCAAGGAAGAGAGTCTTCAATATTTTCAAGCATTCTCAAGAGCCTTCAGAGTTTCCTCGAGATCTAAGCTTTGACTTGATCTTGAGAAGAGTGTTTTATCTTACCTTGTTAAGATATCCACTTTTGTCCTTGTTTCTAAAATGAAACATCGACCTTAAGCCTTCTTCGGATCAATCTGGATCTGTGATTCGATTGTCCATAGGCTAACGTACCCCTGACATACGCAAAGATCCCACGCAAGCAGCAGAAGATAAACGTTCATGCGTGTGTTTCTAGGGAGCACTTTTAATCTTGTTTTATTGTAAAGACAAGTTTTACAAAGCATAAAACTCACTCTCTTGTTTCTATTGCAGTTGATAAATGTTTGTAATGGATTCTGTAATAAAATTTGTTCCCGACACAAACACACTGGCGACCACAGTGGGAGCCAATGGTCTTACTGCTAAGACCATCGTGCCTCAACCGATTAAGATCCCGGTTAAATCTACGGTCGAGTATGAGTTCGACCAAGCAAAGTTCGAGGAATATCTCTCCTCATCCTCCTCAAGATCTTCCTCATCACGTAAGTACAGGAAGATTTCGTCCATGAAGAAGGTGTTTCAAGCTTCTATTTCAACGAAGGCTACGGGTGATGACTCTCGCCCAATCGTTGCTGAGACTTCACCTCACAATGCTGCTCCGGTGATTAACAATGTTGGAACCTCTGCTCACAATGACTCCTCTCCAATTAAGGGGTTGTTGAATGAAAATTTTCTGACACTAACGATGAGGGATCATCAGAGACAGCACCAACGCCGCGCTCGTCAACTAGCTAAGGCTATAGAACAAGTTGATAGAGTTCGCTACTATGCAGACCTGGAGTTAAAAAGGCATCGAGTGATCCAGTTGCCTCAAAGGCAAACCACCGATATCTCTACTAAGCCATCGACTGATGAATGGATCCACATGAAGAGAACGCATTTAACTCTTAAAGAACGGATCCAAAAGCGATGTGTAAATGACGCTCACACTCGAGTTCTTTTGCAAATGACACAAGAAATGAAGAAGGAAACAGTGGTAAAAAATGGCCAAAAGCCCGTAAAGTTTGGATTCTAAAATCTAAACTTGCACCGAAATCAAGCTCGGAAGCAGTGGGGACTATCCCCTTCAACCGAGACACTATCCAGTATCTCGCCCAAAGGGGCCTTGTCCGAGACACTAGCCAGTGAGAAGGCACCCTACAGCTGCTTCGTCGACTCTGTTAGCATCCGTTCCTCATCCGTCTGCTCCAACTACATCTGCTACACCATCCGTGAAGCATTGGGTCAGTCCTGCCCTATTAAAGTTCAAAATCATGATGGCGGACCGTGTTGGTCCTTTGCACCAAGATCGAGGTAAAGCTCTGGTCAAAGAACGTCTAGGTCCGGTGAACAAATCCCTAGTGACTCTTCAGGTTGGGGGTCGTACGCATTCCCCCACCAAATCAGAGCAATCTTACGTCCAGGAAACTCCAATTTCCACCCACTTAGGGGTTCGTATTAAAACTCAGGAGTCAGTTAAGACCCCACACTCGCAAGGGGGTGGTCCTAAACGTGCGACTCCTGACGTGATCTTGGATCGCTCAAAGACGACAACAAGTCGTCCCGAGAACATAAACAAGGCCCAACTACACCAACAAATGATAGGGTGCTCCGACCATCATACCGATGAGTTGTACTATCAGGCTGGAGGTGTGAAAAGGTCTCGAAAGAGAACTCTTTGAGAAACGAGCCCTCATTGCTCATGTGAAAGGCTCATCAGAGCAGTATTGTCTGAATGTAACTGCTCCAGAACCACTTCACAAAGGAACTCTCTATTTCAAAGACTTTCCAATGAAGCGTCAAGGCCTAAACCAAGACGTTTCCATAGGAAAAGATCAGCCGTTCAAGATAGAGAATTGCTAGAAGTCACTATCAACATGGCTGATAAAGGGAAACAGTAGGCTACCAATTCCGATCCTGACTTTTCTCAGGAGGAAGGGTTAATCAAAGGCTCTCTCAAAGAATATCGCGGCTAAAACTAAGGGCCACTAGATGCAGAGATTATAGTAGAATACACGAATGATTGTCTTCAGATGACGAGCCCTCGGATGCTTGTTCCGCAATCGCCTCTGACGATACAATGTCCAACATAGGGCAAACTAGGGAGGCATTCACAATTACACCTGATCAGTTGGCTCAAATGCTTCAAGAAGCTCTAACTAAGCAACAAGAAGAAATCAGAGCTAAAATAAAAATAGAAATGGAGTTGACTATACAGCAAATGAGGGAATTACATGCTCAACAACCTCATCAGCAATATGAACCGAGTCAACGGGCTGAGTCTAGCCATCGCAATACCATACCTTTTCAAACAAATGTGGTTGACAGCGACTTGGATGTGGATAAGACTATTTTTGCCGACATACCTCCCAACAACAATAACGCTAGGTCGAAAGCAAAGTCAATGCTTTGATGTTCGTTCAAGAGGTAAAGAAGACCGGCATCATTCCTTGCCCATATCTAAGAGAGTGGGAATCAATCCTATATCCGGCAAAGTTCAGTCTGATTAACTTCACGCCATTTGATGGGAAGGGTTCGCCAACCTAACACTTGATCTACTTCAAATCTCACTTGGGTATGATCTCTAAAAATGAAGGTTTGATGGTCCGGTCATTCATAGACACCCTCCGCGGGGCCGCCTTCGATTGGTATCGCTGTCTGAAGTTAGGGAGTATTAATAGCTGAGATGACATGGAAAGCTCATTTCTCAGCAATTTTTTCGATGATGACACTGAGATATCAATTGTGACTCTGCTGGATGAGAAACGGAAAGATGGAGAATTAGTCGATAACTTCGTCAAGCGTTTTCAAAATAAGGCAATGAATTGTCAAGATCCGGTCATAGAAGAATTTATCCTTCAAACTTGCCACAATAATCTCTCCTTGGATGTCTTTAGAAGCTATGGGGGTCGTGCCTTCTAAAACTTGGAAAGAGTTAAAGATGCGCGGCGAATAGGCCGAACACTTTCTCAAGAGAAAGAAGCTTGAGAGAGGTTAGCTGATAGTCAATCCTCAAAAGAAGAATTTTAATCCTCGAGACAGAGAAAAGTCACCTGCAGCTGCTGTTGATGCTCACCAAACATCACAACGACAACCACAACAGTAGTCGCCGCAACAGTCGTCATTCCTACTATAGCACCAAGCACAACAATCTCAAAGGCAATCAAAGATTACAAACCCAGATTTCTTAAGGAATATTCCTTCAAAGAAGACGAAGTCTCAGTCATTTTCAAGTACCTCCTCGATAATAACAAAATCAAGCTACCGCCAATCACGAATGAAGAGGAAGCTAAGAAAACTTCAGATCTAAAGTATTACACTTATCATAGAATGATCCACCATCCTACTAAGGCTTGTTGTCCTGCCATAGCAACCCCGAAGAAAGATGATGAAGGCATCCATACCTTCCCACTTTTTGAAGACGAACGTAAATCCTTTGCTACTAGGAGCGGGAACGAATATCAGTACAAGTATCCTAAAGCTTCTGATCCAAATGCTAAAACTCTAGCTGAGCTGGGGGTAGTTTAAACTCCTCCCAAACTAACTGACAAGCCCAACAACAACTAGATGCTAAGCAGAAGGGAGTGGCGACAAAGCAGAAAAAGCCTCAACACAAGGAGGTTCAGATTCTAAAGCAATCTCGTTTCAATCAACCGATTAGAAGAGATAAACCCGAAAGCTCGAACACTCCATACCGCTTGGATATCATGGCTCAGCTGGCCAACATTCCCCTGAGGATTACTCTATATGAGTTACTGCGTCTTTCCAAAGATACCAGAGAAGCTTTGCAAAAATCTTTGGCTGACTCTGACGTTTTCATCACTCAAATTAGGCAAGTCCCTGAAGTGCTAGAGCCACTAGTTCAAAACTGCAATCTGGTAACCAAACAATTCTCTTGCATCACCTTTACAAAGGAGGATATGGAAGTGAAGAACTCGAAGCATGATAGGCCTTTGTATTTCACCGGGTACATTCGTTCAACTACTATCAACTGAATCCAAGTATATCCGGGTTCTGCAGTTAGCATCATGCCGCTCCGATTAATGTATCATCTATGGATTCCCACCAGCAAGTTGGTTTCCTTGGGCACTGTTATCTATGGATTAAACACCAGTGGATCCAAGTCATTAGGTAAAATCCGAGTGAAGTGCTAGCTTGGAGACTTGAAGTTTGAAGTCACATGTTATGTGATTGATGCAGATACTTCTTACAACTTACTATTGGGTCGACGTTAGATCCATAGCAACATTATAGATCCTTCCACCCTCCTTTAGTGTCTAATATATGTGGACACAAATAATAAGGTCAACACGGTAGTCGCGGACAAGCAACCATTTAAGGGGTTAGAAAATTATTTTACTTATTCCCTTCTATATGGTGCTGAATCCGATACTGAATCATCGGCCCTGAGAACAGACAGCAGAGAAGAAGCTGACACCGAAACTGGGCTCGATTATGATGAATGTATTGTATTCAATAACATTGAACCTCTTGTAATCGATCTTGACGGTGGCGAATTGTCAGATAAAAGTTGTAACTGGCAACTTACCGATTATGTAATAAATAATGATTTAGAGTACTCACTTTGTCTTAATGACGTAATACATGAACTATATGATAACTCTGATATACACATGCCGCTTCGGTCATCTTGAATGATAAAGAAGCATGTCCAAGACTCCTTCAGAACAACCCTCGTCTTACCTACAAAGGCAGGCGGTGGAAAAGAAATAATCTTTGGTAAAGGGGAGTCATTCCCGCCCTCTAATTTCTTCTTAGAAACCAATGCCGATGATGAAGGACCTAGTCGGCATTTCTACAGATACAGCTCACAAGCACGTGACTATATGAAGAAGCAATGATACAACCTCACGCTCGGTGAAGGTCTTCGTTTTGGTCAAGGTATCTGGGTTCCACCCCGTCCTGCCTATGTACCAAAAGGGAAGCCCGACAATTATTACGAACATAAAAGGGGTCTAGGCTATGTCTCTTTATCTGGCGATGAATGTTGTTGGCAAGTCATCAACCAGTCATCCAATCTGGGCAAAGATGGATATTCATCAGATTCTACAAATTAGGATTCTGACGTCAGCCTTGAGGAAATATTCAAAGGCCTAATGTCGAACATGGTCACGGTTGATCCCACCATAATGGAGGAAGACGATCAAATACCAACTTGGGAAGACGCTTGGATACATCACCTAAACATCCAATATGGTGACAGATTAGAGCAAACAAAACCTCCTACCGAAGACAAAGTGGTCCAGGTAAACATGCGCGATGAAGCGAATCTAAAGCTCATATTCGTTAGCGATAGCCTTCCACCAGAGGAGAAAGAGGAGTTGATTGCTCTCATCAGGGAGTACATCAACGTCTTTGCCTGGAATTATGAAGATATGCCAAGACTTGACCCAAACATAGCAATGCACCGCGTTAACATAAAACTGGATGTTAAATCTATCAAGCAATAGAAAAAACGATTTCGTCCCCAAATTATAGAGGCGATCAAGACTGAAGTCAAAAAGCTAATCGACTCGGGCTTTATCCGGGAGGAACAACATCCCAACTGGTTAGCAAATATTGTCCCGGTCCTTAAAAAGAATGAGAAAATCAGGATCTACATCGACTTTAAAGACCTGAACACCGCTTGCCTAAAGGAAAATTTTCCTCTTTCGATCACGAATGTCATCATCGACAACACGTGCGGGTTCGAGAGAATGTCCTTTATGGATGGATTTTCGGGTTACAATCAAATCAAGATGTACCCAGACGGCGAAAAGCATACCGCATTCAGAACACCACTCAACATTTTCTATTACACAGTCATGCGCTTTCGCTTGAAGAACGCGAGCACCACATACCAACAAGCAATGATGAAGATTTTTCAGGATCACCTCCGAAAGACTGTCGAGTGCTATGTTGATGACTTGGTCGTGAAAAGCCGCAACCATGAAAGACTTGAGGATGATGTTCGATCTCATGTGGAGTCACCAATTGAAGATAAACCGTACCAAGTCTTTCTTGGGAATGTCCAGTGGCAAGTTCCTTGGATTCGTCGTCACCACAAAGGGTATCCACATTGATGGCTGGCCTACATCCGCCGGCTAGCGATACACGAATTGTAACCCCCGAGGAATCTCAAAGAGCTCAGAGGATTGCAAGGACGGCTGGCCTACATTCGCCGGTTCAAATTGAACCTCTCCGGAAAGTGTCAACCATTCTCCAAGCTCACAAAAAAGGGTGTATCATTTATCTAGGATGATGCTTGTCAGAAGGCATTCAAAGATATCAAGGCATATCTGTTAAATCCCCCTGTTCTCATTACACTGAAGTCAGGGAAACCGTTCCTAATCTATGTCAAGGCAACGAACCACTCGTTAAGTGCTCTGCTGGCACAAGACGATGACAATGGTCATGAGCAGGTAGTATATTATCTAAGTCGGACTCTGGTAGGTGCAGAATCACGATATCTGATGATTGAGAAGGAGTACATCGTCCTAGTATTTGCAATTCAGAAAATGCGACACTACTTGATTGGACAGACGATTTACATCATTTCTAATATCAACCTAGTCCGGGTATTCATGACAAAACTGGTTTCCATGAATTGGCGGTTAGCGAGATGGGCCCTGCTCTTGTCCCAATACGACTTCCACTTCAAGCAACAGAAGTTGGTCAAATGACAAGCAATTTGTGATCTCCTAGCGGTTAACCCTACAAAGGATACATTCGAATTATATGAAGATTTCCCGGATGAAACTCATAAAGTCAACACTACCTCTCATCAGCAGGTGTGAAAATTGTACTTCGATGGTGTTTCCCGAGCAACTAATGTGGCAAACGTTCCCGAATGTTCGAAAATATCCTCAGGAGTTGGAATCTTCTTAGTTTCCCTGGAGAAACATGTGATGCCTCGAGCCTATTCACTGATCGGGTCATGTTCTAACAATGTAGCCGAATACAACGCGCTGCTTATTAGACTCAGTTTTGCCAAAGAGCTAGGGGTCGAGTATCTTGAAGGTTTTGGTGATTCTTAACTGATAGTCAAGCAGGTTAGAGGAGAGTACAAAGTCAAGAACCATGACCCGGTCCCATACCACCAGACGGCTATCAAGATGGCAGACTCATTCGAGTTCTTCATCAAGTATATTCCGCATCTCCGGAACACATATGAAGATGCACTAGCGACATTAATAGTATCTCTGGCACAGCCTCACGAGATAGAACAACTGGTCACAGTGAGGACTCACCAACTTTTGATATCGGATTGTACTTTAGACATCAAAGAGGCGCACTTGACCAGAATCGAACTCGAGCCTTGAGATTGGCGTTTCCCCATATTTGATTATGTCTTTCACGGTATTTTATCGAAAGACATAAAAGAAAGAGACTCAGTCCGACGAAGAGCACCGAGATTCTATTATAACATGGTAACCTAGACACTGTATCATCACGCATACGACGGTCTGCTACTCCGATGTCTTTCAACCAAAGAGATGGAAGAGTCCCTTAAAGAAGCGCATGACGAAACCTGCGGTGCGCATCAACCCGGTCCCAAACTTTGCGATCGTTTCAGAAGGATGGGATATTATTGGCCAACTATAGTCAAGGATGCAGTTAAATACGCCTGACAGTGTCACACATGTTAAATACATGCAAAATACATGCACCCACCCCCAGAGCATTTACACTCTTCGGCCATATCATGACCATTCAAGACATGGGGAATGGACATCGTTGGTCCTATTTTTCCTCCGTCGGCCAAAGGCAACCACTTCATTTTAGCAATTATCGACTACTTCTCCAAGTGAGTCAAAGTAATTCCACTCAAAGAAGCAAAGACAAGCGATATCGTCAAATTCTTTAAACACCATATTATCTATCGATACAGTGTTCCAAGACGAATTGTGCAAGACAACGACCCTCAATTTGTCAGCAATATGTTCAACAAATTCTACGAGAAGTTTAGGATTCAAGATGTCTCGTTGACAACATATAATCCCACGTCAAACGGGTTGTTGAAGCCTTCAACAAAACAATTATTAAGATTTTGTCAAAGCTCATGAGAACCAACAAGCGAGACTGGGACGAAAAACTTGGTGAAGCTCTTTAGGCCTATCGTACCACTATTCGCACGTCTATCGGAGCAACTCTGTATTCCCTAGTATGTGGGTACAAAGTCGTCCTCCCGTCAGAATTCCAAATTCCTTCCCTCCACATCGCCCTCGCAATGGGGATGATGAAGGAAGAACAACATCAGAGATGTCTCGAAGAACTTGAGATGGTAGATGAAAAACGCTTGGAAGCTCAATAACAAATTAAGTTCTACCAAGCCAGAATTTTCATGGCCTTTGACAAGAAAGTCTGAAAATGAAGCTTTAAGGATGGAAACTTGGTTCTTGTCGTCCAGCAACCAATGATACTCAATTCCAAGAAGAAAGGTAAATTTCAACCCAAATAGAAAGGACCGTTTGTAATTGAGATAGTCTATTCAAAAGGTGCATATCGCCTGATCACCTAAGACGGTGACAAACTCATGATGCAAATAAATGGAAAGTTCCTGAAGAAGTACTATCTTTAGTACATTCGGGATAACCTATTTGACAGGAAGTTCCTGAAGAGTACTATGCATAACATTCTTAAGGATAACCTGTGATTATTCTAGATGGAGGCCAATCATCTTAATAATTCATTCTTAATTATTATAAAAATGATTAAGAACCTCCCATTATCGTAATTTAATCATTTCTAAGTTGGTTAAAACCCTCCCACTTGGACTCCAAATTCCTCCAAGGGCGAGATGCATTCAATTTGCTTTAACTCCCTTAGCAACAACTGCCAAGACCCTTCTTAGTTTCTTTTGCAAAGACTTCTTATCTTTCATTCAGTTCTTGGATGGTTTCAATCACTAGAGTCAATTCCACCAAATCTTGTTGTGATTTTCCAAACACTCTTTCATCAAGATGTGATTCACTGACTTCATCCGGTTAATCTTTCCTCACGAAACTCCCATGGTTTAATTGTGGAGTGCTTGATGAGTCACTATCCTCCATCGCCAAAATTCCTCACTGATCAGATCAAGTGACGGTGGGTCCACCAAAATTCTTTTCGGTTTAAATCCATCCAAATTCCTGCTAGTGTTTTGTGCACTTAACACTCTCACGGTTGAAGTCCTGACATAACATTCAAATTTCAATCTGTTGATCCAAGGCGATTATCAAACTTCCTTCGTGTTAAGTCCATGCATCTTAACACTAAAAAAAAACCCCACAGAGTGATTTGTACAAGTTAACATTCTCACTGTTATTTGTACCCCACTTCCACTGCTTGCTTGGTCAAACCTTCCTACATTTAGGACCAAAGCCAAAACCCCCTCTTGATTCTTTTCATGAACGAGAGGTCCACTTTTAAATTGTGCAATTAAATATTCATACAGTTAGGGTCGCCTCAAACTCCTACTTAGTCAAACCTTCAAACCTTCCTACAGTTAGGGCCAAAACCAAAATTCTCTTTCTATAAACGAAAGGTTTTCATCCATTCCTCTTCAGTCAAATCTTTCTACAGTTAGGACCGAAGTTAGAATTTTATCTCGATAAATAAGAAATTCATCTTCAGATTAGGTAACCAATCCTATAAAAGTTAGGGTTATCCGGATCTTTTTGATTCTCGGAGTGGAGATTCCACTTTGAGTTTCTTTTTTCAATAGGAGATAGAATATAAAATTCTTCCTCTCCGGCATTGGGTTCGTTTTGCCCCAAGAGAAGACAAGCATGAGATAAAATATAAAATTCTTCCTCTCCGGCATTGGGTTTGCGCTTTGCCCTGGGAGAAGACATGCATGAGGGACGTTATCTCGATCCCTTATTAGAGATAAGTTTGTGTCTAACACACGCTGCCAGGTGGTACGTTCCCGTAAAAATGATAAAGCCTACGTATTCAGTATCGTAGCTAGTAATTATTGTTAAGTTAATAATATCCGAATCCATGTCTTTTATGCATGAGGGACGTTATCTCGATCCCTTATTAAAGATAAGTCTGCGTCTAACACACGCTGCCGGGTGGTACATTCCCGTAAAAATAACAAAACCTATGTATTCAGTATCATAGGCGGTGATTATTGTTAAGTTAATAATCTCCAAATCCATGCCTTTTATGCATGGAGGACGTTATCTCGATCCCTTATTAGAGTTAAGTTTGCGTCTAACACACGCTGCCGGGTGGTACGTTCCTGTAAAAATGACAAAGCCTACGTATTCTGTATCATAGCCGGTGATTATTATTAAGTTAATAATCTCTGAATCCATACCTTTTATACATGGGGGCGTTATCTCGATGCCTTATTAGAGATAAGTCTGCGTCTAACACACGCTGCCGGGTGGGACATTCCTGTAAAAATGACAAAGCCTACATATTTAGTATTGTAGCCGGTGATTATTGTTAAGTTAATAATCTTTGAATCCATGCCTTCTATGCATGTGGGATGTTATCTCGATCCCTTATTAGAGATAAGTCTGCATCTAACACACGCTGTCGGGTGGTACATTTTCGTAAAAATAACAAAGCCTGTGTATTCAATATCGTAGCCAGTGATTATTGTTAAGTTAATAATCTCTGAATCCATGTCTTTTATGCATGGGGGACGTTATGTCGATACCTTATTGGAGATAAACCTACATCTGACACATGTAGCCTACATATTCAATATTGTAGCATAAAGGCTAAAAGAGTTCATTCTTTTAGCACAACGTAACATGTAGAATGGAATTAGACAATCTACATGTTATCCTGACTCAAACGGTAATCGATAAAGGTACATCAAATCCGTTGATGGCTGACGGTTTGCCAAAAATCCTATGAGTATTATGTTTATTTATTCCAAACAGAATGAGTAATCATAATAAGACTTAAATGAGCAAAAAGTTTACTTTATTCATGATAAGAACTAAAGAAAATACAAAAGAAGTGCTCGTACAAGAGAAATATTTTTAGTCTAAAGACAACTTATAATTATGAATTTGCTCCTCAAGTTTGGAAAGTTCTTCTGTATAGGCTTGTTCAAACTCCATCGTCAGACTGACTTTTAAGGATTCTTCAGTGGTACTCTGAGCCTTGGCAATCTCTTATTCCATCTCAATAAGCTTCTTGTTCTGGGTTCCAGTTGTTCAAGCATGTTCGTTCGAGCGCACTCCACTTCAGCCAAATCAATTTCTAAGATACCTCGGGCATCCTTGGCTTCCTCAAGTTCTTTCTCTAAGCGAACTATCTCAGCTTGACGGGATTCCAAAACTTGAAGCAAATCAGCTTTAGCTTTATCCTTCTTGGCGATGTTTACCTGCATCTGTGTCACATGACTTCATAGCTTCCGAAGTTCGAGTTCAGCTGACTTATGTGCATCATGCCACACCTTCAGCCTTGATTCCATTCGGGCAGTTATATAAGAGGAAGCACCACTGGCATGAAGTTTTCTCAGTTTCTTGATTTCCTGTTCCAAGTGAGTCAAGTATGCTTTAACGAAATCGACCAAATTTGAGTACCCTTCCTCCCTGATCCCCAACACATGTCGATCAAGAAATCTCCTGAAGTTGTCAAAAGATGACCCCTTATAAAGGATTTGATCGATCATGATGTTTAACAAGGAGACGAAGCTATGAAGATCTGAGCAGATAACGACCTTATCTGGATCCTCATTCGACATCAATGCTTTGATGGGCTCAAGTAGTGACAGAGGAGGCACTGTAATAGGAGCAAGGAAAGTAAGCACTCAAAGTAATTATTGAATACACATTTTATACTTGGATTTCAAAAGTAATGGTGAGCTGAAACTTACCGAGTCCAATAGAAGATCCTTTAGTTTGGCTCTCTTGTCTTGATGGTATTAATCCAGTTTTGAGAGCAATCGAAGCTTTCTCAGAGAAGGCAATCGCTGATGGACCCACTTCGTTAGTTGACTTGGTGGCTGGGACCTCCGCTGACATCGGATCTGAGCTAATAAGGGTCTTGGGTTAGGAAGGAGATGGTTCAATTTCAGTAACAACCCGCTCCAAACTTGAAGAACCCAAGTCTTGAGTAAGCTCTAAAGCCCCCGAAGCTGTAGTTGTATCGGCACCAGTGGCCGGTCCTATAGTTTAAATTCCTATATAGTCATTTGAAATTAAGCAACAAAGGGACAATTGGGACTCGAGAGTAAAATTCATACCTGTAGATGAACTAACTTCAAGAGTTGGTCCTACAGCCTCACTAGAAGCTTCCTCGATAATAAGTCGGAGATTAACTGATGGTCATCTTCAGAAAGATTTATATCAAGGGTGTGTTCATCAAAATCCCCGACCTCAGCTTCATGAGTGACTTCTTCTTCAGTTGGCTCCTTCATCATAACATCTATAGAACCAACCAAATTGTGAGCGTAAAATTATATATGTATATATATAGGAATCCATACCAAGTGGAAGCCAACTCTACCTTCAGCTATTGCAACGGGTTCTGCAGCTCTGGCACTGGTACTCGCTTCCTTTAATTTCTCTAAAAGAAGATGAAGTGCAAAAACCATTAGAGGAGGTACGCACTCTGATTCACTCATCTCTCAAAAATTCCCTTCGAATGGGAAAATATTTGTACCTGTACTGGAAGCCGTTGGAGCGACTATAGTATGTGGCTCATGTTGAACCTCGATCTCTCTAATAGGCCCAACGTCGACAGGCTCATCAGCTATTGCTATATGCATTTGCTAAATGAAACTTGGCTTCTCAGTATGCGTAAGTCCGGGGGAAAAGGGTCTATATGAAATTTCACCTTCTTCACGGTCCCCTATGAAAACAAGTTGCAAAATAAGTTCAACAAATCTGAAAATGACGCAGTGGAATAAAGGTGAAGATGAAATATTACTTCCTTCCTCAACAGGAATATTGCGGACCGACCTCTTCCATTACCGGCAAAGGGGTATGTCGTTGGTGCACGACCATCTTAGTCATTTTTGGCGGATGCGTTTCTCCTAGAGTATCATATCTCTCATGGCGATGTTTTGTGCACAACTCGGCTTTTGGAGAAACTTGAGTTTGAGCTTGAGCCTGAGGTGAAGGTCAAGATCTCTTTCTATGAGTAAGGGGCATTGTATCTTCTTTCTCTTCATCTCCGCTAAGGACTTCCACCGTCATCCAATTGGGAGATGGCAGAACAACCCTCTCTTTCCTTCTTTTTGGAGCTTCTGATGATTGAGGTAGGTCAGCATGAAGAGTTCTATGAGCAATGGGTGAACTCGCGTGTTTCCTTGGAAAGAAAGAAGACGAAAGATCCGATGCACCTTCCTCACCGCCACTTCCAAATTTAGTACATTCAGCCCCACCCTCCTTCTCGAATGTCCAAGCTATGTCTTCGAAGGATTCCTCCTCACTTTCATCAGAATTAGCGACTTGTTTCTCTTTGCTGGAGGATTCAATAGGTGCTTTTCCTTTCCTAGAAAGAATAGTTTCTCAAACTATTTCAGTGGCAAGTCTTGATGCTGTTGTCGCCTCTAGTTCTAAGATTTTCTTCTTTTTTGTGGCCGCGTTAGCAGCGATGAGTCATTTGCAATTCAAGAATGTTATCTATAGATGAGGTTTGGTAGCTGGAAGGCTAAATTGGGCAAGTGTGTAACCACTTATACTCCAAAACCAAGCTCGTGCACCGTCGATAAGACCCCCACAAGTCTTCAATCTTCTGTTTGGGTTCCCAACGTACAGTTGGTCATATCCAAACTGACGAGTGAACCTACAGGGGAGATAAGTCTCAATCCTATAAACATTCTTCACTCGGAAGATGAGGTAGTCGGGGTGAATGTTCATTAACCAGCGAAAACATCCTACATCTAAGACAGTTCTATTTTTCCTTGGCTCTTCCTCATCTACGAGCATATCATTATAACTTCCGAAAAATTAAGGGAAACATTTGAAAAATTCCCAACACTTGTGAACCCAAAACTACCTTGAGACCTCATGCCACTGCTTGGCCACCCATTTACATTCCTCTAAGATCTGCAACAGAGGGAGACCCGGATTAGTAGTATTGGGTGTTGTCATCAAATCTGGCCTATGAGGACCAGCCACACCATCAAGTAAGTATAAGGCAGCTCTATCTTGGTTCTTGGGATCTCACTTGAAGGTTTCTTCCCCTCTTGTATGAAAGTGGTAGCCAGATGGTGAAGTCCACTATGAATATCGGCGATCATAGCCGGGAGTAGGAAGAGTCTACGCCCGATTGCTAGCAGAACAGTAGGATATAGGACTTCGATAGGCAATGCATCAGAAGGTTGATGAGGTACTACACATTTCTTTAGCCAAATGGCTAAGTACTCTGCTAGAAGAGTTATCGGCGTAATCTTCTTTTGAGCATACCACAAAAAGGACTGGAACTTCGTACCCTTTGAAAAATTTCCTTCGGTCGAACGGGTCGTATATGATTGGGCATTGGTCTTTAGCAGCAGCATATTAATTTCTAATGGTGTCAAAGGTGTTAATTCAAACACCTCATCTCCGGAGCGATCCTCAAGATGTTTGAAGAGGTAATTTGCAAACTGTTTCAAGCTGACTTGTGGAAATTTCTTTTTCACCTTAATGTATGCATCAGTCATGGCCATCTAAAAATGGCAAGTCAGCTTCTAGAAAATGTCATGCACAATAGAGACTGTCTCCTTCATCCGATTCAATTGATTAATAGATGGAAAATTCTATTGGTAAGGTATATCCCCCATTGGTAACCTGGGTACTTTCATTATCTTGTAGAGAGGAAGACCTAACTCTCCATTCTTGGTCACAAAAGTATTTGTGTCCGGATTGTTTATCTCAAACAAAGCAAAGAAGTGATCCACACTGATCGGGATGCCATACATGCTAGCTCAGATGGGGACATACAATCTGTTACTTGCTAACACATTTCCCCAATGACTAAGCACATAGCTCGTCAGTCTTGTCCACCATCTGTCAGCAGAAGAATGGACCCAACCATAGCACCGATACTTCTTAACCGGTAGTTCCCTTCCCAAACGAGCTAAGCGGTTCTTCATGGTATTTGCCTTTAACATCAACTCATTTTGTGGCAAATTGTCCTGACCTAATATCCCGGGATGAAGCCCACGAATAGAGTTCCTATCACTTGAACCCAGAGTTTTGGCGTCCTTACTAATGAATCCACAATGAATACGTTTGTGGTCTTCTGTTAGCCGCCAAGATATCTCTCAGTTCACCGCCAAATTCCTGAGTTTTAGAAGAGAATAATGCCGAGGAATAGGAGGCAGATATCTGAATACTCCACTGTGCTCATTCAACCACTGCTCAGGCAGATATTTGTTTTTTAATTAATTAATCATTTTAATAATACTCTATCTGTCCATTGCATAGGTGGTGCCACAGGATATTGATGAAGACACCGAGCAGCCAAATGAGGCAGTTGAGAAAATGGAATTGCCTCAGCAAGTGATCTACTAGGAGAGCATCGCATCAATGAACCAAGCATTACGTTGTGATAACAAGAATAAATTCAAGGGTATGATTGCTGCCGACCGTGTAAAGATAAGTGCTCTTTCTGTGAAGGTGGCTAAGCTGGCTGCTCAAAATAGAAGGCTGAGAGAGGAACTAAATGAAGCAAGATCCAGAACCCTCTCTGTATATAAGGATGAGAGGCCTACAGGATTGGTGTCCGGTTCATTGATGAAGCCGCAAACTTGTACAGGTTAGATGTGGCTTGCAATTACGTTTGCGTGTTATGTTTAAAGATTGGTTGTTAAGTATATGGATTTTTTGTTAAGGTTAAGAATTTATTATTAACTTTATGGATCTAATGTTAAGGTTACAGATTTATTGCCAATGTTAGAGATTGATTGTTAAGTATCTGGGTTAGTTGTTAGGATTATGTAATTGATGCTATGTTTTTTTGACAATGAAGTACCTAAGCTCATTTGTTTATTTTTTAAATCAAACACTCCACGCACCATGGTAGCATTGATATACAATACGAGAGGAATGTTAATCAATCATTATTTGATGAACCTAATAAGGGGAGCGAGCACCCTCCTACAGGGAGAGCCCCTCCACCACCATTTTTTCTGATATCAATAAGGAGAGTGAAGATGCTCCGCCAGGAGAAGTACCTCCACCAGAGGACTATCGCATTGATACGGCTTTTGAAGCAGAAATAAACAAGGGAGAGAATGTGTCCAAGCCAGTGAAGGAGCTGCTAACTTGTACAGGTCAGCTCGCTTTTGCACTATACGTTAGAGATTAGTTGTTATGTCTACATATTGGTTGTTAAGTTTTTGATTATTTATACTCTGAATATTTTTAGAAACAGACACTCAACGCGAGAAAAATGGAAGGGAAATAACGCCGGTGGATGATGTCCATTCTGCAGGACATGATACGGAGACACAAACTTGTATAGGTTAGCAACTTTTTCACCATATGTTTAGGCATCAGTTGTTAGGGTTACAGATTGATTGTTAAGTTAAGATAGATGGGGCTAAGTTTTCTCAATATTTATACTTCGAATGGATTGTTTGGAAACAGACACTCTAAGAGAGGACACTGGGAGGTAAATAAAGCAATCAGAGGATGCCCCTCCACCAGCACCTGACACATTAACTGAGAACGAAGATGCTCCTCTTAGATTTTCAAAGGCTTTGAATAAGAGAAAGAGGGGTGCAAAGGGGACACGTGAGAAGGTGTTCGCTGCTGCACCCCTTAAAAAAAGAGATGCAGAAGAGTGATGAAGCCTTCCAAGTGGGTAGTCACCCCTTACACTGAGGGGAAGAAGCAGAAGAAAAAAAAGACAACATAGGGGACAAGATTATAGTAGAAGTGGCTGGGGAGGAGGAAGAGCAGGCACAAGAAAAGGTAGCAGAGTTGGCGCCTGCTCGGCTACAAAGTGAACCCCACTCTATCTGGGAAAAACACATGAGTTCCCCTATGAGTTCAGAAGAAGAAATGTACAGGAATAAGCTGAACAAGGGGATTCCCTTTCCAAGAGGCCTCATCATCAAGTTTTTGGGTGATAAGGACACATTTGTACATAATTATAAGGTGTCAGCAAATGTTACCGCGCTGCTGAAGGAAGAGGAGAAAAAAACTCTCAATAATTTTTGCATTTGTAGATGTAACAAGTAAGTATTTACCTCATATCATAAGTTTTTACAGCTTCGCTTTTAAGGTTATCAATTAGTTGTTAGGGTTCCTCCTATGTTAATAAGGTTACGAGTTTGATGTTAAGGTTACGAGTTTGATGTTAAGGTTACGGGTCTGTTGTTTAGGTTACGGGTTTTTTGTTATAGTTATTGATTTATTGTTAAGGTTACGGGTCTGTTGTTAAGGTTTCAGGTTTGATGTTAAGGTTACTGGTTTGTTGTTAAGATTACAGGTTTTTTGTTATGGTTATTGGTTTGTTGTTAAATGTACGGGTCTATTGTTAAGTTTACTGGTTTGTTCTTGCTGTTAATTATTAGTTGCTAACTATAGTTTTTATTTTGTCCCTGTTTGCAGTGTTATTAAAGCGTACACCGGACCAGTGGGGTCTATTACCCGGCTTGAGATCCTCAATATATTACGTGGTGGGCGACTGTATGATGCAGTAAGATTTTCGATTGGTAATTATTGATTAGCATATTTAACAATACTATTATTAATTACTTATTATCAACTTATTATAGCTTGTTGATACGCTGCTGGATTTAGTGCGTGAAAGTAAGAGAGAGTTGTCCAGTAAAAAAATTAGGGTGGTCCCTGTTTGGTTTAGTGTAAGTTTATGTTTGGCGTGGCATACTCCTACCTATTTGTTGGAATCTATGTTAAAAGGAACCTGATCGGGTTAATTCTTTATTGAAACACTAGATACATGTGGTGAAATCAGATTACCAAGAAATGTACCATATCTACATCAAACACTTGGTCGATGCAGGGTGTACTAACCTCTTAGCTCCCATTGTCCAGGGGGATCATTGGCATCTACTGGAGTTTGATGTCGAAAATGATATTGCCAGGCATTACAACTCCTTGAAGGAGAGATCTGGATATTGGGAGCCTGTGCTCAATATTATCAAAGCCTCCAACTACATTAAAGCTGGCTTCGATGAGAGGAAATTGCATAGCGTATTCGACCCAATCAAAGTTTTATGCGAGGAGCAAAAGGGATCGTAAGTTTTCCAAAACCCTTGTTGGAATTCAATGTTGGACACTGGTTGTTAAGGTTACGAGTTTGTTGTTATGTTTTGTTTGAAAGCAACAGTAGTCTCAATGGATGATTGTTTTTGTGTGCAGGTATGACCATGGGATCTACATCTACCAGTTCATAAAAGCTATTATCGAAGGTAGAGATGTCATGCACGTCACGCCCGTAGAGCATAACACATGGGTGGTACGTGCGAAGCTAGCAGCGTATTTACTGATTGAAGGCAGTAAGAGGAAAGAAGATGCGGGAATACTTGACGATGATGACGTTGAGATGTAGATTTTTTGTAAATGATATATTACAATTCTTTTTTAATAACAATATACATATAAATATTATAAATATTTTGGTTAACATCCAAAGATTTAAGCTGATCAACAAATCCCTAAGCATAAAACTTGACAGCAAATCCATAACATTAACAACAAACCCCTAAGCTTAACAACAAGCTCACTGCAAGCCACTTACATGGGGCAAACTGGTAATTCTGGACAGATAAGATGTAACCCTAAAAAAAAACCTCAGCTCAACAACACAACGCGAAGTAAGCCCAACCTTAACAACACACCCCCAATCAGTAACCTTAACAGCAAACTCATGAGTTTAACAACAAACCCGTAGCCATAACAACAAACCCCTAAGCATAACAACAAACTCAATTGCAAGCCACGAACGTGAATGTTAAGTTTACTATTTTTAACTTAAAATTGGTTGTCACGGTCACCAAAAAATATTTGTTGTCAAGTTTACAGGGTTGTTGCTAAGATTATTTGTTGGTTGTTAAAGATCGTGGATGTGATCAAATTGTGTACTGGTTGCCAAGTTTATTGATTTATTGTTAAGTTTGTGATTTATTGTCAAGCTTATGAAATTACTGTCAAGTTTATGGTTAGGTTGTTAATCTTATCGATTTATTGTTATGTTTGGCGTTGTATTGTACAGTTTGTGGATTTATTGTTAAGTTTAGCTCGTGATTGTCAAATATTAAAATTAAAACCCAATTCGTAACCTTAACAACAAACCCAAGAATTTAACAAACAACAAACCAAAGAACTATAAGTTCAACAACACAACGCAAAATAAGCCCAATCTTAAGAACACACCCCCAAGGGGTAACCTTAACAGCAAACCCACGAGGTTAACAACAAACACGTAAACTTAACAACCAACCCCTAAGCTTAACATCAAACCCATGGCTATTTACAGTTAACAAAGGTATAATCATTCCGAAAAGTGTATCATAAATTAATATGTTGTTAACAACACATATCATGATCAAGTTAAACAAAACATAAGGGAATTTACAATTGATGATAACCTAGGGGCCGACTGCTCCTCCCCCGCTCCCCTTGCTCGAAGCACAATCGTGGGAGAAACCTCGGTCGTGAGGAAGGGTAGACCTCCCAATACCTTGGGCCTGGAGAAATCGCTGCCAGAGCTCTTTCTCCATCATCATTTGCCTATCGTCCTAAGTCACTTTAATCAATTCCAGGTCGGTGCGGGGAGGCTGCGTACGCTGGCTTTGAGGTTGGTCAATAGCTATGTCGATGGGACCAGCCTCATTGTTTGCCTGATGCTCACAGTCCCGACCTACAATCTGAGTGATGACGAAACCTTCCATCAGGCTCCGGTCTATGGGAGAGGTGTAACAAAACCTAATCCTCTTAGGGATATCCGAATATTCTCTGATCTCTAGCAGCACCCTGCAGTCTTTGAAGTTTTTTTTCATGGTGACATCAGCGGAGCAGTACATGCATTGGCTGATGCCCTTGAATAGTGATTGGAGGAACTCCCACTCCTAGAGGTGGTAGGGGAGATTGAAGAGGCGGACCCACGTATACATTGTTGGCCTTCTTGTTTTGATGATGATTTACAAACAATTTACTACTAATGTTGTTTGTCTAGTATTTGTGTTTTCTTATTTATTATAGACAAACAACGTAGTTGGAGGATGGATGGAATAGAGCTTCAACGATCATATCCAAAGGAGGTTGGCGGAATGTCGGTGAAGCCTTGTAATTCAAAGTTAAAGATCAAGTTCAAGCTTCATCCGCGAGATTACCAAGTAGAGCTTATTGAAGACCAATCAAGCTTGGGTAATTTAGTTTAGGATTTATATTATGTGTGTTAGATACTCTAAGCTCAATATAATATATACACACGTATTTGGTTTCTATGTATATATATAGTTATATATATACATGCATGGTTTTAGGTTTTCATGTTTTGGACATACTTACAAAATACATGAGTTTTCACAAATGGAAATTCAATTTGAGAAATTATTTTTCTAACATGTTTGTTTTCATGTTTATAAACATTTCGTAAAGTTTCATCAAGTTTGGAATTGATTTGTTATGTTTAATGGAATTTACAAAATCATGTTTTTGTTCGTGCACATGTTCGTGCATGTTTTATAAAACAGATGAGTTTTCATAAATAGGAAGTGGTATTCAAAAAATTCTTTCTTTGACATGTTTATCTACATGTTTAGAAACTTTCATCAAAATTTTACTATTTTTGGAGTTGATTTACTGTGCCCAATTGATTTTACAAAATCGTGTATGTCAGCAGTTTTTCAGAAACTGTAAATCTGTGTTCAAACATTTATTTCTATCAACTGGGAAATTATTTTTCAGAAATTATTTCTCTAACATGTTATTCTATATGTTTATAACATTCCCACAAAATTTCATATTTTTTGGAGCTGTTTTACTATTTGTAATTGATTTTACAAAGCTAAATACGCAAATTTCCAGAATGCTGGATTTTGGGGTATTTTGGTCTTTTCAGCCTATAACGGCTAGTAACGGCTAGTTTTTGATATTTTCGATTTTTGGGGGTTTGTGGCTGGTTTAAGAGGCTATAAAAAGCCCTCAACTTTCATTGTTTCTCATGGATGTTTAAGAGAGTTTTAAAAAGAGTTTTACAAGTTTGTTGAAGGGTTTTTAAGTTTGTTTCAAGAGTTTGTTTGTGAAGAAAATTCCACAAGAGCTTGAGGAGATCATCTATTGAAGTTTGAGCTTCCAACTATTCTCCCTCCACCTCTTGATCTATTGAGAAGTTTTCTAAACTCTTATCTAGCTTTACATTTGCTTAGTTATTTGATTATCTTTCTTTAAAGCTAGTTTTTATATTGAGTTTAGATTTGATTATATTATCTCATTGTTACACACACCCACATGAGCTTATTGTATTTGCATACATAGTATATTGTGGGTTTGTGACTAAGAGTTGTGCTTAATTGAGTTCTCACCTTATTTTGAGAACAATCAAATTGTTATATTTGTGCTTATTGTGAGAATCACTTTGTAATACACTTGTACACCGAGTAAGGAGTGTGTGGTGAGAGTCAGGGATCATCCCAAGAAGAGTGGCGTCGGTTGACGTGCCTAGAGAGAGGTTGTAACCGAGCACTTGAGGGAGACACGGCTAGGTCCAACACTTAGTGGGTGTAGAGTGTGAGTGCATAGTGTGAGTTGTAGAGTTTTCGGTTAGCTAGAAAACCGAGTGTGTAGAAGAAGTTCCGGCTTCCAAACCAGATTGTGTTAGTGGATTTCTCCCCGGGAGTGGGGAGCGGAGACGTAGGACGGAAGGTCCGAACTCCGTGATCATATTGCTTGTTTGAGTGTGCTTTGGCGTTCATTCATATTTATGTTCATATCTTATATCGCCATTGTCATTAGCTCATTATCTATATCATCCACTATCTTGTTTAGATTGTTTACCCCTTGTGTTAGTTTACATATCCTATACATATATCATATTGTATATCTCTTTGATAGGATATATCATCTTGTGTTAGCTCATATATCCTTGCATATATTTCATACTTGCTAGGATAACTTGTTAATTAATTTTAATTGGTATTTAATCGGATTAGATTAGCATAAGACCCTAATCACCCCCCCCTCTAGGGTCTAACAATTGGTATCAGAGCTTGGTGCTCTTTGATTTAAGGTCTAATCGCCTTGAGTTAAAGATCCAAGTTATCTTTTTTATGCTAATCTTGTTTTGATTGTATTTGTATCTTGCTTGCATATTTTTACAAATTATGGATATGAATGATGCATCTTGTTTAGGCTATGATTCTAGTATTGCTCCTAAATTCAATGCTTTCCCTTATGCCCAATGGTGTGTTAGATTTAAACTATTTGTTAGATCTAAACATTTTGATTTATGGGAAATTATAGATGATGCTTATAACGTTGGAGAAATCCAAGTGGAGCAAACATGATAAAAAGATGTTTATTATGAACAAGCTTATGTTAGAATTTTTATTAAATGCATTTGATTCATTTATGTCTAACAAGCTTGATTCTTTTGATAATGCTTACACATTATGGAAATTTATTGAAGCACATGAAGGAGACTTGAAGGCGATCCAACAGGCTTTGGAGGATCCGACTTCAAGTTCATACGGAGCTTCATGCACACGAGCACTAGGCGATAGCCCTAGTGATTGAAGAACATGAAGGAGACTTGAAGGCGATCCGACAAGCTTTGGAGGATCCGACTTCAAGTTCATACGGAGCTTCATGCACACGAGCACTAGGCGATAGCCCTAGTGAGGTTTGCGAGTTCGAAACCATTAATGATTTACCTAATGATGAACTTGCTTGTGCTAGTAAAAAATTATTATCATCATCCATTTCTAGCTTATCTCATGCTAAGATTGATGCCATGTTAGAAGTAGAGAACATAAAAAATAACACTGCTTCTTTTATAAACAACTATTTATGTTCTACTTCCAAAAGTGCATATGTACCCAAAAATGAAGATTTGAATCTTATGAATAAAAGTTATGTTCTACTTCTAAAAATGCATATGTGCCTAAAAATGAAGATTTGAATCTTATGAAAAATAGTATTTCATCTTTAGATTCAACTTTGAGAACATGCATTAATAATCATAAGAAGCTTATGGATATGTGTGCTAAGTCAAAATCATCCACTCATTATGCACACATGTATAGCAAAACTTATAAGTGTTCAATTTGCGGCCGTCAAGGTCATTTAGCTAAGTTTTGTTATGATGCACACAAACATAAGAATTTTAATGCTCCTTGTGCATCTCATCTAGCTTCTTCATCACATACACATGCACATACTCATCATGTTCATCATAAGCATGCTCATGTGTTTAAATGTGATATTTGTGGTTGTTTTGGTCATTTGGCCAAATATTGTTTTGATTTGAAAAATAAGTATTATTTGCCAAATGTTTCTAGTAGGCCACATGTTTTTAGATGTGATGTTTGTGGTAGATATGGCCACTTAGGAAAGTTTTGTTTTGATAATGTTTCACATTTACAAAATAATCTTAAAATAAAATCTTTATTTGCAAATGATCCTCGTGCACATCCACATAGTCAACATAACCAAATGCATCCTCTTCATTGCACTTATTGCAATCGAATGGGTCATTTGCATAATTATTGTCTTGTTTTTGATTTGTTGCTTTGAATTCATTATATTTCACTTATATGGTGATATTTATGTGTTTGTGCTTATGGATCATCTATTCGTGGTTTATAATGTATTCTATGAGTGGTTTGATCAAGTTATGTAAAGAAAATTTTCCTTTTGATCAAACATTTTTTTTGGACTCAAATCTTGATTTATGATTTCATTTGAGTGATTTGTTTTCTTTTGAAAACTTTTTACATGATTCTCATGTATTCTTTCATAAATCTATTTTATACATAATGTTTATGTTCTTTGATATGAGACATTTGTTTTAAATGATACATTTATATGTGTTCTCATTATCTCTTGAATGTGAGTGAATTGTTAGCATATCTTTTATGCTTGCTCACATATTTGCCATGATCTTTATTTCATATTCTCCATATGGTATTTTGATAGGGGGAGCAATCCCTATATCTTTTTATGTTTGATACTCACCCGTGCTTATTGATAGGGGGAGCTTTCGCTCTCTTATTCTTTTTGTCCCCTTTTTGATGTTGTCAAAGGGGGAGAAATATTTTGAGTATATTCTTTCTTGTTTATATGCATGTGAATTATAAATTATACATTCATTTTCTTTATGCATATATTTCTTTTTGTAAATTGTTTGTCATCATCAAAAAGGGGGAGATTGTTGGCCTTCTTGTTTTGATGATGTTTAACAAACAATTTACCACTAATGTTGTTTGTCTAGTATTTGTGTTTTCTTATTTATTGTAGACAAACAACGTTGTTGGAGGGTGGATGGATTGCGCCATAACGACGATATCAAATGGAGGTTGGCGGAATGTCGGGTTGAAGCCTTGCAATTCAAAGTTAAAGATCAAGTTCAAGCTTCATCCGCATGTGTACCAAGTTGAGCTACAATGAAGATCAAGATCAAGCTTGGGTAATCTAGTTTAGATTTTATATTATGTGTGTTAAGTACCTTAAGCTCAATATAATATACACACACGTATTTGGTTTCTATGTATATATATAGTTATATATATACATGCATGGTTTTAGGTTTTCATGTTTTGGACATACTTACAAAATACATGAGTTTTCACAAATGGAAATTCAATTTGAGAAATTATTTTTCTAACATGTTTGTTTTCATGTTTATAAACATTTCGTAAAGTTTCATCAAGTTTGGAATTGATTTGTTATGTTTAATGGAATTTACAAAATCATGTTTTTCGTTCGTGCATGTTCGTGCATGTTTTACAAAATAGATGAGCTTTCATAAATGGGAAGTTATATTCAAGATTTTGGAGTTGATTTACTGTGCCCAATTGATTTTACAAAATCGTGTATGTCAGCAGTTTTTCAGAAACTGTAAATCTGTGTTCAAACATTTATTTCTATCAACTGGGAAATTATTTTTCATAAATTATTTCTCTAACATGTTATTCTACATGTCTATAACCTTTCCACAAAATTTCATATTTTGTGGAGCTGTTTTACTATTTTTAATTGATTTTACAAAGCTAAATACGCAAATTTCCAGAATGCTGGATTTTGGGGTATTTTGGTCTTTTCAGCCTATAACGGCTAGTAACGGCTAGTTTTTGATATTTTCGGTTTTTGGAGGTTTCTGGATGGTTTAAGAGGCTATAAAAAGCCCTCAACTTTTATTGTTTCTTATGGATATTTAAGAGAGTTTTAAAAAGAGTTTTACAAGTTTGTTTAAGGGTTTTTAAGTTTGTTTCGCCAGGTCGAGCCGCGAAGACCAGATTCGGAAGGCTGCTGAAGACAAAGCTCGGGAGGACCACGCGAGCCGGGTGGAGGCAGTCAAAGAACAGATCTCCACTTTTAGCGTATTTGACTGAGACCTTTGTTTTATGATTTGTGTTAATACATTTTGCTTATGACTTGTTTGTTTATGAAGTCATAACTTTGTTCAAATGTATTGTCTTAAAACACTGGGTGCATGTTTTGTTTCTTTGAACGTAACATTATGACTTTCGCAATTGCAAAAACCATAACTTTGTTCAAATGTACTGTCTTAAAGCCTCAATGAGGTTTGTGCCCGCTCATTGTGCGTATACCCTTTGGATACGTCGCTTTCCAGTATTTTGCTCTGTTATCGCAGACGATCTCGTATCGCGGGCGAAGTCCTTTGTGCGACGACGAGTCTACTTTCGAAGCCAAACTCTGCTCCGATGAGTTTATGCTATCGACGAAACCAGGGCGACAGCGAGTTCGCTAAGATGGTGAAACTCGTCTCCTGACGAATTCGAATTGCTGGTGAAACTCAATTGATTGTTTCTATCATTTAGGATATATCTTGTTGTTCATATTGCTTATCCTAGCTCACATATCTTGTTGTATTTTATACTTTCTAGGATAACTTATTAATTAATTTTTAATTGACATTTAATCAGATTAGATTAGTATAAGACCCTAATCACCCCCCCTCTAGGGTCTAACATACATGGGGTTGGGCAATGTTCTTAGCCTGAAGTCCTCCCTCCAAAGCCTGAATCTTCCTACGAAGGCCCCAAAATTTACCGGGCTAAGCTCGATGGCTGATGTAGTAGTTCATCAGAAGGGAATTTAACCATGAAGCTATTTGCAGATATCCGCTTGATCTTATAGGTCCAATCCCAGACATTAAAGCGATACCCTAGCATATCTCTGAGCTCCTCCAAAGATGGCAGGCCTAGCTCAAGAGTGAGGAGAGCAAAAGTAGTAAGCTCCTGAATGTTGCTGACGACGTTATCTGGCACAGGGAGCAATCGTGGAGGGGTGCTTGTTCTCAGACCATAAGGGCAATCCCGGGTGATATGCCCCGAGCCATGGCAATGGATACAGGCGCTATCATCATGAGACATGATCTTCTGGTTTAGGAAACGAAGGGGGTGTAGTTGATAATAAGGCTGGGATGGGGAGAGAAGGGTTTTCGGCTAACAACAAACCTGACGTAGAGAATGGCGATGATGGGAAGATTGATGGCTGCGTCATATGGTCTTATCATTGAACAGGCGAAGGGAAGAGGGTAATTACCACGTGGTGGCTAGGAACCGCGAGGAGCCAGGTGATAATACTGCCTGTCTTGGGAACATAAGCTACTATGGAATGCATTTAATGCAGAGAGAAATCGAAATTTTTCTCTTGGTTACCTTGGCAACTAAAAGGCTAAACTTGACAACCATTCCATAAGCTTGACAACAGAGAGCTAACCTTAGCAACTAATTAATAAGCTTAACAATACAACGCTAAACTTCACATTAAATTGGAAAGCTTGACAACCAGCACATAACCTTGACAGCCAGTCCATAATCTTAACAATAAAACAATAAACATAACAAAACAACATTGTATCATGCAATGATTTTCCAAACAATCATGCAACAACCTTAACAACAAACAAATAAGCTATTATCAATTCCATAAGCTTGACAACAGAGTGCTAAACTTAGCAACCAATCCATAAGCTTAACAATACAACGCTAAAATTCACAATAAATCAAAACTCTTAGCAACCAGCACATAACCTTGAAAGTAACAGACAAACGATAGTCTCTCAGAAGGCTAAGCTTTACAACCAACACAGTAACCTTGACAACCAAGGGCGAACATTCACCCAAAAGGCTAAGCTTGACAGCAGAGCGCTAAACTTAGCAACCAATCCATAAACTTAACAATACAGCGCCATACTTCACAATAAATCAAAAATCTTAGCAACCAGCACATAACCTTAACAGTAACAGACAAGCGATAGTCTCTCAGAAGGCCAAGCTTTACAACCAGCATAGTAACATTGACAACCAAGGGTGAACATTCATCCAAAAAAGCTAAGCTTGACAACAGAGCGCTAAACTTAGAAACCAATCCATAAGCTTAACAACAAAGCGCTAAACATAACAAAACAACCTAAGATCTAAACTTAGCAACCAATCCATAAGCTTAACAATAAAATGCCAAACGTAACAATAAATCCATAAGATTAACAACCAGTCAATAAACTTGACAGCCAGTCTATAATCTTTACAATAAAACGATAAACTTAACAAAACAACCTTGTATCAAGCAATGATTTTCTTTACAATCATGTTTTTACAATAAAACGATAAACTTAACAAAACAACCTTGTATCAAGCAATGATTTTCTTTACAATCATGTTACAACCTTAACAACAAACAAATAAACTTATCAACAACCCCGTAAACTAAACAACAAATCCCTAAGATCAACAACATGATGACAACTGCATGTACAATCATTATCTCTGCTCTAAGTTCCATAACCGTGGGTGAATATAACTGGCTCTCTTCAATAAGCTTGTATAATAACAAGACAGTTAAGATTCATAAGTGCGTGGAATACAATCAATTCAGATGGATCAATGCGTGAATCACCTAGGAAGGCATGCATATACTGGTGGAGATAGTCCTCTGACTTACGTTTACACTGTATATCTATACAGTGTTAACGTAAGCCAGAGGACTATCTCCACTAGCATATGCCTGCCTTCCCATGTGATTCACGCATGACCCATCTGAATTGATTGTTTTCCACGCACTTATGAATCTTAACTGTGCGTTAATATACAAACTCTTCGGAGAAAGCCATATACATTCACCCACAGCTCATGGAACTAAGATCAAAGACAATGGGGATAACGTCTTCATCAGCGTGAGGGATATCCAAGATCTTCATCAGCGTGCGTCCTTGTCGCTATGACCTTCATCAGCGTGAGGACTAGCATTGATCTTCTAGTTAATGGTGATAGGAGAACTTGAAGGTTTTGGGGATAGGATAAAAGCTTGGGATTTACATATAAAGGAGGGAGAGTCAACAGAGAATCGGCGATGGGGAGATCGAGGAAAGATTACGTCGAAAGGTTATCATACCTATCCTATAGTTGAACAGGCGAAGGGATGGTGATGTTGCCGCATGGGATATGGGGATAGATAGGAGTCCATGTTATCTTAACTCTCCTCCTTAGGAACTAGGAAATACATTGAATGCAGTAGCAGGAAATATATCCTGGTGACCGTGACAACCAAGCGCAAGTGAATAACAGTAAATATAACATTCAATTGATAAACCTAACAACCAATCTTTAGTTCTAATTTTGTTCCAAGCTACTAGCCTCATAAGAGAGCATGCCCGGGAATCCCTCCTTTGCCCCCAACTACATTAAACCAGTCCGCTTCATCAACATGATCTGAAACAAAATTATAGCCACTGCTAATAGAAAAGCATCCAGAATGTGTTAATTTCCATTTAATCACCTCATCATTCACTACAAAAGCTTCAATCAATCTGTCCTTTACATCCAACAAGCAATTCAAAATAAAAGATTTAACCATCCTTAAATGTATAGAAAATTATTAATTTTAATCCACACCCAAATCTAATTTTTTTTTTCTCTCTCTCTCTATCAAATCCCCCCTCTCTCTAGCATATATATGGTCCTCTCTCTCTATTTAACATAAGAACTTGGAACTTACCTTGTATGTCATGTTGCTATAAGATATAGACCTGTAATCTGAGTCTCTGGTGGCATTTGGAACTTTTGCTATTAAATGTAGCATAGTAGCTTTCACCTGACCTAACTTCTTCTTTTGAAAGAAAATAAAATTGAATAGCACTCACCATATCTGGACCAAATGTTTTACAGATTGGTATACTAAAGAAAGCCCATCTAATGTCCTCAGCCGAGAAATCCATATTTAAAAGTGCTTGCTGAGTAGAAGTAAGAACATGTCCTTGAGAGACCACTGAAGGATCAATATGATATATTGAAGTAGAATCCTTACCCAACTCCTTATGGTAAGAAAAAACATCATCAGCAATACAGTTCATATCACAGACCACATTACCATCCAGTTGAATAGGATTTTGACTTTTGTTTAAGCTTCTATTAGCTTTCATCTTGGCAAAAAAGTGTGTTTTATTGGAGTCACCCAATTGAATGAAATCAACTCTAGATTTTTGTTTCATGACTGCCTCCTTAATTTTCAACACGTCTTGAAGAACACCTTTTGAAGCTTTTGCTCAGAGATCAACCGCGGGTCAAAAGGATACAACTGTAACTTCATCTGAATATTTCGCATATTTTTTCTCCCCCTCGGTCACTTTCTCAGAAACACCTCTGTAGCTATAATCATGCAAAAGTCTCATAGCCTATTTTACCAATTTGAGCTTTGAATCACCTGATACATCTTGGTCCCCTCAATATTCTCTTCCCAGCAGAGTTTAACAATCCTCTCAAAAAGAATATGATGAGCCCAAACATTTTAAAATCTAAAAAATATTTTTACTTTTTGTTGCACACAATGACAATGCACTAATATTGCAGAATGGTCTGAAATATCTTGCTCTGTAAATCTTACTGACACTTCTTCCATATTTAAGAACCAACTGGAATTTCCCATAACCATGTCAAGCTTGTAGTAGACTCTTGTATGACCGTCTTGTCAGTTACACCATGTTAGCAAAGGACCTTGAAAAGAAATATCAGCTAGTCCTACTTCCACAACAAGTTCCTGAAAGTCTGAGCACCCACCTGCTTGACTACCATCAGCACAAATCTTTTCCAGTTTCCACCAACTTCAACATTTTATTAATCCTTGAAGCATTATTTATAGGTGTTTTTTTATTTCTACGTCCAGAAGTTTACCCTAATTTATTTTCAAACCCAACATCTTTTGCTTATATCTTTAAACCCAGTTAGCTTTTTGTATTTATCTCTAGACCCAACTTTCAAAATACAATACATATATACGTGGGTACCCCTTAAATAAAAAAAATTTAATTCTACCCTTTCCCAACCTCCCTCTATTCTTGTGTTGTATCATATGTGGGCCCCTTATTTAAATTTAAAAACCCAAATTAAATGTTAAATGAGGAGAGAGAAATATGGGGTTGTTTCTGTGTTCTCCTCCCACGTCTCTCTCTCTCTCTCTCTCTCTCTCTCTCTCTCTTCTCTCTCCATTTCACAATGCGTTCCTCCTTCCTGCTTTATTCTCAATTGACCCTATCTCATCCATTATTCTCTTTATTTCATTCTTCCACTCTTATAAATCCATCAATTAATTCTCAACTACTCTTATAAATTATTTTCTTAGCAATTTAAGGTATAATTTCCTATTTTACTCTACTACTTAGTTTATAACATTAATTTCTCATTTTATACATGAAAATTATTTCACTTTATTATTCATGAATTCATAAAAATTATTTCCTAATTTATGTGTTTTGTATGCTTGTTATTTATGTGTTCGGTATGACTGTGCACTTGCATATCACCACACCATACTTTCATGTTATCATGCTATACTTTCAGATTATCCCGCTATACTTTCATATTATCCTATTATACTTTCAAAATATCTCGCTATACTTTCGTATTATCCTGCTATACTATCATTATCTCACTATACTTTTAGAATATCCTATTATACTTTCATATTATTATGCTATAATTTCATATATCATGCTATACTTTCAGAATGTTCCACTATACTTTCATATTAGTACGCTATACTATCATATTATCCCGCTGTACTTTCAGAATATCCCGCTATATTTTCATATTATCGCACTGTACTTTCATATTATCCCGTTATACTTTTATATTATCCCGCTACATTTTCAGATTATCCTGCTATACTTTCATATTATCTCATTATACTTTCAAAATATCTTGCTATGCTTTAAGATTATACCGTTATACTTTCAGAATATCCCACTATACTTTCAGATTATTTTGCTATACTTTTATATATTTTTCACTTGATTTCTATGCTATATATGAGAGAATTAAAAGAGTCTCAAATTAATTTCCATAAATTTAACTGGATCTGCACAAAGGAAACCAAAAATAGAACATAAAATTACCTGGATACATCAACATATACCAAATTCACTTAAAATACCAAGCACACACGCAACACAACTTTCAATATATGCATTCTTCCAATAAACATTAACCGTACATGAACAATATGCATAGAAGCATAGCTCTGCTCATGATAAAAGAATAAAAAAACATAGTTTCACTTTTAGCAAAAGCATCAACTAAAAATAAATCATCATTCATCAAGCACAGAGCAGGACTCAATAAATCAACAATAAAAGGCCATACATGAAACTGAGCATGTACAAATGATAATATCATAACTGTATTCCTTTCTTTTTGGATCTTTGATAAGCAAAAATTTGGCTTAATTGATCCTCGCTTGCTGATTGATAAGAATACCAATGTGGTCATTCTCTCTTTGAATCCAAATCTGAGTATTCTACAAATGAATAGAGTTATCATCAAAACATTATAGGGAGAAAACACTTGAATATAACAAGATGATATTTTAAGTATTATAATGCAAAAAACCAATTGCGTTTCCTCATTGACTACAAGTGGCGGCAGACAGTACTAAAGAGAAGCAAAATAATATCATTTGATAACCACTTTTGAACTATTTCCTATGCTACCTCAAGTCCAATTACGAGTATATTAATACTTCAAACTTGGGGAAAAAATTTAACTCAATAATGCTTAGCTTAACTTTTCCTGAAACAGTAACAACTATATAAGATCTCTAAAGAGGGAAAAAATGTATTAAAGATTTTAGATTACGGTCTGTGTGGCTAGATTGAGCAGGCTGTACTTTACAAAAACTGCTTTCCACCATCGTGCATGTCGTCCAAAGCACGAGCAATGGCTAAAAGGTCTCAAAAGTATGCCATAATCTACATCATCTTCTTATTTTGAACGACCAATATATTCCACCTACCAACTTGTGTTATTTTATCACTGCCGTGAAGAATTTCACGATATATGCTTGAACCTTGATCAAAACCTATTACCCCTCAAATTAAGTCCAATGTACTGCTTCATGTGGTCTTTTGCTCAATCGAAGATTGTCAAGCAGCGTTTTATAGCTATACTAATTCCGCGAAAGATAACCACTTCATACACTCGATTTGAGATTACAACATCACCAGATATAGCTTACTTCCTATTCTAAAACTTTAGATGCGTTGTTTCGGCAAAATAAATGAATAAATAGACAATCATTATCTCATGAATATGGTATCTAAAAAAATCATCAAATCTATTGATGTTCGTGAACAAATAGTCGATGGGGGTCCTCCGCCGTCGGATGCAGCTTCGATCCTGGCGACAATGGGGAAGAATGAGAGGATGAATGTTGGAGCCGACTCATCCTTCGACTTTACGCCCAATTCTGAGCGCACCGAGTGGGCTGATAGCCTGCACATGTAAGATTCACAGGAGTATGTGGCTAATTTCCTCCGTGGTACCTCTGACGATCAAGTCAGCCGGTGAATTTGAGGAGGGTTTTTTGAGAGTTCCCTGGGCTATTGAGGTCCTTGCAGGGGGTTCCTCTCTCAGGGTTATTAAATTTTCTCTTTATGTAAAAAGCAGATCGAAAAGGTAGTAAAGCTCAGGTGTAAGAAGAAGCAAAGATCAACCTCTCCCCCCTACCCTTACCCTCCTTACCTCTTTTTTATAGTCCATTGCCTCTGAGATTTTGGCTTTTCTTTTGCACAGGAGGGCGGTTGCAAAGTGGGCAGATAGACTGCTGAGTCATCCTTCTCCTTCCAGATGTTGGCTGGATTTTGGAAGGGAAGTCATTCGGGTACAGGAGAGAAATGTCTTCTCAGTATCCTGGATTTGTCAGAAGAGGCAGGGCATAGGATAGGTCGGCTGCTTAGCCGTCCTTCTCTCTCTAAATGGCTGCTGGCAATTAGAGGAGAGGTCATTCATGCACAGGAGAGCATCATGGTAATATCTGAGAAGTGACTTATAAGCAAAATAAGCGGCTTGTCAGAATGGAGATCTTGATGGGACTAATCAATACAGTTGTGTCGATTGACATCTGAAGTGAGCTCGGTCGGATCTTATCCCTTTAGTCGAGGCGGGTTTGATCTGCGAGCCATCATTATGATTTATCGATCCGACTTTCCACCATCGTGCATGTCGTCCAAAGCACGAGCAATGGCTAAAAGGTCTCAAAAGTATGCCATAATCTACATCATCTTCTTATTTTGAACGACCAATATATTCCACCTACCAACTTGTGTTATTTTATCACTGCCGTGAAGAATTTCACGATATATGCTTGAACCTTGATCAAAACCTATTACCCCTCAAATTAAGTCCAATGTACTGCTTCATGTGGTCTTTTGCTCAATCGAAGATTGTCAAGCAGCGTTTTATAGCTATACTAATTCCGCGAAAGATAACCACTTCATACACTCGATTTGAGATTACAACATCACCAGATATAGCTTACTTCCTATTCTAAAACTTTAGATGCGTTGTTTCGGCAAAATAAATGAATAAATAGACAATCATTATCTCATGAATATGGTATCTAAAAAAATCATCAAATCTATTGATGTTCGTGAACAAATAGTCGATGGGGGTCCTCCGCCGTCGGATGCAGCTTCGATCCTGGCGACAATGGGGAAGAATGAGAGGATGAATGTTGGAGCCGACTCATCCTTCGACTTTACGCCCAATTCTGAGCGCACCGAGTGGGCTGATAGCCTGCACATGTAAGATTCACAGGAGTATGTGGCTAATTTCCTCCGTGGTACCTCTGACGATCAAGTCAGCCGGTGAATTTGAGGAGGGTTTTTTGAGAGTTCCCTGGGCTATTGAGGTCCTTGCAGGGGGTTCCTCTCTCAGGGTTATTAAATTTTCTCTTTATGTAAAAAGCAGATCGAAAAGGTAGTAAAGCTCAGGTGTAAGAAGAAGCAAAGATCAACCTCTCCCCCCTACCCTTACCCTCCTTACCTCTTTTTTATAGTCCATTGCCTCTGAGATTTTGGCTTTTCTTTTGCACAGGAGGGCGGTTGCAAAGTGGGCAGATAGACTGCTGAGTCATCCTTCTCCTTCCAGATGTTGGCTGGATTTTGGAAGGGAAGTCATTCGGGTACAGGAGAGAAATGTCTTCTCAGTATCCTGGATTTGTCAGAAGAGGCAGGGCATAGGATAGGTCGGCTGCTTAGCCGTCCTTCTCTCTCTAAATGGCTGCTGGCAATTAGAGGAGAGGTCATTCATGCACAGGAGAGCATCATGGTAATATCTGAGAAGTGACTTATAAGCAAAATAAGCGGCTTGTCAGAATGGAGATCTTGATGGGACTAATCAATACAGTTGTGTCGATTGACATCTGAAGTGAGCTCGGTCGGATCTTATCCCTTTAGTCGAGGCGGGTTTGATCTGCGAGCCATCATTATGATTTATCGATCCGATAGTCGAGTGAGCTTTAGGTCGAGTGTATGGTCAAGTCGTTTGCTCGAGGAGTCGTCTTAATTACGAGGGGGTGACTGATCCCGTGCTTCGAGTCGGTAATGATGACCCTTGATCGAAAGATGGCTTGTCTGCTCGCCTGGTCGAGAGACTTGACCTTGGCTGGGCCTCTGAGTCTCTAAGTTGGTTTGGACCATAGCTCTCTTGGATCTACGCAGACATTCTTCCGACGTCTCTAACTTAGTATGGTGACTGACCATAACAAAATCGATTAACAATTACTTGGAAAATGGCATCCATATGAGGACTAGTCACAATTTCCGTCGTGATCACAACCACGAAAGTGCTCCCTTTCTGACCTATAATATAAGGCCAAGCCTCTTGAAACCAGCCAACAAAGTGCTTATTCTCTCTCCCACGACACTCGGCTGCGGATCCAGATCTGGATCCATTGACCAAGCCCTAATCTAAGCTACATTGAACTAATAGATCCCTTTGACCAATCGATCAAAGAGGAAGCTCGGTCGAGCACCGATGCTTGATCAATCGAGAAGAGATTTTGACGATCGGTGGAGAAATTGAGGGTGTTGAGATTTAGGCGGCCATGGGAGCAGGAGTAGAACTCTAGAAGGAGAGAATGGTGGAGAGAAATTAAAATAGGAGAGAGTACGCAAAGTAGAGGAGATCGTGGAGATTGAGGGCGGGGTATTTTAGGGATTTTACCGTAAAAATGTATAAATACAAGGTACCATATCTCTAAGTTATACTATTTTGGTTTAGAGATAAATACATAAAGTTATTTTAGTACAACGATACAAAAAAGTTATTAGGTTTATAGAGAAATGAGGGTAAACAATTGGGACCACAAACAAAAAACCCTTTTTTATATCATGGCTTGTAACATACTCTAGATATTATTTTATGTTCACAACTTCTAGATACGCATTTCAATTTTTTATTAATCACATATGTAAAATTTATAATCTTTTATCTTCTTAAGTTCTTCTAGACTCTTTCTTGGGTAGGAGTTCGAGTTTTTCCCATTAATGAGCTTAAAACAACATTACAGTTGAGGTCCGTTCTTTTTCATGCCCCTACGTGTTGATCATGGTAGGACTTTTTTTTGGCTTGGTCAATATCTTAGCACCATCCTAGAGGTGGGCAGCAGCCCACAAAATCTTTCATGAAGTTTTCTGCCCTAGCTGACCCCATTTTGTTAAAAATATAAAAGACAAATATAGCAAACAAACAATGCTTGGAAAAAATAATTGCTCAGAAATTGATTGCAGAACGTCCTTCTTCTTTTACTTCATCTTCTTTATTATTAATACTAACATTATTATTTTATTTTATTTTATTTTTGGGATATGAGAAAACCCGAATGTAGCTGAACTCTGACTCTAAGTTTCTAACTTTTGGGCATCGAGAGTCTGATGTCAAATGACCAATGGTTAGTTTTTTGTGGACATCTACAATTTCATGTTTTTTGATCTGTCAAAGACTGGATAACTTGATATAGAACATTTGAGTGCAACTACTATGCTCCATCGAACTCTCTCAATCACTTGATGAGGAATATCACTCCAGATATCTGACCAGAAGAAAGTGACTTTTTTATCATTAATTTGCTTCCTTAGTCCTCAGTAACTCACTGTATCTTTGTGAGCTACTTCAGGTAACATAGTTCTTTCATTTATTTGTTTTAGTTGGGCTCATGCATGAAGTGAGCATTTTGAACACATGATAGATAATTATAAGAGAAAATTATCTCTAGCTCTCTACTTTTAAGTATACCATTTGCAACCCATTCCTAAACTTTCACCACATTGTGCCCCAAGTTTCATAATCATATACCTACTAGCTTTCTGTCAGAAAAAGTCCCGGATTATGGGTTGGGAACGTCTTGCTCGTAGGATAAGGGCCTGTTTGGATGCCCTCTCTTTTAAGTGAAGTTGTGGTGAAGTGCAGGAGAGTGGACCCCAATAACAGCTTTCTTATTTCCATTTGTTTGTTTGTAGTTTTAACAATATGGTAAAATTCCATCTTATCAACCAATTGGTTGAACTGTCAAGGTAAATTAGCGTGTCTGGTTGGTTTAAAAAAATAAAGAAAAGCCCCGTTAGAAAACTCACATTGTTGGAAAACCCCTAAAAATGCTATATTTCCCTCACATTATGTTGTTTGGACCAAAAAGAATAACTGTAATAGTTGGCTGAGACTACATGCCACCTCATGTTTAGCGGAATGGCTTTTTTCTCTCCTAAAGCTTCAAAACCGCCTAAGGGGGTATTATTCGTTCTGGATTGTTTATTTGGGCGTGGACAATTGTTCATGAATATGACATTCTTAGATTGGGATTTGGACTCGGATTTTATGGTTAGAGCCCCGGAGTCTTAGATTGGATTTTGATTTTTATCTGAACTTTTGACTTGGATTCTTGAACTTTTGCTTTGGATTCATAGTCTAAGGGTCGGATTCTCAGACTAAAATTGAGATTTGTGGATTATTTATATTAGAGGTTTCAAATTAAATTATTATATTATATAGTAATCATTAACAAAAAATATTAATTTGAAAAAAAACCACTCTAATTTCGATTGATTCACGGATGATGACAACAAAAATAAATACATCATGTGCTTTATTTAAACAGTTTAAACGAAATGTATGTAATATAGTTTTAAGTACTTGAAATATTTTTATATTTAAGAAATGTTAAATAATGAACAAATCTAAGTTAATATTAAATATATTTAGTATTTTATTTTAAAATTAAACACATTCTATGTTTTAGTATATAAACATAGAATATTGTAAAATTAAATATATTTAATTTCAAATATATTAAATATTTAAATAAGTAATGAGAATAGGAGAGAGGAAATCCACATAGTAACACCAGAATCCATCAATTTTAACTTGGATTTTCTATTAAAAAATTTTCATTAAAAACTATAAAGTTAAAATAGAGTGTGGATTTTAAAATGCTAGTCCTAGTAACAATCCTAGACAACATTTTAAATTCAAATCAAAATCTTAGTCCTTAACCAATAACACGCACTACAACAAAACTATTTTTTTATAGCGTTGAATGATAGCGTTTATGTTGTAAGTGCTATAGATTGTATATACATTATTTTTTGATAGCGTTTGGAAAATTTTAAACGCTATAAGTACTTATCATAATTTTTTTTTGTTCCGACGCTTTGAAAACTTAAGCGGGAGACTGAAAACTAAAACATGCCGCCCCCAAAATTTCATTCGTCTCCTCCCCCCCCAATTTCATTCGTCTCCCTCTCCTCTCAGATCTCTCTCTCCGAGATCGACCCGTCGGGACCTTGCGGCCCCTCTCCGATGTCCCTCACGAGCTCGTACTTCTCCATCGCCAACCCTAGCTAGCTAGCTAGGCCTGCCTCCTCCTCATTCGAGAAAGCTAGGGTTTTTACAAACGGAGGGTTGTGTTGGAATCGAGGCACGTGGGATCACTTCTGCTGCTGATTTCTGATGATTATTTCGCGTCGGATCGGATCGAGGATGCAGTTTTTGATTTCTTTATTATTATTATTATTTGTTGTTGGTGTTTTTTACAGGGTTTTTTAATCGTTTAATTTGGGTTTGTTTTGATCTGAGAACGAGGGGTTTGTTGCTGTTTCTTGAGGGTTGGAGAACCATGGGAATATTTGAGGTTTGGAGGACGACCGCCGCCAAACGGCCGACCGCCGCCCTCTCACTCGTTCTCTTCCTCTAACTCTCTCCGCGATCAAGGCGACAGAAATAGGTGAGTATACCCAACTCAAAAATAAGCTCGTTGGCAATGAATAGAAGAAGAAATTTCATCTTTTGTTTTATTTTGTTTTCTCTTTGTTTTTGTTTTCGGTTTATATTGCAATGGGAAAAATAAACTGCAGACGTATTGGGCTTAATTGTTTGCAGCTCTGGCCCAAGGTTGTGATCCGCAAATGGCTCAATATCAGCACCAAAGACTCTGATTTTAGTGCTAATGAAGGGGATACCACTGAGAGCGATTATGAATTTGAAGGTTTGATTCCAAAGATATTATGTTTTTTGAATTTAGTTGATGGGTTTTTCTTCTCTTAGTTCTATTTGTTTGTTAAATTATTTTATTTTCTGTTAAATTTTTAGCAGAGATGTGCCGATGGGAGAGGCAATTGTGTGAGGAAGACAGGAGATAGGGCTTGGGGCTGAATCATATGGTAATTTCTTAAAGACACTTAGTTTTTTTTTGTGATTGAAATTATTGGGTTGCTTGTAAATCCAATTGATGTCTGAAATTTATTATGGTGAGTACAAAGTTTGGGGTTTGCATTGCAATACGAATAAACACAGCACTAGATCTCATTGGTGTGAACTTGAAATAGAATCAATTAGCATCTTTTTCATGTTATATCCCCCAATGGGGCTTGTGATTATTTGATTAAGCCTGTACGCATTGAAGAGCTAAAGAATATATGGCAGCATGTCATCAGAAAAAAGCAGAATGAAACTGAGTATTCAGGCAGCATGGATGACACACATCGTAATAGGCGAGTTTCAGATGATGCTGAGTATGCTTCCTCAGTGCATGATGGAGCAGATGTATCTTGGAGGTCTAACAAAAAGAAAAGGGATACCAAAGAAGATGAAAATAGTGGTGAATTGGACCATGAGGATTCTTCATCATCAAAGAAGCCTCGTGTCGTGTGGTCAGTGGAACTCCACCAGCAATTTGTTAGTGCTGTCAGCCAACTTGGGATTGAAAGTATGAATTTATCTTCTTTCATGAGCGGGAGTGTAGTTGTTTTTCTTGTAAATAAATCTTTTGAAGTTTGAAACTCTTTGTTTCAATATTGTTTAATTATTAATCAATGCAGAGGCTGTGCCAAAGAGAATTCTGGAACTGATGAATGTTCCTGGATTAACTAGGGAAAACGTTGCAAGCCATTTGCAGGTATTATATTCTGAGTTAATTTTGGTTCTGTTGATAACATGTACTTATCTTTTTTATATATTTTGGGTACTTGTTGTATGTGAATTCTCTATATGATTATGTTCAAAGTATCATCTGTTTTTAATCAACTTGTATGAATAGTTTGTCCGAATGCACGTCTGGAAAACTTGATTCCTTTTCCAAACAAGATTTGAGACTTGTGAATTTGTGTTCATTTTCTACCTAAAGAACTAGCTGAGATTCATTCAATTAAAAAAATGTTATTTATGATAGTGATTGCTGGCCTGTAGATAGTATTGATGATGTTAAGGACAAATAGATAAGTAATTGTTCAATATGTATTTTTTTGCCATTTTTTTGAAGCTCTGATGGAAATGAAGCACTTAAATGCACATGCCGGAAGCCTATCATCCACTTGCATGCAAAATATGTAAATTGTTTTGTTTAATCACAACCTTACTTATTTCTCATTAATGAACAATATGAACTAGTTCTGATATTCATTTACATGAGCATGAGAATTGTAAATTACTAAAGCATGCAACTTATAATATCCGCTAACTGTATGTTGCCTTTCCTATTTCATAGTGTTGCACTCATTGCTAGACTTTTATCTATATTTAAATTTTATGATCAGACTTTGATGTTTCAGCACGATGGTGTGCAGAAATTCAGACTATATTTGAAGAGAATAAGTGGTGTAGCTCAACACCAGAGTGGATTTCCTAATTCTCTATGTGGTCCTATAGAGCCGAACACAAAAGTTGGCTCAATGGGAAGACTCGATTTCCAAGCTCTTGCAGCCTCAGGTCAAATCCCCTCTCAAACCCTAGCTGCCCTGCATGCTGAACTTCTAGGCCATCCTTCAAACAGCTTAGTATTGCCATCAATGAACTCGCCACTTTTACAATCAAGGCAAGAGCCCAAGA
>NC_033796.1:83225459-83245550 GCF_001876935.1 Asparagus officinalis | reverse complement strand
GGAGGTTGCATTTGGTCAGCCTATTTTCAAATGCCAATCAAGCATATCCAAACAATTCTCAGCAAGCATTGCTGGTGAACATGCGAACCTTGGAGGGGTGAACTTGAACAACACTCAAAAAGGTAACATGATGGTGCAGGAGTTACAGAAGCAGCATGCAAATTTTGTGGTCTCAGAGCCACATCATGTTATTAACGTAACATGATCACCAACTTGTTTAAATGTTGGACAGTCCTCTTTACCTCTAAATCCAAGTTCCATAACCGTTCCATCTCAATTGTCAAACAGCTGTCAGTCTGGGAATAGTTTTGTCGCCATCCAATCAAGTTCCGGCTTCAACAGTAGTAACATAGCTCTTGATTACGGACTGCTATCAAACAGTGATCCATTGTGTGTAGCGCAAACTTCAGATGGAGACATCACAAATATCAGGATGTTAAATGGGTCTCCAGGGTCAATTTCATCAGCTTCATCTTGTTCAGCTCCTACAAATGGCGACACTTTTTGGCGAATTCCGAACTCAAATGCTAATGTTAGTCATGCAACTGGAGTGCCTGTGAATTTACCAAATTTGTGTTCTCAGAGCTCTGAGCTGAAGACAGGGAGACCATCTGAACAAGGGCAATTAAGGAATCTTGGCTTTGTTGGTAAAGGTATGTGCATACCCAGCCGATTTGTGGTGGATGAAATTGAGTCTCCTGCCAGTTATCAGTGTGTTAGGAATACATGTATTGGTGATGATGGAGCTAGAGTGAAGCAAGAGCTTCATTCTGATTTCGCGGATAGTTCTCAAATTGGGACTCCGAGTCTTCCACATTTTTCTTCAAGTAACTTCTCCGGTGTTCTGTGTACTATGGTTAATTTCTTGTACTCCATGTTGGATTATCCAAAGACTATATTTATTTTTTGGCACATTTGTATTTTACTTTTTGTATGCTACAACTTGGTTATGTATCGGTTTGAACATTTAAATGAAATATTTGTTTTTATGGTTGTCATAATTGGAAGCTATTTCTAGTTTAACATCAAAGGTTTATAGGCACAACTGAACTGCTATAAGAAGTGGAAACAATTACTGAAATGCTATTAAAAGAAGAAAGACAGCATTCACTGAAACGCCATTGTAGTAACTCAAACGCTATCAAATGTAAAACAATAGCAGCGTTGAAATGCTATGAATGAAAACTAACTAATAGCGTTTTTCAACCGCTATGAAAGATATTTGTCATAGCAATATAGAAACGCTATTGAATACTCTTTTATAGCTACATAAAAACGCTATGGTTGGAAACTTTTTGATAGCGTTTGGGGAAACGCTATTTAAAGCCACAGACCTACTATAGCGGGTTCTGACACAGCGTTGATTAAAACGCTATGAAATAATACCATAGCGTTTTTCGGCCGCTATGGTAGATTTCAGGTGTTGTAGTGACGCTAAACTCAAATCCAAATCCTATTTCTAAACCAACAACACATTAAATTTAAATTTTAATCCTAATCCTAAACTAATTACAGCTTAAATTTAAATCCAAATTTTAGTTCCAAACAAATAACACTCTAAATTGAAATCCAATAAAATAAAAAGCCCGAGTCCAAGTCAACAATGCTCGTCCAATAGAGAGGCGCTACAGTCACACCCTAAACTACACTCCTAACCTCTCACTCTCTCGCTACAGTGCACTGGGGTCCGTATGAGAATTTTAAAAAAATTCTCATGTGGGCCCCAGTGCACTGTAGCGAGAGAGAAATATGGTTGGGGGTGTGTTTTATGGTGTGTCTCTACCATTTTCCCGTCCAATTAGGGGCCGTTTGGTTGGTTTCCTAAAAACCAAGAAAAGGAAATCGGTACAAGGAAACTAATAAAATAATATTTTTATCTATTTCCATCCCTAAAACTCACCCACAACATCCAATAAAATAAAATTTTTATCCTCCAACTCATCTCATTTCATCTCATTTCTTACCTTTAAAAATAAACCAAACACAAGAAATGTGTCACATCACCCAACTCATCACATCTCATCTTATCTTATTTTTAAAAATCACACACATCATCTAATAATATTGTGACAACTCATCTCATCTCATTAAACCTTCCTTTCCATCCATTTCCTCAAAAAAAAACAAGAAATTGATTTCCTTAAGTATGTGTCACATCATCCAATAATATACCTCAAACTCATCTCATCTCATCTATTTTCTTATTTTTTAAAATGAACCAAACACAAACAACCTCAAAACATCATCCAATAATATACCCCCAATTCATTTCCTTATTTTTTTAACCAACCAAACAACCTCAATACAAGTTTTTTTAAAAATTCACTCACATCATCCAATAATAAGGTGACAACTCATCTCATCTCATCTTCTATTTTATAGTTTTCTTCTTTTTTAAGCCAACCAAATAACCTCAAAACAATTATTATAAGAAATAGGTTTCTTATTCTTTGATTTCCTAATTTTTTGGCGAAAAGAACAGCCCCTAACCCGCTAAGAACATCTTCATCCGATTAAAAAAAATCGCTCTCTTCCATTTCAGTTGCTGGCTTCGACAAAAGGGGAAAAGGGCTAGGGTTAATCTCACCTTCCTCCAATTGCACCCGCACTCTATTTCTCTCTCATTCCATGGGGGGGGGGGGGCTTTGCACAAATGGCATGAACTAGGGCTTTAGCCCTAACTACGTCAGCAGCCATCTCACGGTTATCTTCTCGCGCTCTTGCTTCCAATTTCATGTGTGCTTGCTCCACGGACAGCGGCGGAGGCATGAGCTCTTTTTTCCCTTTTCTCTTTTGCTAAAATTTGATTTCAGGTTTGATCTTTTTTACTTTCTTATGAACCCTTGAAATTCTTTTTTTCCTTTTTTTTTGGGGGGGGGGGGGGGGGGAAGGGTGGCGCGAGGGAGTGTTTGATTATCTGGATTTTCTTTTCTTTAAGAATTTGATTGACCATCTTATTCTTTTTTTTTACTTTTCATTTTCCACTGGATTCTGTTTTTTGATTCTAATATAATTACAGTAATATATTTTATAATGGAGAAAAAGATAACTTCTGGGGTTTTCACTGTTTTCATAATCTTTGGATCTATAGAGCTTTATTGCATATTTGAAAAATTATATGTTGTTTGTTTTTTCTACCTCTTCTTGAGAATGATGTTGACTACAAACTAAATTATTTATTTACTTATTCAATACCATGGACATTTAGATTTCCTTCCCTTACTTCAATTGAGAATGGGGGCTTATTTGTATAAGATGTTACCTTCTCCATCAAATCTAAAACTAAAATTTGATTGACTCAAGTTGAGTTATTCAACCTTAAACCATCACGGACCTGATTGCCATGTAGCAGATAATCTTCTGCAACTAATTTGCACCAGGAATTACATGGATTTTTTTCCTATACAAATGGTGACCTTGATCTGATGCTCTTCAAGCCTTGGAGCCTAACTTTAAAGAGTATTATAAGCCATGTCCTTAAAAGAATTTATGTTTATTGTGTTTATCCTTGAAGCATTATTTACGAAAATTATTTGGTGTTCATTCTCTTGCACTTTGTGAGATTCTAGTTTTTTGGCCCTCTAAGTTGGATGATACTGATTTTTTTAATGGTTAGGGATGGCCCTCTAAGTTGGCTATTATATTGATTATTTGATTGCTTATAATACTTGTTTGACATGTTCCTTTGTTAGATTGTGTGATTGATTTCACCTTGATGGACCGAGAGTATCCTACACATTTCTAGTATGATGGTATGAAGTGGTATGGGTATTGGTTTTTTTCTTTGTTATATGAGGTAGTTGTTATCATTTTTTTTGCTATTATGATGGTCTATTCTTAAAATACGCAACCAAAGTTTATAGTAGTGATCTATTGGCGAGGCAATCCATGATGGCAATGCTTATTTTGTAGGGTCATTATGATAATTGCAGCCAACATTGCTATTATAAGGTTCATGGTGAGGCATACAATAGGTCTCCTTTGTAGGGTCATTATGATAATTCCCTCACCCTCACTCCCTACCTCCCCCGTCACCCCTGCCCTCCCCTCCCCTCGCCTCCCACCCAATTAACCTCTCCTTCTCTCCCTTCCACCTCCTCTCCAATCCTTGGCCTAACCATCTCCTCTCCTCTTTCCAATCCTCATACCATGGTTAGTCTTAATCTGACCATGGTTATGACTTTTAAATGGAAATAGTAACAGAAGGACTTTTATCAACAAACTTAAGCAATTTAGGGGACTAATATCAAAAAACACATTTAAAGGACTAATATCAAATTACTAGAGATTTAAGCGACTAATATCGAAAAAAATCTTAACCAAAATATTCCAAATATTATTAAGGGAGTGAGCTTACCATGTGTAAATGCAGCTATAATTCCTGGGGTCGAATACCGAGTTTCTGGACCGGCTTTCCCTCTCTAGCTGGGACCAGAGGGGGAGCCGATCATCGGTACGAAATCGTCTATATCTAACAATGAAAGCTCGTGAGGACCACGAGTATTTCGCTGAGCCATTGTTTGTGCACGTTTTAGGGTTTCGACAACGGCGGAAAAATGAAAAGGAGAGGCGGATGGGGTTTTTTAAGGGAGTTGTGCGGGTTGAAGGGTTTTGTCAACGGCGGGAAAATGAAAAAGGAGAGGCGGATAAGGGTTTTGATGGGAGTTATACGAGTCGAGTTAAATAACTTACATTCTCACTTCAAAGTTGAATAATTTACATTCCTATCTCAAACTAGAGCGTGGATCCCCTTAGAATCAATCCTGCGGGAATCATATGCAGATCAAGCACAATCGGTTGACGCATGAAGATGATACCAAGGTCTTGGGTATATGAACTAAGTTTATTCATGAAGATGATACCAAGGTCTTTGTAGTACTACAAAACATGGCATACTGGGATATTGAAAATATTCATTTATAAATGTTAGTTTTGTACTAACATTCATTAAGATGACATCAGTAATTTGTTCCTGTAGAGTTTATCCCTTACATTGGTGTCTAATAGGAGTGAAAAACCACGGATTTGAGGAGGGAATCCGACTAAGGAGCTCATTCGTGAAAGAAGTGAGCCATTGGGGAAGAGAATTAGAAACTTTTCATGCGGATATGTCCAATTAGGCCTGAGCGACAGCTCGTATTAGGCATATCTTCAGTACGAGGAACCACGGATCGGTCTGGGTGATCTGTATCGACCACCTTGCACAAAGAAGAAGAAGAGACCTCTGGTAGGCACCAAACTGTTGATGTCAGATGCTTAACAGTTGAATTTAGGGCTGATTTTGAAAAGCCCAGGGTCCATTGATCTCCTTTGATGGCTAATCCCTGATAGGAAGAGAGTCACGAACCTATATAGCACATTAGTATATATACGGCAAATTTCAGTGTTTATTGTTGGATTTTTATGTATATTGTTGTGAATGAGGCAGAAAATTCAGCATATGCAACAAGTTTTGAATTAGGTGGAAAATGCACTGTGCATGCATGTTTGCGCATGACCCCTAACTTTATGAGATTCTAAATACCGTGAAGTTTGGTAGTAGACCACCACTTTTTTGTTTAGTACTGATTACTTAAGGACTAAACTTCACGGGATTCTAAATTCTGTAAAGTTTTTGAGATTTATTTAGCATTTTTGATCCAATTTCTGCTAGCTGGCTAAAACTAGGTCGAAAATGCTAAATAAAAAATAAATAGGTAGATTTTTGAAAATAGAGTTCCAAATGGGTTCGTTTTGAAAAGTTGTCCTATTTTTTAGATATTAGTCCCTTAAATCTTTACTAATTATACTCGAGTCTCTTAAATCTTGAAAATTGCATATTAGCCCCTTAAATTTTATAAGGCCTTGGAAAATAGTCCTTCAAGTTAAATCACAATAGATTTAGGGGGAGTATTCTATCAATTCTAACGGTCGTAGCAAAATGACTATTTTACTGTCTAGAATGTTCCCCAACTCATTTCTTAACAGGTTTACATCCAATACCCGCTTAAAATATGACCAAACTCATACGAGTGCATCTTCTCCTATGGTTAGCAAAAAGAAAAAAAAATCTAACCCAAAGTTGAGCTTCAGAAGGATTGAAAAGTCGGAGAGAGTAGTTTAGTGATTGTAGATTTTGGGTTAGGAGTTAACCCTACCATGATTATATTTTTTTAACTAAAATACCAAAAGAGGGACCATTTTGCAAGACCCCATAAGATTTGAGGGCCTAATATGCTATTTACAAGACTCATATGCAATTATTGTAGATTTAAGAGAATATTATGCAATTTCTAAGATTTTAGGGACTAATACACAATTAATGAAGATTTAATGGACTAGTGTCAATGGATCTTTAAACATGCCATAATCGGGTAGACCCGTTTAACTCGTTAGTTACATCGGTCTACACGATTATGACCTGTACCATATACAGTAACAGGTGCCGGGTCGGGTTAGAAATTGCCAAGCCTTACTGAATACCAACTTTAGAGTGCAGATCCCCTCAGAACTAGTTCCATAGAAATTCTATGCTGAACAACTAATCGGTTGTCATGTCTCCATACGCAACCCAATTTGAAAACCATTGTCATCTCATCAAAAAACGCTGATTAATTAGTAAAGAATATTATCTTTTAATGACAAATAGTTAATTTAAAATCAATTATTAAGGTTTATATGTGATTAGTTAAAACATTTTGACAGAAAATCTAGAACTTCATCCAATTAAAATAATAATAAATTATGAAAACTGAAATTTTGCTATTCCTTTGGTTGATTTCTTTTTTGATTAAATGGGAACTATGCAATGAGTTTGATGATTACTGATTGGAATTTTTCGCTTCTCCTTAATTTTCATGATATATGAGTAATTAAGTAGCGATAAAATCTAGAAGTTAGCATGATTAAATACTACATGTTCCTCTGCTTATAAAAATACTAATTATCAGATCCAAGCAATTGTCATGATGTTGAGCTTTAGTGCTATTATTTAGATCTGTACAAAGGCAAGCTCTTGTTACTATATGAAAGAATAAATCACAAAAAGTGAATAAAAACTAAAATTAGCAAAAATATTTTGACGGATCAGTTAATTGGAGAGAAAAATTATAATATTCTTAATATTTTATTTAATCGGATGAAGTTATTATACATTAAATTGGAGAGAAAAAATATTAATATTCTTAATTTTTTATTATTAAATCGGATGAAGTTCCACATTTCTCACTATTAAAATCTTTAAATAATGTCCATAAAAATTAGTTTTAAATAACAAAACGTTACTTAGATGGTAACGACTCGTATTTAAGAAATAATGCTCTAATTGGATAGGAATCCTCATTCACGAGTGAGTGGGATACGCACATGCCGTCAACCGATTGTGCTCGCTCCGCATATGATTCCCGCATGATTGGTTCTAAGGGGATCTGCGCTCCAGCTTTTTGGTAGGAATGTAAATTATTTAACCCGACCCATATAACTCCCCTCAAAACCCCCATCCACCTCTCCTTTTTGATTTTACTTCCGTTGACAAAACCCTGAAATCCGCACAACTCCCCTTAAAACCCCCATCTGCCTCTCCTTTTCATTTTCTTGCCATTGTCGAAACCCTAAAACCCGCACAAACAATGGCTCAGCGAAATCCTCATGGTCCTCACGAGCTTTCATTGTTAGATATAGACGATTTCGTACCGATGGTCGGCTCCCCCTCTGGTCCCAGCTGGTGAGGGAAAGCTGGTCTCCAGAAACTCGGTATTCGATCTCAGGGATTATAGCTGCGTTTACACATGGTAAGCCCACTCCCTTAATAATATTTGGTTCTCGGTTCCTGGTTATATCACTTAGTTTTGACACTAGTTGATTCTTCAGATGTTCTCCATGAACTTGGTTCTTGGTTTTTTATTGTTGAACTTATGCTTCGGTTTTGTGGTATTAATGTGTTCACGACTTATAACATTATTTGTTCTTGGTTACATGACATGGCTATGATGATGGTATTTTCTTTATATATGTAACCAAAATTATATACTAGCGATCTATTGGTGAGGCAATACATGCAGCCAACATTGCTATTATATATTTCTTGGTTGGTATACTATATATGAAGATGTTGACCAAAACTGAGCCTTCAAGCCATAACAATGTTATATGTCATATTTATATATAACCTACTTAGTGTGGTATTGGTTGTTTTATATTATAGTTTTAGTTGAGTTTAATAGATGGCACTAGTTTTATTTTTTGGGCAATATTTCTTTTTTTTTTATTTTGAAATTCGTTTTTATAATATTATTGATGTTTCTTGTACATGTCTTATTACGGAATTTAGAGAATAAAAAGCATCTTGTTAATGCGTATGCCATAACAATGTTTTTTTTTGTTACTTTACAAGGGTCTGATATATTGTGTTGGGAATATAAGCTGTTTAGAGTGTAATTAGCACAAAATGCAGTTTTAATAATGATTGAAAATAGATATAAAATTAAACTGAGTTTAGAATATAGCCTGATGGTCGAGGCGTGCAAAGCACTGTCCCAAGAAACTAATTGCCCCCTCTCGTACAGGGCTACGCGGCAATAGATCTCGGAGATACGACGACCCTCGGTCAGGCGACCTCCTTCTCGTCGGCACGAGCTTCACGAAGGTTTTGCGAATTCTTCACCACTTTCAGGGAACCAGCAAATCGTAACAGTAAGTAAATTCAAGAGAAAGAACAGAGAAGGAGAAGAAGAGCTTGTTGTATTTTCGCTGTGTAAAACTCTTCGGATTTTAGATCCTTTTATAGGGAAAAACAGCCGTTACTCATAATCTCGTAATTAACACGTTTTAATTATTCACCCATTAATGTATTAACGTTAGCCGTTTTTTTTATTTAAATCCATAAATCTGCGGTATTTTAATTATAACAGTTACAAAATATTTAATCCTAACCGTTACAAAAATGTTTATCACATGTTAATTGTTCAAAAATAAATATTACATTTTAATTATTCAAAAATAAAAATGTAGCAAATTAAGAGCCCCTCAGTCCGGAGCTGCATTCGTGTCCGCAGGTCGTGTGCGCGCGCCACCCGACCCGACCCGAACCCGAGCCCGAGCCCGGCCGGGCCGGCGCGCGCGTGTGTGGTGTGGAGCATAACCTTTGTTTTCTTCTAGGCATAGGAGAGAAAGGAAAGGCTTATAAAGACCATTTTTTTCTATCCCATTTCCTATGTGGGACTAAACTTTTCCTCTTTTCCTCTACAAGTCTAAGTTTTAAGTTATCTTTATTATATAACTCCAACATATTGTTAATGCATCTTTATGTGTGTTTATGGTATGTCAAGTATCTGATAGATACTGTAAGTATTGGAGTGTCCATGTAACTAATAAGTTTCTATTGTTGAAGTATCTGCACAAAAATATGTCTGCCTGCATTTTTTTTAGGTCTGACATGCAGGAGGCAATTTTGCGTTCAAGCAGTGGCTACGATGTGACCAGTGGATTTCACGGTGTAGGCTTATATGTTCTCCTTTACTTTCTTGCTCCATATACTGTAAGTAGTACTCAGGTAATTAATTCACAATCATTTATTAATCAATGCCCATGTAGCTCTTTGTTCATGCTCATAGCAAGCAGAATAAGACTACTAGTCTGTAAAGAAAATTAATATGCCACTATGTTTGGGGTTAATATTATGTCCTCAATTTTAAAATGAGTCCTTCAAATGTTTAAACATTTTGCAATTTTCGCTCAATTGTTTATATTTTGAAATTAGTCCCTTAAATCTTTAGATATTTTGCAAATCACTTCCTCAAATCTTTAAAAATTTTGCAAATTAGTCCTTCAAAATTTTAAATATTTTTATGTGACGGTTGATATATGTAACTGATAAGTCTCTATTGTTGTAGTATCTGCACAAACATATGTCTACCTGCTTTTTTTTAGGTCTGACTGTGAAAACGGAGAAGGAATTGTGAAAAACGTGAAGAATAACCCAAAACAGACTCCACCACACCCTGGTGTGGTGTCTGCCATGGGTGTGGTAAAATCTGTCCTGCACCACACCCTCTGCCACACCCACGATGCAGGGTGTGGCAGAATCTGTCCTGCACCACACCCTCTGCCACACCCATGGTGCAGGGTGTGGCAGACTCGTTTTTAGAATTCTCCTTTATATGGGAATCCTCATTGTTTGAGATTGTGTTTTATTATAAATAGGATCACGTTTTTTAGGGTTTTTTAAGGAGAGAAAAAGGAGAGAATTAGCATTGTTTTGAGCACTTTGAGAGGGAGATATTGTGAGGGAGTTGAGAGCTTTGGTTAGGGTTATATTTGAGTGATTTTGTGTGTTGTAAGCCGTTGTATTTCTCCTCCATATAGTGAAATCTCCCCATCCTCTCCCCGTGGACGTAGGCAATTGCCGAACCACGTATATCTCTGTATTTAGTTTGATTTGTCGTAATTGGCTTGGTTTGTGCAAGTGTGTGGCTTTCTTCTTCCGTGATCTCAAGTTCGTTGTGTGTGCGTGTAACGCTTCCGCATAGGCCCGCGACAAGTGGTATCAGAGCTCAGATTTTAGATCTACAGATCTGGGGTTTTGGATTAGGTGGAGGAAGATTCAGTTGGAAGCTTGGTTCTTGGAGTTCTAGGCTTGTTGGAGTTAGGGTTTGAAGTTGCCGTTGAAGATCTCGCTTTCCTCGTGTGGTTAGGAGTTCTATTTGGAATCCAATCTAGGATTCAGTTGGGTAATTTCTTATTCTTTTCAAAATTTGGATCTTTCTCTACAATTTGGAATTTGTGATTATGGGTGAAGAAGTTGGTGAAAGCAGCAAGATGACATGCACAATTCAAGTGGGTTTTCAGAACACTAAGATTAGTGTAGTGAAATATAACGGCAAGATCAATTTTGGTTTATGGATGAGCGACGTACAAGATGCGCTCAATGCTCAAAATCTGGAGGAGACCATCATGGTCGATGTGAGGCCACCTAAATATGAAGAGGCGATATGAGAAAAGATGAATCGAAATACTTGCGGGGTGATCAGGTCCTGTTTGGAACAGGAACTAAAATATGATGTGATTGGGGTGACGTCTGCAATGAAGATGTGGGAGATTCTCAACAACAAGTATCTCACGAAGAGTGTTGAGAACAGGTTGTACTTACTACGAAGATTATTCAGATTTCAGATGTCCAGAGGCACCTCGCTTGTGGCTCATATGAACAACTACACTAAGTTGTTGTCAGACTTGGCGAACGTGGATGAGAAGATCACAGATGAGTACAAGGCTATTATTCTTTTGGGCTCCTTACCGGATGAGGAGTATGATACATTCGTTCTTACGTTGCTGAACGGGAGATCTTCTATCACTTATAGTGAAGTGACTAACGCATTGACGAACTATGATTTGAGGAGGAAGGATAAGGAGACTTCCCGCGCTAGTACTTCAGGAGAGGCCTTGTCGGCGAGAGGTAGAAGCTCATATCAGAAAGGTGGTAATAGAGGGAGGTCAAAGTCAAGAGGTCGTCACCAGCTTGGAAAGAACCAATGTGCATTCTGCAAGGAGCAGAGACATTGGAAGAGAGACTGCCCGAAAGTCAAAGAAAAGGAGAATAGCAAGAATAAGGGCCCGAAGGCCAATGAGGTGAATGTTGCGAAATGCAATGATTCCGATGATTCGAGCTTTTCTCTTTTAATTACTCCGGAGGTGAACCATTTGGATGCATCGGAGTGGATGCTTGATTCTGGCGCTACTTATCATGTGACTCCTAGGCGAGATTGGTTTTCATCATTTGAGAGACTCGATGGGGGTGTTGTTGTCATCAATCCTGTGGCGTTCGTGGGATAGGTACTGTGAGGATTCGGATGCACGATGGAGTAGTCTGTGAGTTGAAGGAGGTGAGATTCGTTCCTTAACTTAAGAAGAATCTTATCTCAGTTGGGGCTTTGGAGGCGAAGGGATTTAGGGTGACCTTTGAGGATGCTGTAGTGAAGGTTACTAAGGGATCTTTGGTGGTGATGAAGGGAGTCCGAAATCATAATTTATATTATCTGAAGGGGAGCACCGAGATTGGCCAGGTTGCTTCGGCTATTTCAGAAGCGGACATGAGCAGACTTTGGCACTATAGGTTGGGACACAAAGGTAAAAAGTCACTGCAGGTATTGTGTAAGCAGGGGCTATTGAAGGGAGCCAAGAGTGGAAAGATTGAGTTCTGTGAGTACTGTGTTCTTGGCAAGAAGACGAATGTGAAGTTCGGGACGGCCATTCATAGGACGAGGGGCATCTTGGACTACGTGCACACAGATGTTTGGGGTCCCACCAAGATGGCATCACTTGGTGGTCGATATTGGTTCGTCACATTTGTTGATGACTATTCTAGGCGTTGTTAGGTGTACACCATGAAGCATAAGAGTGAAGTCCTAGATTTGTTTGTGGAGTGGAAGAAGAGATTGGAACTGCAGACTGGGAGAAAGATCAAGACGTTGCGATCCGACAATGGCGGCGAGTATACTTCAGACCCCTTTTAGCAGCTATGTCGAGACGAGGGTATAGAGAGGCACTTCACAGTTAGTCATACACCGCAGCATAATGAGGTGGCAGAGAGGTTAAATCGGTCTTTGCTGGAGAAGATTCGATGTTTATTGGCGCATAGTGGTTTGGAGAAGATCTTTTGGGCTGAGGCACTTTCTTATGCGAGCCACCTCATTAATAGGCTGCCTTCATCTGCGATTGAGGGGAAGACCCCTATGGAGATGTGGTCGGGAGAGACAGCACATGACTATGACCAGCTTAAGGTATTTGGTTGCCTTGCATATTATCATATTAGAACTGATAAGTTGGAACCTCGAGCTACGAAGGCCATATTTGTAGGATTCAAGCGTGGTGTCAAGGGATACAAGCTTTAGAATCCAGTTGATAAGAAGATTGTGCTGAGTAGGGACGTCACATTCGATGAGGCTTCTATCTTGAAGCTTCCCAGCTCTCATCAGGTGGAGAGCAACCCGACAGAGGAGATTTTGCAGGTGGTGGAGATTGATGCAGCTCCACAGAGTCCAGATAGTGCAGTATCCATTAGAGTGCCGACTGAGGTGACGCCATGGGAGCACGATAGTAATGTGGAGGATACGGGTACTCATGAACAGGATCAGGGACCGACGGCTCAGGTTCAGGATTCTATTGCGGTACGGAGACAGAGGAGAGACATACGGGTGCCAGCACGGTATGCCGACACAGTTGCATATGCACTTCTGGTGGAGAGTATCAATGAGATGGTGCCTACTACATTCAGAGAGGCCGAGCAGAGTTCGGAGGCTGATTCGTGGCAGGTGGCTATGCAGGAGGAGATGGAGTCCCTTCATAAGAACGATACATGGGAGCTTGTTGAGCTTCCAAAGGGGCGGAAGGCGATTGGGTGCAAGTGGGTGTACACGAAGAAGGAGGGCATTGAGGGCACTCCAGTGAGATTCAAGGCTAGGTTGGTTGCGAAGGGCTATGCACAGGAGGAAGGTATTGATTACAATGAGGTTTTCTCTCCAGTGGTGAAGCACTCTTCGATTCGGATTTTGCTAGCTTTGGTGGCACAGTATGGTTTGGAGTTAGATCAGTTGGATGTGAAGATGACATTTCTTCATGGTGATCTTGATGAAGAAATATATATGACTCAGCCATTGGGATTCCGAGCTACAGGGAAAGATAAGTTGGTTTGCAGGTTAAAGAAATCGCTATACGGTTTGAAGCAATCTCCTCGACAGTGGTATAGGCGATTCGATGGTTTTATGCTTGGTCATTCGTACACTCGGAGCCAGTTTGATCCTTGTGTGTATTTTCGCAAGTTGAGAGGAGGTGCATACATTTATTTGTTGCTTTATGTCGATGACATGTTGGTTGCCTCTAGTTCCAGGTCAGCTATAGATGAGTTGAAAGTTTAGCTTTCAAATGAGTTTGAGATGAAGGACTTGGGCGAGGCGAAGCATATTTTAGGGATGGAGATCGGTAGAGACAAGAAGAAGGGCAAGATTTATTTAACACAGGTGGCTTATTTGAAAAAGGTTCTACAGCGATTCCATGTTAGCATGGATACGAAGCCAGTTGGTGTATCTTTGGGAGCCCATTTGAAGCTTTCAGCTGGCCTTTCACCAAAGTCAGTTGAAGATCGTGAGTTGATGATGAAGACTCCATATGCGAGCACAGTTGGGAGCTTGATGTACGCGATGGTATGTACGAGGCCGGATTTTTCACAGGCGGTGAGCATGGTGTCGAGATACATGCACGATCCAGGAGTGGGTCATTGGGACGCCGTGAGATGGATTTTGAGGTACATTCGAGGTACGCTCAATGTTGGTTTGGTTTACGAGCGGGACACTACAGGTGGGCAGTTGTGCATTGGATATATTGATTCGGATTATGCTGGGGATTTGGATAAGCGTCGGTCTACTACGGGATATGTGTTTACTTTGACCCGTGCGCCGGTGTGTTGGAGATGCACCTTACATTCTACGGTGGCTTTGTCTACGACGGAGGCAGAGTATATGGCAGTTACGGAGGCTGTGAAGGAGGCTATTTGGCTTCGAGGACTTTTGGAGGAACTTGGTATATCGCAGCGGTCCGTCACCATTCATTGTGATAGCATGAGTGCTATCTATTTGGCGAAGAATAAGGTTTTTCAAGCGAGGACGAAGCACATTGACGTTCGTTATCACTTCGTTCGGGATGTTCTTGAATATGGCGATGTGGAGATTGTGAAAGTCCACACAAAGGATAATCCGACGGATATGCTCACTAAGGTGGTTCCAAGCAACAAGTTTGATCATTGTCGAAACTTGTTGCACATTCGTGATTGTTGAGGTCGTTAACGGCCATTTGGATGAACTACGGGCGGCTTGATCCCTTGGGAGAGGGGGTACATAGGCAACCACATTGGTGCAACCGAGTTTAGAGAGGCGACACATTGGTGCTCATGTTGGTGTCGGCTCAGTGTTGGGAACACTTCGCCGAGGTGGAGAATTGTGAAAACGGCGAAGGAATTATGAAAAACGTGAAGAATAACCCAAAACAGACTCCACCACACCCTGGTGTGGTGTCTGTGCAGGGTGTGGCAGAATCTGTCCTGCACCACACCCTCTGCCACACCCATGGTGCAGGGTATGGCAGATTCGTTTTTAGAATCCTCCTTTGTATGGGAATCCTCATTTGTTTGGGATTGTGTTTTATTATAAATAGGACCACGTTTTTTAGGGTTTCTTAAGGAGAGAAAAGGAGAGAATTAGCATTGTTTTGAGCACTTTGAGAGGGAGATATTGTGAGAGAGTTGAGAGCTTTGGTTAGGGTTATATTTGAGTGATTTTGTGAGTTGTAACCTGTTGTATTTCTCCTCCATATAGTGAAATCTCCCCATCCTCTCATCGTGGACGTAGGCAATTGCCGAACCACGTATATCTCTGTGTTTGGTTTGATTTGTCGTAATTGGCTTGGTTTGTGCAAGTGTGTGGCTTTCTTCTTCCGTGATCTCAAGTTCGTTGTGTGTGCGTGCAACGCTTCCGCATAGGCGCGTGACACTGACATGCAGGAGGCAATTTTGCTGGTTCAAGCAGTGGCTACAATGTGACCAGTGGATTTCACGGTTTAGGCTTATCTGTTGTTAATGCTTTGTCTGAGGTATGTATTTTCCATAGAGAGAGGAAGTTATATAATTTACATCATTTTCCTTGTCTGATGTCTAGATATTTATAACCTATGTTCTCCTTTGCTTTCTTGCTCCATATACTGTAATTAGTACTCATGTAATTAATTCACAATCATTTATTAATCAATGCCCATGTAGCTCTTTGTTCATGCTCATAGTGAGCAGAATAAGACTACTAGTCTGTAGAGAAAATTAATATGCCATTATGTTTGGGGTTAATATTAACTCAATTTTAAAATGAGTCCCTCAAATGTTTAAACATTTTGCAATTTTCGCTCAATTGTTTATATTTTGAAATTAGTCCCTTAAATCTTTAGATATTTCGCAAATCACTTCCTCAAACCTTTAAAAAAAATTGCAAATTAGTCCTTCAAAATTTTAAATATTTTTATGTGACGGTTGATATTTGTTCACCCCTTAATTTATGTTAGAAATAATTTTGTCATATATGGATGGTAAGCACACCATGGTGACCACGATCATAGTTTCTTCTTTTTTTAGTTTGAACCAAACACTAGAAAATGAGGGAATGTATTCACACATTAGCTATATTTTTCTCTTTTCAAATTGAACCAAATTAATGAAAGTTATGGAAAGTAACCATGCTTCGTGTTTTTTGACGAAACAAACACAAGAAACATTTTTCCATGAAAGTGAGGGAAACACTATAATTTGAAGGAAAATTATTTTTGGAATGTGATGGAAAGCAACCAAGCAGGCCCCTAGCGATTTGTGAGGAAAGCTGCAGTTAATAAACAACTCACCTCCTCTTTTGCGTCTTTCTTTGTCTTGATTGCAGGTCCAAAGAAACCACGATCTTTTATGGCTCTGGCGCGTTTAGGGGCAGTGAAAGGAGCTCTGATGCTAACAACTTTGTGAGGTGCGCCTACAACTTTGTGAGCTACTTGCTGGACTTTGACGGAACCAACATATAGAAAGAAACTAAGAAGGAGAAGCAACTTCTCTCCTTTTCTTTTTCGTTTGCTCCATCTTTCTTTGACTGAGATTGATTGGATTGTCTGGCGTTGATGATGTTGAAAATAAGATAGATTGCATTTTGATGTATAATTTTATTTTGTTTTGCATAAATTGCAAAAATTAAAATATTGAACTTCGAGAATTTATTAAGTTCTGCATAACTTGCAGTGTTTGGTATCTAGAGTGGTTAGACATTTGATGTATAATTATTCTGTTCAGTGGAGTACATTTTGATGGAACCAAATTTGAATCTCGAGTAATGTTCTACATTTAGGGTTAATTATTTCTATGATATTATATAAACTCCTTCTCTTTATTTCGTATATAATAGACTAAATGGGAACCCCAGCCTTTTAATTCATATATAATAATATAATAATAATGTATGTGATATAATGATTATTACGCTAGGGATTAGGAATACACAATGTGATGTAGATATTATCAGATGGTTGAATGAAGGTCCAAAATAAAGTGTATTAAGATAAAAAAAAATTCCATAAGTTTTGTATTCTCACTGTCATTCTCAACCTATCCTAGCACAAAAATCTTTTCTCAATAAAAGTAAAAGTTAATAAAGATAGAATTGTTCATATATCATGTGCAACTAGTCCGAATTTAGACTAGTTTTGTAAGTATAGTGGCTTTGTACAAAACACCCCACAGATGAGGCAGGTTATGTTTTTAAAAAATTACCCTAAAAAGAAAGTTTGTAAAATGTATAAAATTAAATAAAATATGAATGAGAAGCAAAGTTATTCTTTATGTTATTTCGTTATGATTAAAGCTATTGTAACATGTAAAATAAAGATTTTTTAGCTAGTATATGATCCATTTATAGAGGTAATCTTACTTATGATGGTACGGCCCGTTAAGTAGGGTCCATATAATTATGATTTTCCAAAGTTTTATTAAATACACTAAACAATAACTTTACTTTCATTCTATGATTCTAATGGAATCCAAACTAAACAAAGAAAAAAATGGAAGTGAAAATGATTTGGTGGATAACAATTTTCCAACTTGTGTCATAAATACACAAGTTCTCAAACAACAACCAAACATGCCTTATGTGGGGAAGGTGATTGCTAGAGAAAGAAATTAATAATTATACACAAGCCAAAGAACTCATCTCCTTCGTTTCCTTTTCCTTCCTCATTAATGAATGGAGCTCCTTCATGTCCTCTAGTAAGAAAAATCCCAAACCAAAGTGAGGCAAGCAAAGATCTAAGCATCGCTCGCTGATAGCCGACGTGCTGAGGATAGGGTTGGAAATGAACCAAATGATTAACAAATAGTTCGATAATTGTTCAAGTAACTATTCAGTCATATTCGATTCGATTGTTCATTTATCACTAAACATATATATTTTAGTATTCGAGTTTACTAACAAATAGAATTTAACGAGATGTATATTCGATTCGTTTGTCCATCAAATATTCATTTAAAATTTAATCACTTATATTATTTTAGTATTCGATTTATATACTGATTTTAAACCTTAAATAATCTTAAATTTGTTTTCTAATGAAAGTTTTGATCTAAATATATATACATCATATATTATAAAAGAATAAATTTTATTTATGAATTTAAATACTATTTGAAAATCAAATTCTTTAGTGGAATAAATATACTTGATAATTGATAAGTATTCGTGAATATCCATGAACATTTATCAAATACCAAATATTCGTGTTCGAATTTGATAAACTCCATCTATGATTATTAGAGTCCGCATTCGAATTCGATAATTTTAAACAAATACAAATATGGACACCTTAGTGTAGACGGTCAAAATGTATTTTCACCGAGGACGATGATCAGCTTGGATCCAAGAAGTGAATGTCCATGTGCTAAGCACTTTGAATGGGACCAAAGTCAAGCCCACAACAAGCTACAGTGAAGGTCGCCTGACGATTAAAGTAAACCTCGCCAAACAGCCCACATCGACTCGATCAACCAAGTCAAACACGAGTCAACCCTCGCAACACACCTTAGATCAAGTCGAAAGACGATATCAGTTAATCAAATCACGAGTCGAATTTTGTGCTAAAATCAAACGCGTAGGCGAAGTCGCCAACTAACAAACTCCGCCCACGTTGACTAAGTCATCAACTTCTAACGAAGACGTGCCCACATCTGAAGTGACCTTCTGTCACGCCCTGCTTCCCAAAATACCCGAGAATCGGAATGTGAACAAGCCCGCGACGTATTAGATCAAGAAGAGTAAATAAAAATAACAATTTCTCCTCAACCTAATACACTAAGCGTCTAGAAATAAATACAATACAGAATAAAATAATACATATCATATCACAAATGAATATCATCCGAGACATAAAAATATTCGGATCAGCACGCCCTTATACAAAATTGAACATCTGAAAACTGAAGAAATATGAAATACAACGATCAAGCAAGAATGGAACTACAAAAGAAAACTAAAACCAATCAAAGAATAGGCTATTCGACTCCTTACTTCTGGCTCCGTCTACAAGGCACTCCTGTTGAGAATCGCTGAACCTGTTCTTCCTCTAAGTCTGACGTACACCAGAGAAAACAAGTGTACGTCAGCGTGCATGGCATACGGCAAGACCCCACAAACATATAGAACAATGAAAACCAAAGAGGAAAACGATACGATATCAGGATGACAAAAGAAACGTACAACTGAAAATCCAACATAATCAATCAAGTAACAAGTCGATCATGCAACTAACGATTAGAACAATCATCCAACTAACAAGATCATACAACTAGATTGGATTAATACTTAAAAATCTACAACAAGTGACGTAGTACGTCGAGCGAAATAATCCAAATAAGGAAACCCTCATGTATATACTGTTCGCGGGAAAAATTATTGCTTTCATTGAAGTCATTGCACTCTTTGGTAACAGTTTATCAGTTACAGAAAGATCCGATCTTTTTATAAGATCCGGTTACAACGAGATCAAAAGAAAAAGAAAAAGTTACAATCTTCCTTGTTTGTCGAACGAATCACGAGCTCCTGTTTTGCGGTCACTCGCTTTTGTGGGTTCTTTGCCTGCGCCGGGTTTAATCCGTGGACCACCGCACGATCTTGATCCGGTCAGATCTACACGGTATAGCGGGTGTTATTCCACGAAGGAAATAACAGCCGAGGGGATCATTTCACCAAGGAAATAATAGCCCAAGTTATCGAAATCGACCAAGCAAAATCGAGACTCTTCTCGAGATCTAAGGCCAAGCTTTGATCCGGAGGGAAACCGTGTAGATCTCAGATCTGATCTCTCTCAAACTCCTGCCTTATTTGGCGTGGATGATCACCAAGAACCAGATCTGGAAGTTGAGTCTTCAAAGCTCCGAAAATTCAAGTCCAATTCTCAATCCGGTAGAGTTTCGGCTCCAAAGTTCCAACCTCTTGACAATGAGCCCCCCTAGCCTATTTATAGGCACTCAGAACTGTGCCTTGGCATAGGTGGCCA
>NC_033796.1:83189702-83225448 GCF_001876935.1 Asparagus officinalis | reverse complement strand
CGGCGGCCACCGAACCTTTTGGTGGCTCAGTTTTGGCCGAGTCCTCCAAGTGTTGGTTTTCGACGTTTTTCGGTTTCGCTGTTGATTTGGACTCTGATTTGTTGATCTGAATCCTGATTTGGCAGTAAACCCGCTTCGGTGTTTGAGTTCGAATCCGTTCTATGGTTGGATGACTCGCTGACTCACCGAACCGTTAGCTTGATTCCGCATGCGAGTGGACGTATTCCATTGTTTGCGTGCGGTTCGTTAGCCTCGTCGCCTCGTTGATCCGCTTCGTCGCGTGTCATTTGGCTTTGGTATTATGGACTAACGATCGTGTTTGGATATGTCGCCCGATGGTTCATTGGTTTGTCGAATCACCGTGCCGAGCTATGCTAAGGGACCCATAGGCGGTTTTATACGTCTACAGATACCCCCTCCAAAGTATTTTAGCCTCGTTCTTTTATAGGAGAGTCTGGAATACTTTGGATATGATTGTCCCAACCTTCAGTCGGTGTAACGGGACCTTGGAATGGCTTCTGTTCTTGATTCCTTCAATCCTTCAGGCTATTCGGTACTTCGTCGAATGTCTGTAAGGTTTCAGGTGCTGCATTTATTGTTTGACCGTTGTCGGAATTTTGAACTTGAAGTCGATTCCTAATTTTCTGATCTTTAGCTCGTGTTTGTTGGTTCAACATAGAACTGACCATCGATTGTTGGCGTTGAGTCTTTATTTGCAACGCGTTGTCCGGCGTAGTGTTGTTGAGTTATCCTTAAGAATATTTTTAGAAAAATATTCTCCAGACACTTCTCAACCAAAAATAGGAAATAGTTTATACTCATATACCTTATTGGAGTATTTTTCGTGCCCGAATGAGCTGAACCGGCCTGATAATGACCCAAAAAAGGTAGCAATTAGGCTCAAAAAATCTTCCGACCCTTCCGAATGTGTAGGAGAGGAAAGAATAGACGAGGGACTGAACTCTTGGTCGATTTGAAGTTGTTTCGATACTCGATTCAGCTTCAATTTGAATTTTAGTTCAAATCTGGTTCAAATAGGTTCAACCTGGTTCAAGACTGGTTCAACCTGGTTCAAGGCTGGTTTAGACTGGTTCATCTTGGTCTAGTCTGGTTCAGTTTGGTTTGGCCTGGTTCAGCCTGATTTGGCCTGGTTTAGCCTGGTCAGTGTAAAGGACCTGCAGTTAGTTTCAATTCCTGACTCCTTCGATCTTCAGTCTATTCGATGCTTTGACGAATAGCTAAAATCCTTCCGACACTGCGTTTATCGTCTGTCCGTCATCGAAGTCTCAAATCTAAGACTGATGAGTTGAGTTTGGCTCGTGTCATCGAATTGACTTTGAACTGACTATCTCCGTCATGATATATTGACTCGTGTTGACTTTTTGCTCGCAACGCGTTGACTGGCGTTAACCTAGGGTTACGCGTTGATAGGCGTTGACCTTAGGGTTTTGAACGTCGTACGTTGACTTTTTGATCGCAATGCGTTGACTGGCGTTGACCTAGGGTTTCGGATCGCTTGACATTTGTTGGAGTATACACAGTTTAAGCTCTTGAGGTATTGGAGCAAGGCGGTCCTAAATATTGGGTTGCAGGACCAACTATTAAAGCTGATTCATCTGCACGTGTGGATCTTATCCTGAATTTGCTGGATGTATAGGTCATGAAACCAACTAATGGGGCTGGTGCGTTAGTGACTTTCGCATATATAGGATTTTTGGCAAACCCTCAGCCATCAACGGGTTTGATGCGCCTTTACCGACAACCGTTTGAGTCGGGCTAGCATGCAGATTGTTTAAGTCCGTTCCGCATGTGACGTTGTGCTAAGAGAGTTAACACTCTTAGTGCTACGATATTGAATACGTAGACTTCATTTTTCTCACGGGAATAGACTACCCGACGACGCGTGTTAGGCGTTGACTTTAGGATTTTTGGCTAACCCCCAGCCTTCAACGGATTTGATTAGCCTTTACCGAATACCGTTTGAGTTGGGCTAGCATGCGGATTTATCTAAATCTGTTCCGCATGTGACGTTGTGCTAAGAGAGTTAACGCTCTTAGTGCTACGATATTGACTACGTAGACTTCGTCTTTCTCACGGGAATAGACTACCCGGCAATGTGTGTTAGACGCTGACTTATCCCTACTTAGGCTTTGGGATAAAAAATCCCCAGAATCAGGTTCTGGAGTCTTCTTGGCCGGTAGAAGACTAACCCGGCGACACGTGTTAGGCGTCGGCATATCCTTTCTTAGGATTCAGGATGAAATTCCCCATGCGTGTAAGGCATGGATTTTGGTGTTATTAATAACAACCTGCCACAATATTGAATATGTGGACGGGTGTTCTTTTTAACGGTTAAGAACTAACCGAGCAGCGCGGGTTAGGCGCAGACTTATCCTTGCTTAGGTTTCAGGATAGGATACCCCAGAACCAAACTCTGATGTCTTTTTCTACGGAGAAAGACTAAACTGGTGATGCGTATTAGGCGTCGGCATATCCTTTCTTAGGATTCAGGATGAAATTCCCCATGCGTGTAAGGCATTGATTTTGGTATTATTAATAACAACCTGCCACAATGTTGAATATGTGGGCGTGTGTTCTTTTTAACGGTTAAGAACTAACCGACAGCGCGGGTTAAGCACAGACTTATCCCTGCTTAGGTTTTCAGGATAGAATACCCCAGAATCAAACTCTGGTGTCTTTTCTACGGAGAAAGACTAAACCGGAAGCGCGTGTTAGGCGCAGACTTATCCCTGCTTAGGATTCAGGATAAACTTTCTAGGATGAATCCTAGATTGATAAATTCTTAGAAAAGGTTGGTGTGGGAAAGGAAGAATTTTCATATTCTATTTCCCGGTCTTCTTTTAGGGAGAAGGCGAACCCGACGCGGGAGAGGAAGAATTTTATATCCTATCTCCCAAAGCTGAAGAGGTAGAATTTTATATTCTATCTCTAGTTGGAAAGGAGACTCGAGGTGGGATCTCCACCCCCAGAATCCGAAGAGGTGAAACTAGGAGTGGGATCTCCACTCCGAGAATCGAAAGATTCATATAATCCTAACTGTCAGAAGGTTTGATTACCGAACTAAAGGTGAATTTCTCGTTTATCGAGAGTGAATTATGGTTTTGACCCTAACTGTAGGAATGTTTGATCACTCGATTTGAAAGTGGACCTCTCGTTCATTGGTGGAATCGAGAGGGGATTTTGACTGTGGTCCTAACTGTAAGAAGGTTTGACCAATTGGGAGGTTTGAGACGATCCTAACTGTAGGAAGGTTTGATCGCTCGATTTATGGACCTCTCGTTCATTGGGGGAATCGAGAGGGGGTTTTGGTTTTGGTCCTAACTGTAGAAAGTTTTGACCAATTCCGAATATTATGTCCAGACTCTAACAATGAGAGTGTTGAGTGCACAGACGCGGTGAGAATTTGAATGGGAGTTTCTTATTCATCACCTTGCTGTGGTGACCGGGTTATCCCTAAGAATAAACTATATGGATTTCTTTTGGGAACTTTCCGTTACATGAATCATCCACCCCCAGCTTCCTTTGCAAAACTGGGTCTGGTATTGTACTCAGTTGGGTGTCCGGGTTATCCTTAAGAATATCAGGCATGGTATTCTCCAGGAACTTCCCGTGAAAGAAATGAAACAGTTTAGACTCATATACATGTTGGAGTATGTAAGGAAGCAGTTTAACCTCATGCACCTGTTGGAGGATTGAGAAGCAGTTTATACTCGTATACTCTTCGGAGTGTTGCCATTCTCATTTGGCTTATCTCAGCGTTATGACGCCGGCTTCAACCAAGGTTTGGATACTATTCTTGAGAGCGAAGCAATCCTTGGTGGGATGAAGGACCCTCCTGTGGTATGCATAGTACTTCGGATCCGTAGTATTGTCAGCTTCCTCCTGATTTGCGATAGGTGGTAGCTTGATCTTGTTGTTTTCAAGGAGGGATTCGAAGATAGCTGGAATGTCTTAGTCCTTGAAGGAATACTCTTTTTGGAGTCTCGGGTCTGAAGTCTTTTGCTGCCTTCAGGATTGCTGTTGTGACGTTTGATTAGCACCACCAGTAGCTGCACGTGCTTTTCCCTTACCACGAGAGGCGAAGTTTGAGTTCAGAGGATTAGCCGTCGGTAGGTTCCTCTCGGCCTTCTTCCTTCGGAGGAAGCGTTCGGCTTGTTCACCGCGCACCTTCAAGTCTTTCCAAGTGTTAGACGGTGCCGTTCCCATTGCCTCCAACACGTCCAATGCGAGGTTGTCTGGAGAATAAACTCCTCAGTGATCGGGTCCCGACAGTTCATCACCTTGTTCCGGAACCTTTTTACGAAGGTGTCAACCAATTCCCCGTCCTTTTGTTTCTCGTCGAGCAACGTTCCGATGGATATCTCGGTGTCGTCGTCGAAGAAAAATTAGCGAGGAACTTAGTTTCCATGTCGTCCCAGCTATTCACGCTTCCTGGCTTGAGGCGGCGATACCAATCGAAGGCGGCTCCACGAAGAGTGCCAACGAAGGACCGTACCATCAAAGGTTCATTACCAGAGATGATCCCTAGGTGCGATTTGAAGTAAATCAAATGCTGAGTGGGTGAACCCATCCCATTAAACGGCGTGAAGTTAATTAGATTGAACTTCGCCGGATAGGGGATTGATTCTCATTCTCTTGGGTATGGACAAGGAATGCCCGTCTTCTTCATCTCTTGAGCGGAAATCAACGTATTGATTTTGCTCTCGAGATTTTTAATCTTCAAGCTTTCACCTGAGTCTTCGTTGCATTCTCGTTACCACCCCCTGCATTGATGGGAGGATTATTGGCATTGTGAGCTTCATTCGCACCTGTGTCCTCATCTTCCAGATCAATCTGGTTATGACGACTTGGCTCACCTTGCTGATTTGTCAGCGCTCAGATTTGCTGGTCATGCATTTCTCTCATACTCTGCATGGCCATCTGCATTTCGAGCCTGAAGCTCTCTTGCTGTTTAGCCATGGCTTCTTCGAGCATCTTAGCCACTTGTTCCGCGCTTATCATGAATGACTCGCGGGGTTGTCCATCGCTGGATATGCGACCGCCGAGCAGGCATCCGATTCCTCATCTTCTGAAGGTAATCTTGTCCGAATCCTACCATAAGTTCCTCGTATGATAGCTCCAGACTGCAGAAGGGTTACATGTCGGGGTATTTCCGAAATTGACTCGGGATTATCCCGCGTTGATGTCCCTTTGCTGGTCATATTGGTGGTGACCCTCGGGAATTCTCCGTCTTCAACTACCGTTCTTCTTTGTCGAAAACGCCTAGTCCTGAGTTTTGGCGTTTTGGTACTGAGCCTTTCGAAGACCGAAACTCTTTCGGGGACCGTCTTGATGCAGTTGCACTCAGACAATACTGCCCGAATGAGTTTGGAACAGGGGCACTGAGTTTCTAGTCCTCAAGGACTCTTCTTCCTGGTTTTACTCGTACCCCCAGCACGATAGTACAACTCATCGGTTTGAAGGTCAGAATAACCTATCGTGTGTTGGCATGACTTCTCAGGTATAACGCTATCGTCATCAGACGATAATGTTTCCTTCTGAGGGCGAACTGCCTTCTTTGGGCTTTCAAGAGTCACGCGTCTCGAGACATGTCTTTTTGGGCGTGAGTTCTCAGCGGGCTCCTGGACTTCAATGCGCAAATTGGTGCGCGTAGCTACCATAAACTCCTTGTCATGTTGAAGGTGGCGGTGACCCCCAGCATGTTGAGTCGTTCGAGGCTTCTTCATCGGGCCCAAATGTTCTTGAACTGAAGCTTTGCATCGCTCATCAGGAAGCGGACCGAGGCGCTCCAAAACTGACCTCCTTCTTCGGGATGATTCTGCGGGATCTCCCGGAGTAGCTACTGGAATTATCGGCGATTTAGATTGGTTCGCCGGAGGTTGAACTTGCGTCGAAGGCCGCAATGATTGTTCCTTAGTCTGAATCGTCGCTTCAGACTTCGGCCTCCATACTTGGCGGGTTGGTGGCGGCTTCTTGGCCACTTCCTTCTGCAGTCTTCTACGGGCCTTTTGGACTTGAGCCCGTGCCCTTCGGTGGTTGAGGCTGTTTGCCTCTCCTGTTCTTCAGATCCGCGTTATAGCGGATTCCGTTGGTGGACTCCACGGCCTTTGCAAATTCTTTGGCCAAGCGTTGGCATTACCTTTGGCAGGCTCTCTTTGAGAGAGTCACTATGCCTTTAGTGACGGAGGAATTGGACAGAATAGGCTTGACTTGGTTGGAGGTCGGTGGAGCTTCACCCGATGCAACTTTGGCATCAATCGGGGTGAGATCTTCGTTGGTATTCTCGACTTCTTCGTACCAACGGACTTTTCTCCTGGAGGAGAACTTCTTGGACTTGAGGTGGATCCGGACGAGGATGACAGATACTCCTCGAACTTTTGTTGGTCGAATTCATACTCGACCTCCTCCTCGACCGGGATCGAGATCCGCGGCTGCGACGCAATGATCTCGGCAGTGAGATCGGTGGCTCCCACCGTGGTCGCCAGATTGTTCGCGGGAAAAATTGTTGCTTTCATTGAAGTCATTGCACTCTTTGGTAACAGTTTATCGGTTACAGAAAGATCCGATCTTTTTATAAGAACCGGTTACAACGAGATCAAAAGAAAAATAAAAAGTTACAATCTTCCTTGTTTGTCGAACGAATCACGAGCTCATGTTTTGCGGTCACTCGCTTTTATGGGTTCTTTGCCTGCGCCGGGGTTAATCCGTAGACCACCGCGCGATCTTGATCCGGTCGGATCTACACGATATAGCGGGTGTTATTCCACGAAGGAAATAACAGCCGAGGGGATTATTTCACCAAGGAAATAATAGCCCAAGTTATCGAAATCGACCAAGCGAAATCGAGACTCTTCTCGGGATCAAAGGCCAAGCTTTGATCCGGAGGGAAACCGTGTAGATCTTAGATCTGATCTCTCTCGAACTCCTACCTTATTTGGCGTGGATGATCACCAAGAGCCAGATCTGGAAGTTGAGTCTTCAAAGCTCCGAAAATTCAAGTCTAATTCTTAATCTGACAGAGTTTCGGCTCCAAAGTTCCAACCTCTTGACAATGAGCCCCCTAGCCTATTTATAGGCACTCAGAACTGTGCCTTGGCATAGGTGGCCGGCCACCTTGGTGGCTCCGCCACAGAGCCACCATCCAAGTGTTGGTTTTTTGATGTTTTTCGGTTTTTCTGTTGATTTGGACTCTGATTTGTTTATCTGAATCCTGATTTGGCAGTAAACCCGCTTCGGTGTTTGAGTTCGAATCCGTTCTTTTTCGGTTTCGCTATTGATTTGGACTCTGATTTGTTGATCTGAATCCTGATTTGGCAGTAAACCCGCTTCGGTGTTTGAGTTCGAATCCGTTCTATGGTTGGATGACTCGCTGACTCACCGAACCGTTAGCTTGATTCCGCATGCGAGTGGACGTATTCCATTGTTTGCGTGCGGTTCGTTAGCCTCGTCGCCTCCTTGATCCGCTTCGTCGCGTGTCATTTGGCTTTGGTATTATGGACTAACAATCGTGTTTGGATATGTCGCCCGATGGTTCGTTGGTTTGTCGAATCACCGTGCCGAGCTGTGCTAAGGGACCCATAAGCAGTTTTATACGCCTACATATACCATATGTCTCAAATTGTAGATAATTAAATATTAACCCTGATCTATATATGAAAAGAAACACAACTGGCCTACATCTCACAAGAAATCATATCTAGCCAAGAAACGAGGTAATGTAACTAGCCATTCTATAACAGGTCACTTGTCACATCTCACATAGAGTCAACGCTCCTGTCATCGGATACTGACTGTTCACAAATCCCCTACGTACATCCACTCCCGCTACACATGCGGCCAGAGGACTACACGTAAACCATTTTCTGTCTGGTCTGAACTCTAGCAAAACTCGGGTGACGAAACGATTTCACTGACTAAAGTGATGTACACACTTCGCTTTAGCCCTACAAACCAACCCCAGTGGCGACACCAACCACGGGAGCGAGCCTGAAAGATACATCAATAGCCTTATCCGATCACATGAACATTAACTTCCCCATCCCAACTCTTCTCATTTTTTTTCTTAGTCAACCATAATCCTCATTAAAACTTGGGTTCACCACCTAAACTCAATCAACACACCCACACATATCACTAGATCTGTTCATGACACACGAGACCACTGAGTCATGAACTACTAAGGGTTCTCAAACACAACATTGAACAATTAATGTTACTAATCATGTGCAGTAATATCATAGCATATCAAATAATCAAAATTAAGAATTATAAATCAGGAACAACAACTATGAAATTCAGAAAATAATTTATTTTCCAAAAATAATTTTTTTTAAAATTATCATAATTTTCCTCAAATGATCCCGTTCTCAAATAAATTCTTTTTAATTAATATAATCATTCAAAAATAATTCTGCTATCAAAATAAATTCCTTTAATTTATAATGATTATTCTAAAATTACTAATTATCATATTACTATGATATATTTAATATTATTCATCAACAATCCTATGTAGATAATTATATCACAAATCTAAAATTACAGATAATTCATAATAAATACAAAATTCAGATCTGAATAAGTGGGATCTTGCCTCGGGTTTTTGTCGAATGTATCGACATTGTCGTGCGAGTCCGCGGGTGAGGCAATGACGAACGTTGGTATTGAGGCATTGGCGTGGACTGTCGACGTGCGGATCTGAGCCGTGGGGGTCAGACGTGAGGTCGCGGGGGCTGGTCGTTGGAGCTCGGGGCTGAGGTTTTGCGGCCAGGCCGCGGGCGGGAGAGATTTCGGACAGTTTTTTACGAAGAGCTCGCGATGAAGGAGGAGGACGAAGCGGGAGCTTTGCTACCGGCTGGTGGGACAGAGGAGAACGGGGGACTGAGGCGGATGAGCGGTGACTGCTCAGGGCTGGTGACTCGGGAGGCGTGAGCTGGTGAGGCATGTGAAGGCACGCGGGCTGGAGGAGCTCGGGCTGAGACTTGGCGTCAGAACTGCAGTGAGGCGACCTGTTCAAAGCGGCGGCGGGTAGAATGGCGGAGCGGGGAGATGGGCATGATGTTAGGGAGTGCGGTGAGCTAGGGACGGGCTGGGACCGACGAGTCGGCTGGGCGACGACGGTGAGCGTCGGCTGTGGGTTAAGGAGGCTGGGGTGGCAGTGATTCGGCGTGCCGAGGGTTTGGGGTACCTGAGGTAGCAATCAAAACTGCCTAATGAGAGGCCCCACGAAATTAAAGCAAAGAGTGGACAAGTCAAGAAGGCTACCTAATTAGCTCCGCGTGCGTCGATCAACACGCATGTCAATCAACATTCGTCGTTCGTCAACACGTCGAGCGTCAACAGCATCCGCGCGTCGTCAAACAGCTTCACGTCAATCACGCATGCGTACGTTTAGGCAGACCCCAAGTGACCGACGCGTTCGACCTTCAGTCCGCAACGGAATAGCGTATAAGTCAATGAGACGAACCAAATACCAACGACGAAAAGAACAAGTCCCTGTAAGCAAAGCGCAAAAAAAGGAGTTCAGCAGAGGCGCACCCCTGTCGACGCGGACGGCACGGTCAGATATGTTCGACCCGCGCAAGCGCGGGTCGGATCTGTCCGACCCGCGCAAGCGCAGGTCAGATCTCACCGACCCGCGCCCCCCGCGGGTCAGCAAGACCCGTCACGTAGTCCAGAGCCCGAAACGTATTTTTGATGATTTTAAAGCGGTTTTCTTGGGATTTATCTGCTCCAGGGGTTCCCAACTGACTTGATATCATGCACAAACATGGTTTGGCCATTGTTGACTGAAGATATGGCCAAATCGCTCATTCTCATCCAAATAACCGCATCTGGGGCCTATAAATATAAGCCTAAGGCCTTCATTTTACAGATATCAAATTTTATCAAGAGGACGAGGTGCTGCTGGATTAAGGAGTCAAGGAGCACAAAATTTCAGCGAAGGTTAGCGAGATCCTGACGAACTTTAGCATAAAGAGGAAGGTTTTCGAAGGATCTACATCCCTACTTCCCCCGTCTGTTCCTTGAGATTAGGCTTAGTTTTAATCTCAAGAAGAGCTACTGATTTCTCTTGTTCGATTTCAGCGCTTCAAGCGACTACTTCCTTGGTGAAGTAGGAGCTTTATCAATTTTTCGGTAACTGGATCTGATCCGCGGTCGTCTATGGATATTGACGTCCCCGGCACAGGCGAAGAACCCACGCAAGCAAGAGTCGATAAACGATTCTTGTGTTTATTTTCAAGAGAGTTGTAATTTTTATTTTTATTATTTGAATTCATTGTAAATGATTAAAGTTGTAATAAAATCGATAATGAAGGCGACTTTCGATGAAAACAAACTGGCGACCACAGTAGAAGCCGACAGCCTTTCTGCGAAGGCTGATGTGTCGCAACCTCGGATCCTCATCCCGATTGAAACATAGGTCGAATATGAGTTCGACCAGTAGAAGTACGAGGAATATTTGTCCTCCTCCTCCAGATCGACCTCTCCTCGCAGGTGCAGGAAGGCCTACTCTAAGAAGACTTGCTGGACTTCGGCTTCACAAGTCCAAGAAGAAGATCTCCCCGCCACTGCTGCACTTGTGGCTCACAACACCCCGCCGACATCCGACGAGGCTGAAACCGCATATCTGAACCCCTTGAGCAAGGGGTTGACTGTCGATTATGTGCCCACTCTATCAAAGATAGCACGTCAGAGATGACGACAACGCCTCGCACGCCAGCTGGCCAAAGCCTTGGAGCCAGTTGATGTAATCCGCTATGAAGCAGATCTGAAGTCCAGGAGGCACCAACTACTACCACAGCGAGTGGACAACCCCTCCTCCTTCAAACCAGCGAAGAACGAATGGGTCCGTGTCAAAAGGACCCAATTGACTCTTCAAGAGCGGATTCAAAAACGTCGCGCATTGCTTGCATATGCAAGAATTCTTGTGCAACAAGCTAAAAAATTACAGAATAAAGAAGTACACACCCAACTGACCCTCCAATCCGCGGGTCACTCAAGTCTGACCCTTCATCCCGCGGGTCACTTAGGTCTGACCCTCCAGGTCGCGGGTCACCCAAGTCTGACCCTCCAGCCCGCGGGTCACTCAGGTCTGACCCGCCAGCCCACGGGTCACCCAAGTCTGACCCTCCAGCCCGCGGGTCACCAAGGTCTGACCCTCCAAACCGCGGATCACTCAGGTCTGACCCACTCCAGGACCAAGACAGAAGATGTTCCGCACCTGTTTCTTCACCTCCGGTGGAGATCCCTGACAGTGTGGATTTATCTTGATTTAAGATAAAGATCACATATCGCCTTGTCCCTTCACACGATGATCAAGGTACAGCTCCAGTCAAAGAGCGCTTAGGCCCATTGAATGGATCTCGAGCGGTTTTTTAGGCTGGGGGTCATAATCGTCCTCCTAAGCAGTGGAGGAGAACACATGATGGGAAAATCCCTTTAACTGACCGCATTGGATTGCATGTCAAAGTCCAGGAGCCCGTTGAGGTCCTACGCTCACGTAAATGTAGCCTCGAACGTGTGACTCTTGAAGACGCTAACAAAGCGTTGAGTCCCCAGAGGGAAGCGTATTCGTCTGATGATGATGTTTTACCTGAGGAGTCGTGCCAGCACACGATGGGTTGCTCCGGTCATCAGAACGATGAGTTATACTATCGGGCCGGGGGTACGAACAAGTCTCAGAAAAGGAGTAACCAAGAAAAAGACTCTTATTGTCTGTGTGCTAAAATTATCAAGGCAGTGTTGTCAGAATGTTACTGTCCCAAGCCTGCCCCGGAGAGAGTTTCAGTATTTGAAAGAATCTCCACTGAAACATCCAAATCCAAACCAAGGCGTTTCCGCAGAAAGAAATCAGCCAATCAAGATGATGAATTTCCAGAAGTTTCTGTCAACATGACCGGTAGAGGGAAATCAACACGACACTTTAGTCCTGATCAGTTTTTAGGAGTATCCCAATGAATAACTCGATTACGATTGGGGACTAGTAGACGAAGGGATTACCAGAGAATGCAAAAGGGGCTACCTTCAGATGACGAAATGTCAGATGCTTGCTCAGATGCTTGCTCATCAATGGCTTCTGATGATACGGCATCTAGCATGGGGCAATCCTATGAGTCACTCATGACCAGTACAGAGCAGATGACTAAAATTCTTAAGGACGCATTAACCAAGCAAAAGGAGAATTTTAAATTTGAAATGGAGATGGCTATGCAAGAGATGAGAGACATGCAGAACCAACAAATTACGGCGCTGACGAACCAGCAGGGAGAGTCCAGCCATCGTAATAATTCTAACCAAGCTGATAGTGATCAGGAAGCGGATGAGAATGCCAACATGGACACCCCTCTCGTTGACAACAATGCTGGGGGTGGTCCTTCGGATGATAACAATACGAAGGAGGATCACGTTACTTCTCCCCGGAATCACTCAAAGAAAGATATGAGCAAAGATAAGAAGATGGGGGACTTGGAGAGAAAAATCAACGCGTTGATGAGTGCTCAAGAAATAAAGATGTCCGGAATACCTTGTCCGTACCCGAAAGAGTGGGAATCAATCCCGTATCCGACAAAGTTTAATTTGATCAACTTCACGTTGTTTGACAGAAAGGGTTCCCCCACTCAGCATTTAATATACTTCAAGTCTCACTTGGGAATAATCTCCGGGAATGAACCTCTGATAGTACGGTCATTTGTCAGCACTCTTCGCGGAGCAGCCTGCGATTGGTATCGCCACCTCAAGCTGAGGAGTATTAGCAGTTGGGATGGCATGGAAGACATGTTTCTCACAAATTTCTTCGATGACGACACCGAGGTTTTAATCGGAACGTTATTCGATGAGAAACAGAAGGATGGAGAGTTAGTCAAGAACTTTGTCAAACGATTCCGAAACAAGGCAATGAATTGTTAAGATCCGATCAGCGAAGATTTCATCCTTGAAACTTGTCATAATAATCTTTCGTTGGATATCCTCAAAGTCATGGGAATGGCGCCATTCAAAACCTGGAGGGATTTGAAAGTACGAGGAGAACGAGCCAAACGCTTCTTCAAAAGGAAGAAGGTTGAAAGGGGTCAGACGGCGATTAATACCCCGCAGCAGAATTTTGTTCTTCGGGGTAAGGGAAAAACACAAGCAAACACAGTGGACACGAACCAAACATTCGAAGCACAACCGCAACCGCAACCGCAACCACAACAGCAGCAGCCGAAGGCGTCTCAGCAGTCACAGTGGCAACGACATCCTCAAAAGCAAAAGACTTCGGAACCCAAATTCCCAAAAGTCTACTCTTTAGAGAAGACGAAGTCCCCGGTATTTTCAAATACCTCATAGAGAATAACAAGATCAAGTTGCTTCTGATCCAAGATCAAGAAGACGCTAAAAGGGTTAATGACCCAAAGTACTGCGCGTTCTACAGAGCAGTTCATCACCCTACTAAGTCGTGTTACGCCCTCAAGGAAAAAATCTAAGCTTTGATTGATGTTAGGGTCATTACTATGAAGCAATCTAAGGAGAAGAAAGTGGGTGCGAATACGGTGTTAATCAGCTTCGGATCTGTTCCTTTGAATTGGTTTCAGCCCGAACCTATAATGAACGTAGCGATGAGGACCGTCAATGACGATCCTCACAAACAACGTCAGAAAGGACTTGTGTTACACACAGCCTCAGATGGTGAGATACTCTAGGTTCATCCCGATCTGATTGAAGATGAATAGTGGGTCGGATCGTCATCCAAGAAGAAATCAAAAGGCAAGGAAAAATCCTGTTGCGGAGCCTCTGCCATTCTAGGAGAAGATGATGAAAGAATCCTACTTTTCTGCTCTATAAAGATGAACAAGAAGTCTTTGTGACCAAAGAAGAACCGGTCTTTGCAACCCGAAGTGGAAATGAATATCATTTCAAATACTCGGATGCTTCCAAGCAATTAGCTAAGCAGGGGGTAACCAAAACCATTCCTGTTAAGACATTAGTGGAAATGGGAGTGGTCACAACTCCCCTAGCACCCGTAGTTATGGAGAAGACTCAACAAAAGGGGAAAGAGCCCTTTTACTAAGAGGTTCAGAACCCGAGCAGCCTCAATTCAATCAACCGATTGGAAGAGATAAACCGGGGAGCTCAAGTACTCCGTATCGCTTCGATATTATGGCACAATTAGCTAATATACCAGCCAGATTAACCTTATATGAGCTGCTGCGTATTTCAAAAGACACAAGGGAAGCACTACAAGAAGCCTTGGCCAACTCTGATATTTTCCTAACTCAAATCAAACCATCTCCTGAAGAACTAGAGCCGTCAGTTCAACATTGCAACCTCGCGGCACACCACTTTCCCTACACCGGGCACATTGGCTCCAGCGTTGTCAATCGGATCCAAGTCGATCCGGGTTCCGCTGTCAACATCATGCCACTCCGATTGATGTATAGTCTCGGAATACTGGCTAGTAAGCTAGCCTCCACGGGTACTATTATCTATGGATTCAACACCAGTGGGTCCAGACCATTGGGTAAAATCCCAGTAAAGTGCCAGATCAAATATTTGAAGTCGAAAGTCACATGTTATGTAATCGATGCAGAGACTTCTTATAACTTACTGTTGGGTCGACCATGGATCCACGGTAATGTTATATTCCCTTCTACCCTCCATTAATGTCTCAAATATGTGGACACCAATAATAAAATCAAGACAGTGGTCATGGATAAGCAACCGTTTAAGGGGTTGAAAATTTATTTTACTGACTCCCTTCTTTACGGTGTTGAATCCGATATTAAACTATCGGCCCAAGATACGGACAGCGGAGAAGAAGCTAATACTGAAGTTGGGTTTAATTATGATGGTGGTTTTGTACTTAATAACATTGTACCCATTGTAATCAATCTTGACGATGGAGAGTCATCGGATAGTAGTTATAATTGGCAACTTACCAAAGAAGTAGCAATAAATGATGATTTAGAGTACTCATTGTGTCTTGATAACATTATGAAAGAGTAATATGATGACCCTAACTTGTATGTACCACTTCAATCGTCTTGCATGATGAAGAAGCATGTTTATGATTCATTCGGAATAACACTTGTCATTCCCGCAAAGGTAGGGGGTGAGAATGAAGTCGTTTACGGCAAAGGGAAGGAATTTTCGATACCAGACCACTTCTTGGAAGAAGATGACGATGACAATAAACCTACCCCTCATTTGTTCAGATATGACACAAAAGTATGTAATCTCATGGAGAGATACGAATATGACTTTGCACTCGGAGAAGGTCTTTGTTTTGGTCGAGGTCCGTGAGTTCCACCTCGTATGACCTATGTACTAAAAGGGAAACCTGGTAATTATTATAGCTACAGAAGAGGTTTAGGCTATGTCTCCTCGTCCGACGACGAATGCTGCTGGCAGGTAATTAATAAAATAGCTAACAAGGGTAAAGACAGATATTCTTCCGATTCTTCAGACTGGGACTCCGACGCTAGTCTTGGAGAAATGTTTAAAAGACTAATGTTGAACATGGCTACGATCGATCCTGCCACAATAGAGGAAGATGACGAAATACCAACTTGGGAAGATCCTTGGATTTATCACCTGAATATGCAGTACGATGATAAATTTGAACAAAGGGAACCCCCTACCGAGGACCAGGTAATCCAGGTGAATATGGGTGACTAAGATAATCCAAAGCCAATATTCGTTAGCGATAGCCTCCCACTAAATGAGAAAGAAGAGCTAATTGCCCTCATTAGGGAGTACATCGATGTTTTTGCTTGAAATTATGAGGATATGCCAGGACTTGATCCGAATATGGCCGTGCATCACCTCAATATTAAGTCGGATGTCAAACCTGTCAAACAACAGCAAAGACGGTTTCGTCCGTAAATTATGAAGGCGATCGAGTTCAAAGTTAAAAAGCTTATCAACTCGGGTTTCGTCAGGGAGGAGCAACACCCCGAATGGTTTGCTAATATTGTCCCAATACTTAAGAAGAATGGGAAAATCAGAATCTGTATCGACTTCAGAGATCTTAACATTGCCTGCCCGAAGGATGATTTTCTGCTTCCCATCACGGATGTTATCATCGATAATACATGTGGGTTTGAGAGAATGTCCTTCATGGACGGATTTTTTGGTTACAATCAAATAAAGATGCACCCAGATGATGAAAAACATACTACGTTCAGAACACCCCTTGGTGTTTTCTGCTACACGGTTATGTCATTCAGTTTAAAAAAAGCAGGTGCCACATGTCAAAGAGCTATGTCAAAAATTTTCCAGGAGAATCTCCGGAAGACTGTCAAATGCTACGTGGACGATCTAGTCGTGAAAAGTCATGACAAGAATGATCACATCTAAGACCTGAAGATGATGTTCGACCTGATGTAGACTCATCAATTGAAGATAAATCCCACCAAATCTTTCCTCAGAATATCCAGCGGCAAATTCCTTGGATTCGTCGTCACCACCAAAGGTATTCATATCGACCCAGATAAAGTGAAGGCAATTAATGAGTTGCAACCCCCGAGAAACCTTAAGTAACTCAGAGGATTACAATGATGATTGGCTTATATCCGTTGGTTCATCTCGAACCTTTCGGGAAAATGCCAACCATTCTCCAGGCTCACAAAGAAGGGGGTATCATTCATATGAGATGACACTTGTCAAAAAGCATTCGAGAATATTAAAGAATATCTCTCGAAACCCCCTGTACTTGTTGCACCGAAATCGGGTAAATCATTCTTGATTTATGTCAAGGCGATGAGCCACTCGTTAAGTGCATTGCTTGCACAAGACGACGATAACGGTCACGAACAGGCAGTATATTATTTAAGTCGGACCCTTGTAGGCGTCAAATCTCGGTATCCAATGATTGAAAGAGAGTGTCTCGCCTTGGTGTTCGTTATTTAAAAGATACAACACTACTTGGTCGGACAGACTATTTACGTCATCTCCAATCTTAATCTAGTCCGGGTGTTCATGACGTAGCCAGCTTTTATGAATTGGTGGTTAGCAAAATGGGCACTGCTTCTGTCCCAATATGACCTACACTTTAAACAACAGAAGTCGGTCAAAGAACAAGCTATTTGTGATATCCTGGCAACTAACCCAATCGCGGATACCGCCAAGGTATACGACGATCTACCAGATAAAACCCACAAAGCTAACGTAACTTCCCATCAATAGGTGTGGCTTTTGTACTTCGACGGTGCTTCTCGAGCAACTAATGTAGCAAGTGCTCTTGAATGTTCTAAGGTCTCCTCCAGAGTTGGAGTTGTCTTAGTTTCCCCAGGAAAACATGTAATATCTCGAGCTTATCACTGACCGAACCGTGCTCAAACAACGTATCTGAGTATAACGTGTTGCTTATCGGGCTCAGTTTTGCTAAAGAGCTAGGAGTCGAATATCTCGAAGCTTTCAGTGATTCTCAACTGGTAGTCAAACAAGTTCAAGGGGAGTACGAGGTCAGAAAACAGGATTTGATACCATACCATAAGAAGGCCGTTGAGATGGCAGAATCGTTTGAAGGATTCTTCATCGAATACATTCCACGCTTACAGAACGCCTACGCAGATGCATTAGCAGCGTTAGCAGTACCTCTGGCACAGCTTCCCAAAACGGAACAATTCGTTACGGTGAAAACTCACCAGCTCTTCGTACCAATCTACGATATAGACGACGAAGAAGAGGATATTAAAGAAGTGCATTCAACCCAAGTTGAGTTCGAATCCTGAGACTGGCATTTCCCTATCATAAACTATGTCCTACATGGGATTTTACTAGAAAACATGAAGGAAAGAGACTCAATCCGACGGAGAGCACCGAGATTCTACTATAACACAGAGAGTCAGACGCTATATCATCGGGGGTACGATGGTTTACTATTACGCTGCTTATCGACTAAAGAAGCGAAAGAGGTCATTAGGGAGACCCATGAAGGAGTTTGTAGTGCACACCAATCTGGTCCTAAACTTTATGACCGTATCAGAAGGATGAGATACTTTTGGCCAACCATGATCAAAGATGTAGTGGCGTACGCTAGGAAGTGTCATGCGTGTCAAGTGTACGCGAATTATATGCACCAATCTCCGGAGCATTTACACCATTCAGCCACATTATGGCCTTTTGAGACTTGGAGAATGGATGTTGTTGGTCCTATTTTTCCCCCGTCGATCAAAGGCGACCGATTCATCCTGGCAATTACCGATTACTTCTCCAAGTGGGCTGAAGCGATTCTGCTCAAAGAAGTAAAAATGAACAACATCGTTTCATTCATTAAGCACCATATTATCTACCGGTATGGTGTCCCAAGGCGAATCGTGCATGACAACGGTCCTCAGTTTATTAGTAACGCCTTCATCAAATTTTACGAGAAGTTCAAAATTCAAGACGTCTCGTCAACAACTTACAACCCCACAACAAATGGATTGGTTGAAGCCTTTAATAAGACTATCATAAAGCTTTTGTCAAAAGTTGTGAAGACTAATAAACGAGATTGGGACGATAAACTCGGCGAAGCTCTATGGGCCTACCGCACCACAGTTTGCACGCCTACTGGCGCAACCCCGTATTCTTTGGTATACGGGTGTGAAGAAGTCTTTCCATTGGAAATTCAAATTCCACCTCTTTGAATCGCTCTCGCAACCCAGATGACGACAGAAGAACAACATCAGAAACATCTCGAAGAACTAGAGATGCTCGAAGAGAAGCGCTTTGAAGCTCAACAGCACATTGAGTTCTACCAAGCCAGAATTTCCCGAGCCTTTGATAAAAAGGTTCGACAATGAAGTTTTAAAGAAGGAGACTTAGTCTTAGCAGTCCGATGACCAATGATCCTTAATTCCAAGAAGAAAGGTAAGTTCGAACCTAAATGGGAAGAACCATTTGTGGTAGAGATAGTCTATTTAAACGGCGCATATCGCCTTATTACCAAGGAAGGCGTCCGGCTTATGATGGCGATAAATGGCAAGTTCCTGAAGAAGTACTATCCTTAGTACATTCAGGACAACCCACGTATCGGGAAGTTCCCGAAAGAATACTACGTATGGTATTCTTAGGGATAACCCAGTTACTACAAAAGTGATAAATAAGAAATCCACACTTAGACTCTGAATGTTTTCAAAGTTGGAACATATCCTATTGTTGATATCGAATTCACTAACGTTCATGAATTCTTTTGCTGAGGCAAGATTCGACCATTTTGATAGATCAATCTTTCCTCACAAAATCCCCTACTCATCAAATCAATTGACGGTGGGTCCACCAAAATTTCTATTCGCTAGTTCTTAGCAATTTTCAAACTTGACGTGTTGAGTCCTGATCATTTAACATTGAAATCCTCCAGCGAGTGGCTAGTACAGGTCAACATTCTAATTGCTACATGTATTCCACTCCCATTGCTTTCTCGGTCAAACCCATAAAAGTTAGGACCAAAGCCAGAATCCCCTCTCGATTCCTTCCATGAACGGGAGGTCCACTTTCGATTTGAGCAATCAAACATATAAAAGTTAGGATTGCCTCCAACCTCTCTTGGTCAAATCTACAATAGTTAGGACCAAGGTCGAATTATCCCTTTCGATAAACGAAAAGCTTCCACCTTTTCGATTTCAGCCAAACCTATAAAAGTTAGGGCCGGAATCAGAATTTCACCTTAATAAATGAGGAATTCTTTTCTTGGATTAAGCAACCAATCCTATAAAAGTTAGGGTTGCTTGAATCTTTTCGATTCTCAGAGTGGAGATCCCACTCCTAGTTTCATCTTTTTGGATTCTGGGGGTGAAGATCACACCTTGGGTCTCATTTGCAACTGGAAATAGAATATAAAATTCTTCCTCTTCAGTATTGTAGGCGTATAAAATTGCTTATAGGCCATTTAGCATAGCTCGGCACAAACCGACGAACCAACGAGGTTGACGAATCGCACGCAAGCAACGGAATACATCCATTCGCGTGTGGAATCAAGCCAACGGTTCGGGGAGTCAACGAGTCATCCAAACAAGAGCGGACTCGGATGAATCACGACCGAATCAAGATCGGTTTCGGACTCGAACTCAGAAGTGGATTTACTGCCAAATCAGGAATCGGATTTACTGCCAAATCAGGTCAACAAATCGAGTCCAGACAAATCAACCGCACAACCGAATCACGAACAAAACAGGAACAACGACAAAACAATGGAACCCAAACACCCTGAGGGGTTTGCTGTAACCTCTGAGCACTTCAGGGTGGCCGTGGCGAGCCAGCCAAGGTGGCTCGGCATGAGCGAGCCACCGCAGGGGTGGCCGTCACTGGTGCTGAGCGCACCGTCCCAGATCTGTGCTAGGCACAGATCTGGGTGGTTATATAGGCAGGGTGGTTCATTTTTAGGGTCGAACTTTTGAGAGCCGAAACTCTGCCGCAATGAAGATTGAGGCTGCAGAGTTTGAAGACTTGAAGATTCGATATATTCTCGGCGAGCGTTCTAATAAAAAGGTAGGAGTTCGAGGAAGAGGTAGAGATCAGATCTGAGATCTACACGAGATCACACTCCGGATCAAAGCTTTGGCCTTTTTGATCCCGGAATTAAGGGGGATATTCCCTTGTGACCTAACCGCGCCCGGTCTTTATTACCTTCGGAATAAATACCCGTCTAACGTGTAGGATCCGACAGATCTAGCTACCGGTGGCAACGGATTAACCTCAGCCGTCGACAAGAACACAAAGCATGCGAACCGCGCAAACAGGAGCTCGCGATTTGTTCTAAAGGAGAAAGTTGTAATTTTCATTTTCTTTTATTTGATTTTCGTTGTAACCGGATCTAAAAAAGACCGGATCTTTTGTAACCACAAAAAGTTGTTATTTTGAGATCACAATAACATCAATGAAGAAGGCAATTTTCACCACGAACAATCTGGCGACCACAGTGGGAGCCGCCGATCTCGCTGCCGAGATCGTCACGTCGCAGCCGCGGATCTCAATCCCGGTCGAGGAGGAGGTCGAATATGAATTCGACCAGGCCAAGTTCGAGGATTACCTTTCATCCTCGTCCGGATCTACCTCCCCCCGCAAGTCTAAGAAGTTCTCCTCCAGGAGAAAAGCTCGTTGGTTTGAAGAAGTCCAGAATGCCAACGATGCTCTCACCCTAGCTGACGCCAAAGTTGCGTCAGGTGAAGTTCCACCGACCTCCAACGAGGTCAAACCTGTTCTTGTCAACGCTTCTACTGTTGAGGGCGTTGTGACTCTCTCGAAGAGAGCCCGCTAGAGGCGACATCAACGCCTTGCGCGGCAATTCGCCAAAGCGATAGAGTCCACAGACGGGGTCCGCTACAATGCGGATCTGAAGAACAGGAGAGGCAAACAGCCTCAACAACTAAAGAATGGCGGTTCCTCCAAGCCGCCGACGAACGAATGGATCCGGGTCAAACGGAACCATTCGACACTCGAAGAGCGGATTCACAAACGCCGCGCACTGCTTGCACAAGCAAAAATCCTTGTGCAGAAGGCCGAAGAGTTGAAGAAAGAAAGAGTGGCCAAGAAGCCGCCATCAACCCGCCAAGTGTGGAGGCCGAAGCGGGAGATCATGCAGAATCATCCCAAAGGAAGAAGCCAATTTGGGAGCGCCTCGGTCCGATTCCCGACGAGAGAGGCAAAGCTCCTGTTCAAGATCATTTGGGCCCGATGAAGAAGCCCCAGACGACGCAACATGCTGGGGGTCGTCGTCTCCTCCAACATAATGAAGAAACCAGGGCAGCTACGCGCACCAACTTGCGCATTGAAGTCTGAGAGCCCGCCGAGAACTCACGCCCAAAAAGGCATGTATCGAGGCGCGTGACTTTCGAAAGCCCTAAGAAGGCAGTTCACCCTCAGAAGGAAACATTATTATCTGACGATGATAATGTTATACCTGAGAAGTCGTGCCAACACACGATAGGTTACTCCGATCGTCAAGCAGACGAGTTGTACTATCGTGCTGGGGGTACGAATAAAACCAGGAAAAGGAGTCCCCGAGAACAGGAAACTCAGTGCCCCTGTTCCAAACTCATTCGGGCAGTATTGTCTGAATGCAGCTGCATCAAGGCGGTCCCCGAACGAGTTTCAGTTTTCGAAAGGCTCAGTACTGAAACGCCGAAAACAAGGCCTAGGCATTTCCGACGAAGAAGAACGGTGGTTGAAGATGGAGAATTTCCGAGGGTCACCACCAACATGACCAGCAGAGAGACATCGGCGTGGGATAATCTCGAATCAATTCTAAAAGCATCCCGGCCTAGAACCCGTCTGCAGTCCGGAACCATCAAGCGAGCAACCTATGGTAGGGTTCGGACAAGACTCCCTTCAGAAGATGAAGAATCTGATGCCGGCTCCGCGGTTGCATCTGATAATACGGTATCCAGCGAGGGACAACCCCGCGAGGCACTTATGATAAGTGTCGTCGCAACCAAGTTCATCAGGAGGACGAGGATACGAATGAAGCTCGTAATACTAATAATCCTCCCATCAATGCAGGGGGTGGTAACGAGAATGCTAGCGAAAACACAGGTGAAAACTTGAAGATTAAAAATCTCGAGAGCAAAATCAACACGCTGATTTCCGCTCAAGAGATGAAGAAAATAGGCATTCCTTGTCCATACCCAAGAGAGTGGGAATCCATCCCATATCCGGCGAAGTTCAACCTAATTAACTTCACGCCGTTTAATGGGATGGGTTCGCCCACCCAACATTTGATTTACTTCAAATCACACTTGGGGGTAATCTCCGGCAATGAGCCTCTGATGGTGCGGTCATTCGTCGGCACTCTTCGCGGAGCCGCCTTCGATTGGTATCGCCGCCTCAAGCCAGGTAGCGTGAATAGCTGGGACGATATGGAGACTATGTTCCTCACCAATTTCTTCAACGACGACACCGAGATATCTATTGGATCATTGCTCGATGAGAAGCAGAAGGACGGGGAGTTAGTCGACACCTTCGTCAAAAGGTTCCGGAATAAGGCGATGAACTGCCGGGACCCGATCACTGAGGAATTCATCCTCCAAACTTGCCACAACAACCTCGCACTGGACGTGTTGGAAGCAATAGGGACAGCGCCGTCCAAGACATGGAAGGATCTGAAGGTCCGAGGAGAGCAAACCGAGCGATTCCTCAGAAGAAAAAAGGCGGAGAGAGGCCAACAGGCGACAAATGCTCCAGCACAGAATTTTAACCCAAGGGGGAAAGGTAAGGCACATGCTAATGCAGTTGATGCTAATCAAACCTTTCAATTGCAACCTCAGTGACAACAGCAGCAGCAACGAGCGCCACAACAATCGCAATCACAATGGCAACAACGGCCTCAGAAGCAGAAGTCGTCAGAGCCAAGATTTCCCAAAGTGTACTCCTTCAAAGATGACGAAGTTCCCGACATCTTTAAGTACTTGTTGGAGAACAACAAAATTCAGCTGCCAGCGATTGTGGATCAAGAAGGGGCTAGCAAAGTGACGGATCCGAAGTATTGCGCATACCATAGAGCGGTCCATCACCCTACCAAGTCGTGCTACCACCTCAAGGATAAGATCCAGGCGCTAATTGATGTAGGCGTCATAACCCCGAAGCCGTCCAAGAATGTTGGAGCAAACGCGGTTTCAATCAGCTTTGGATCAGTGCCCACAGCGTGGTTTGAACCGAAACGCGTCACCAAGGTGGGAATGAAGACGGTGAATGATGACCCACATGGACAGCGCCAAAAAGGGCTTGTACCACACACAGCCGCAAACGGCGAAATCCTCTGGGTTCACCCCGATCTACTTGAAGATGAACAATGGGCCGGGTCGTCATCCAAGAAGAAGTCCAAAGGGAAAGGAAAGTCTTGCTGCGGAGTCTCTGCTATCCCAGGAGAAGATGACGAAAGAATCCTAGCTTTCCCGCTCTCTGAAGAAGAACAAGAAGTTTTTGCGACCCGAAGCGGAAATGAGTATCACTACAACTACCCACCACCTAGTGAGCAGGGGGTGAATAAACGGGGACCAGCCAAAACTCTCACGGAGATGGGGGTGATTACAAGTCCTACACTGAGCGAAGAGGCTAGATGACAGCCGGTGAATAAACCAAAAGAGAAGAATCCCTAGGAGATACAGAATCCGAAGCAGTCTCGTTTCAGTCGCCCGATTGGAAAAGACAAACCGGAAAGCTCGAAGACTCCGCAAATCTTTGATATAATGGCTCAACTAGCCAATATTCCAGCACGAATAACACTGTATGAATTGCTACGGTTGTCCAAGGAAACCAGGGAGGCCTTGCAAGAAGCGTTGGCCAATTCAGAGGTGTTCCTGACTCAAGTCAAGCTAGTACCTGAACAGCCGAAACCGCTGAGTCAACAGTGCAACATAGTGACTAAAAACCTCCCTGCATTACCTTCACCAAAGAGGACATGCAGATGAAGAATTCAAACCATGATCGACCGCTATACTTCATCGGATACATTGGCTCCAGCGAAGTCAACCGAATCCAAGTGGATCCGGGTTCCGCTGTGAGTATTATGCCGCTTCGCCTTATGCATAGCCTTGGCATTCCAGTCAGCAAATTGGCGTCTACGGGCACGGTCATTTACGGATTCAACACCAGCGGGTCAAGGCCTTTGGGAAAGATCCGGATAAAGTGCCAAATGGGTGATCTGAAGACGGAAGTCACATGTTATGTGATTGATGCTGAGACATCATATAACTTACTACTGGGTCGGCCTTGGATCCATAGTAATGTTATAGTTCCCTCCACCCTACATCAGTGTTTGAAATATGTCGATGCTGATGGAAGGGTCAGGACGGTGGTCACGGATAAACAACCATTTAAAGGGTTTGAGAACTATTTCACTGATTCTCTCCTTTATGGTAACGAATCCGATACAGAACCATTAGTCCAGGGCACGGACAGCGGAGGAGAAGCTGATTCCGAAGCCGGATTCGATTACGATGGTGGTTTTGTTTTAAATGACATTGTACCCTTTGTAATCAATCTTGACGATGACCAATCGTCAGATGGCAGTTGTAACTAGCAACTTGCCACTAATGAAATAAATAATGATTTAGAGTACTCCCTGTCTCTTGATGATGTGATAACAGAATTGTACAATAATACCGATTTGTATATACCGCTTCGATCATCCTACGTAACAAAGGAGCACCTTCAGCATTCTTTCGGAACAACCATGATCATCCCGAACAAGATAGGAGGTGCAAAAGAAGTAATTTACGGTAAAGGAAAAAGCTATCCATTACCAGATCATTTCCTAAGTGAAGATGAAGATGATGACAAACCTGGTCAGCACTTATCTAAGTATAGTCCGGAAGCGCGCAAGCTCATGGAAAAGCAGGGGTACGATTTCACACTCGGAGAAGGTCTATACTTCGATCGAGGTCCTCGTACTCCAGCCAAAGTGGTATATGTACCAAAAGGGAGACCAGAGGATTATTATAAATACGGGCGAGGCTTAGGCTATGTTTCCTCGTATGACGAATGTGGTTGGCAAATTATCGATCAAATTGCTAACAAAGCTAAGGATGGGTACTTGCCAGATTCAGGGGAAGCATTCAAAGCCCTAATGGTAAACATGGCTACAGCTGATCCGTCTACCATGGAGGACGATGATCAAATGCCAACATGGGAAGACCCGTGGGTTCATCACCTGAACATGCAGTATGGTGACAGGTTCGAACAGAGAGAACCTCCCACTAAAGATAAAATAGTCCAAGTTAACATGGGCGACGAGGCCAACCCCAAGCCTATATTCATCAGCGATAGTCTTCCACCAGATGAGAAGGAAGAATTAATTGCTCTCATTAGGGAATATATCGACGTCTTCACTTGTGACGTCTTCGCGTGGAACTATGAAGATATGCCCGGACTCGATCCCAATGTGGCAATGCACCGCCTCGATATTAAACCGGATGCCAAACCAGTCAAGCAACAGCAAAGACGGTTCCGTCCGCAGATCATGGAAGCCATTGAAGCAGAGGTTAAGAAATTAATCGAATCAGGATTTATCCGAGAGGAACAACATCCAGATTGGCTAGCCAATATCGTTCCGGTCATGAAGAAGAACGGTAAAATCAGGATTTGCATTGATTTCAGAGACCTGAATACGGCATGTCCAAAAGACGATTTTCCTCTCCCAATGGATGGGTTTTCAGGATATAACCAAATCAAGATGCACCCAGATGACGAGAAGCATACAGCATTCAGAACGCCCCTCGGTGTATTCTGCTACACGGTGATGCCATTCAGTCTAAAGAATGCAGGCGCCACGTATCAGCGAGCAATGACTAAAATTTTCCAAGAACATCTCAGGAAAACAGTCGAGTGCTACGTTGATGATTTGGTTGTGAAAAGTCGCAACAAAGAAGATCACATCAAGGACTTGAAGACGATGTTCAATCTCATGCGGAGTCATCAATTGAAGATGAACCCCACTAAATCATTCCTTGGAATGTCTAGCGGAAAATTCCTAGGATTCGTCGTCACCACTAAAGGTATTCATATCGATCCCGATAAGGTGAAGGCGATACACGAGCTGCAACCTCCTAGAAATTTGAGAGAGCTCAGAGGATTGCAAGGGCGACTAGCTTACATCCGGCGGTTCATCTCAAACCTTTCTGGGAAGTGCCAACCATTCTCTAAGCTAAACAAGAAAGGAGTGTCATTCATCTGGGACGACGCCTGCCAAAAAGCATTCGAAGATATCAAAACGTATCTGGCGAATCCTCCTGTTCTCGTTGCACCAAAATCGGGTAAACCGTTCTTGATTTACATCAAGGCGATGAACCACTCGATAAGTGCTTTACTAGCACAAGACGATGATAATGGTCACGAACAGGCAGTCTATTACCTAAGTCGGACCTTGATAGGCACCGAGTCTCGATATCCGATGATTGAGAAAGAATGCCTCGCATTGGTATTCGCAATGCAAAAGATGAGGCATTACTTGGTTGGACACGTCGCACCAACAAGTATGGCAATTATACTTCGATGGTGCTTCGAGGGCAGTTAATAGGGTAATAACCCCGAGAGGTTCTACAGTTTCCTCCGGGGTTGGGGTTGTCTTAATTTCCCCGGGAAAGCATGTGATGCCTCGAGCTTATTCATTGACTAGTCCGTGTTCCAATAACGTAGCTGAGTACAACGCGCTTCTCATTGGACTCAGTTTCGCCAAGGAGCTGGGGGTCGAATATCTCGAAGCCTTTGGGGATTCTCAATTGATAGTCAACCAAGTCCGTGGAGAGTATGAAGTCAGGAACCAAGACCTAATACCGTACCACCAAGAGGCCATTAAAATGGCAGATTCTTTTGAAGAATTCTATATTGAATACATCCCCCGTCTCCAGAACGCTTATGCGGATGCACTGGCAGCACTAGCGGTATCACTCGCGCAGCCTTCCGAAACCGAGTTGTTAGTTACAGTAAGGAAGCATCAACTCTGCATGCCCATATACGATATGGATACTAAAGAGGAAGATGATAAAGACATAAGCACCAAGGAGGTGAACTCAACTCGAATTGAGTCTGAGTCCCGAGATTGGCGTTTTCCCATCATTGACTACGTCCAATATGGTATTTTGCCCGAAGATGTAAAAGAAAGGGAATCAATCCGCCGAAGAGCACCAAGATTCTTCTATAATACCGAAACCCATACGTTATACCGTAGAGGGTACGATGGTTTATTACTCTGGTGCCTTTCGAACAAAGAAGCAGAAGAAGTTCTCAAGGAAGCGCACGAAGGAGAATGTGGTGCGCATCAGCCAGGCCCCAAGCTGTATGATCGCGTCAGGAGAATGGGATATTTTTGGCCAACAATGGTTCGTGACGCAATCGAATACGCCCGAGAATGCCACGCTTGTCAGGTACATGCAAATTATATGCATCAACCACCAGAGCAGTTGCACACGTCAACCACGTCTTGGCCATTCGAGACATGGGGCATGGACATTGTTGGTCCTATTTTTCCCCCTTCAGTCAAAGGTGATCGATTTATTCTCGCAATCACGGACTACTTTTCAAAGTGGGCTGAAGCAATTCCGCTTAGAGAAGTGAAGACGAACAACGTCATCAATTTCATCAAGCATCATGTCATATACCGACACGGTGTGCCAAGACGGATCATTCATGATAACGGTCCGCAGTTCATAAGCAACGCCTTCATCAGGTTTTGTGCCAAGTTTAAAATCAAAGATGTTTCGTCAACAGCTTATTATCCCGCCGCAAACGGACTAGGTGAGGCTTTCAACAAGACGATCATTAAGATCCTGTCAAAGCTTGTGAAGGCTAATAAACGAGACTGGGACGATAAACTCGGTAAAGTAGTCTGGGCGTATCGCACCTCCATACGCACACGTACAGGGGCCACACCGTATTCGTTGGTATACGGATGTGAAGCTGTGCTACCATTGGAGATTCAAATCCCATCTCTTCGGATCGCTCTCGCAACAAAAACGTCTCGAAGAACTCGAGAGGTTGGATGAAAAGCGCTTGGAGGCTCAACAACAAATTGAGTTATATCAAGCCAGAATATCTAGGGCCTTTAACAAAAGAGTCCGACAGAGAAGCTTCAAGGAAGGAAATCTGGTCCTCGCTGCTCGCCGACCGATAATCCTCAATTCCAAGAAGAAAGGTAAATTCGAACCCAAATGGGAAGGACCGTTTGTAATAGACACAGTCTACTCAAACGGTGCATATCGCCTGATTACTCAAGAAGGCACCAGGCAATTAATGCCAATAAATGGGAAGTTCCTGAAAAAGTACTACCCCTAGTATAGACAAGAGGTCCATTTTCATTTCGGAGTCCCCTTTCGATAAACGAAAGAACTCCCTTCTCTTTCTCTTTGGTCAAGCCTTCCCATGGTTATAGCCAAAGTTGAAATTCCACTTCGATAAACGAAGAACCCATTTTCAGTTTAGATAACTCATCCTATAAAAGGCAAGTTTATCTAAATTTTCCAGATTCTCGGAGTGGACACCCCACTTCTAGTTTCTTCTTCGCTGGAAATAGAATATAAAATTCTTCCTTTCCAGAATCAAGGAATAGAATATAAAATTCTTCCTTCCTTTTTTCCGGGTTCGCCTTCACCCCAAAAGAAGACCGGGAAATAGAATATAAAATTTTTCCTTTCCCGCACAGAACTTTTCCAAAATTTATCAATCTAGGATTCATCCTAGGAAGTTTATCCCAAATCCTAAGCAGGGATAAGTCTGCGCCTAACACGCGTCGCCGGATTAGTCTTTTTCCGCAGAAAAAGATACCAGAGTTCGATTCTGGGGTATTCTATCCTGAAACCTAAGCAAGGATAAGTCTGCGCTTAACCCGCGCTGCCGGTTAGTTCTTAACCATTAAAAAGAACACCCGTTCACATATTCAACATTGTGGCAGGTTGTTATTAATAACACCAAAATCCATGCCTTACACGCATGGGGAATTTTATCCTGAATCCTAGGAAAGGATATGCCGACGCCTAACACGCGTCGCCGGTTTAGTCTTTTACCGATTGAAAAAGACACCAGAGTTCGATTCTGGGGTATTTTATCCCAAAGCCTAAGTAGGGATAAGTCAGCATCTAAAACACGTTGTTGGGCAGCCTATTCTCATAACAATGGCGAAGCCTACGTATTCGAAGTCGTAGCATCAAGTCTAAGGGAGTTCATTCCTTTAGCACAACGTCACATGCAGAACGGATTTAGACAATCCGCATGCTAGCCCGACTCAAACGGTAGTCGGTAAAGGCTAGTCAAATCTGTTGAAGACTGTGGGTTAGCTAAAAATCCTAAAGTCAACACCTAACTCGTGTCGCCGGGTAGCCTATTCCCGTAACAATGGCGAAGTCTATGTATTCGACATCATAGCACAAAGTCTCAGAGAATTCACTCTCTCAGCATAACGTTACATGCGGAACGGATTTAGACAATCCGCATGCTAGCCCAACTCAAACGGTAGTCGGTAAAGGCTAATCAAACCCGTTGAAGGCTGGGGGTTAGCCAAAAATCCTAAAGTCAACGCCTAACACGCGTCGCCGGGTAGTCTATTCCCGTGAGAAAGACGCAGTCTACGTATTCGAAGTCGTAGCATCAAGTCTAAGGGAGTTCATTCCTTTAGCACAACGTTACATGCGGAACGGATTTAGACAATTCGCATGCTAGCCCGACTCAAACGGTAGTCGGTAAAGGCTAATCAAATCCGTTGATGGCTGAGGGTTTGCCAAAAATCCTAAAAGTATTATGGTCAATCATTTCAAACGGAATGAGGAATCATAATAAAGATAGAGATAAAAACCAGTTCCACTAAAAGGATCAAAAGTCAAAACGTTCAGCAAATAAAATCATACATCAAGCGCATGGCCAAAAATCTGTTGGTTAAGCTTAGACAGCTTCTCATCATAAGCTTGTCTCAGCTCAGCTCTGATGGACTCCTCGTTGGTGGCTAAAGTCTTCGCTGCAACCTCCTCCGTCTCGGTCAGCTTCTGCTTCAAAGATTTTAGCTCCTCAGATAAAGCGGTGTGCGCCTGCTGATCCTGTATCTTCGTCATCTGATGAATACTCAAAGTCTCCTCTTTCTCACGGAGTTCTCTTCGGAGCTGGTCTATCTGGGTCTCACAAGAAGCAATGGAAGAATCAAGCTCGTCGAGTGAGGATGACCTAATAGCAAGGTTAGCCTCAACTCGATCTACCCGGTCCCGCTGCACCTGAATGTCGAACTCAGCAAGAAACCTAGTATCGCGCCATGTCTGTAAGCGAGTATCCAACTCGGCAGCGATGAATGACGAGGCACCTGCATCCCAGAGCTCACGAAACATCTGAAGCTCACGCCCTAGGTAGTCAAGATCATCAACAATAGCCTTCGCCAAATCCGGGTACCCCGCATCCTTTATTGAATTTATCTTGAGATCAAGGAATGGCTTAAACTGGTGAAGAGAAAGCCCGCCGTGGAAAAGTTTGCCAATCATAGCATTCACAAAAGAGAAGAAGGAAATAATAACTCCTTCACAAGGATGTGAAGCCGAGAAGAAAGCCCTACACAAAAAGGAGAAATTCGTCAGAAGTCTTGATGAAGAAATAAATAACATTTCTCAGTAGCTCACTTTATACCTTCTTCCCCTTGAGTCACTGGGGGTGGTGGAGGTGTAACGGCCGGGGGTGTATCAACTAGTGTAGTTGGTCCCACAGCCGGCTCAATAGGATCAGTCTCGATAAAAGCTCCTGTCAAATACAAAATAGAATTCTCAGATGCATCACATTATAGTTGCATTAGTCAAAAATTGACTAGTCCTATAATTAATTTGAGAAGAGCTACATACCTTTAGAAAAACCATCCTCGGGATTTTTAGGGAGCGTAGACTCAGGAAATACATCTCCAGGCAACTGGTCATCAATTTGAGGAGAGCCATACATAAAATGGAGCATAGGAGTGTCCACGAGCAAGCCTTCCTCGTCAAAATCATCAGTCGAGAAATCTGACACAAAAGAATATAAGTACGAAAAGAGAATAAAGAGACTACGACCAATAGAAATGAGTTACCTCTTATGGGTGCGTCAGCCTCTCTATTCCCAAGATCCACATTTGCCTCCTGCAAATTATCTAAAAGAGCAAGAAGCATAGAGACAATTAGGGAATGCACAAATTCCAAATCATTCAACTCCTTCGTGTATTGTTAATGGTAGATGTACCTGGATTCATCGAGTTGGGTCCTACATTGACGGTATCCCTAACGTCGCCAGCTTCTGCAGGCCTCTCTACCTGGTACGGTGAGTCGGGCTCACCAGAAGATGCAGAGTCGTGAAAAACAGGATCAGGACTCATCTCGCTCTCTCCTGTATAAAGATGGAAAGGCGTGAGTCAAAGTTCTGAATGATCAAGAGGCTGGTCTATAAGGTAGATGTTACCTCCATCATTAACAGGATCGTCACCGGCCAAATCCATATCAGATGCTCGCGAAACTACATGCGGTTTGCGAGCTAATCTCTTCCGCCTAGCAGTAGGGACAATAATCGAAGGTCTCGCCTGGGGAGAAGGACAGAACTCTTCATCTTGGTCAGCTGTGGTCCCTGAAACATCAAACCATTGTCAGGCTTAATAATTCTGGAAGATAAAAGGAAAGAGTAAGAAACTGACCTCGTTCAGAACAGTCCTCGTGATCTTCAAGATCCCCGCCTGAAGCTTCGTCAGCAGAATGAAAGATCTTCTTTCCCTCTTCGTCAATCCGAAGAGTCTTGTGCCGTGCCCTTTGTGACCGAGCATTTTCCCAAATCATACGAGAATCAACCTGAGAAGCCTCCTCAGCCTCTAGCTCTGCAATCGGCTTCACAGGGATAGTTTTATTGGCTGCTAACAACCACTTGCAGCTTAATAAGGTGAGATTCAACTGCCACTCAGAACTCAGGAGACTGAACTTAGCACCAGTACAGCCCGTCACGGTCCACAACCATGCACGAAGACCGTCCACCAAACCGCCGTGGGTCCGAATCCTCACCCGGAAAGTCAGATAACCCGGTCGGATGTTCACCAGCCAGTTAAAGCATCCAACGTCTAAATGAGTTCGATACCCCCTCGGCTTTTCCTCATCAATCAGACACTCGCCGTATCGGCCGGAGAACTGTGGAAAGCAAGTGGAAAATGCCCAACACTTGTAGACCTGTAGCTGCTGTCTGACGTCAGGAAACCCTCGCCCCTCCCACTTGCCGTTCTCAAACAACTGTAGTAGGGGAGCGGAAGGGTCTGTGGCATACGGTACTGACATCATATCAGAACGATGAAGGACGAACCAAGCCATCAAATAAGTGTACGGAAGCTCCACCTTAATAGTAGGAATCTGAGCCGGTGATTCACTTTCCTTCCGTGTAAAAGCACTAGAAATCTGTCGAAGCCCTCGATGAATGTTAGCCACCATCACCGGAAGAAGCGAAAGTTCCTTTTTGTAGGCAAGCTAAACCGCTGGGTAGAGCACCTCCAATGGCAAGATATCACTAGACTGATACGGGACCACGCATTTCTTCAACCAGATAGCGAGGTAACCGGCTAGAAGGGTCATCGGTCGAATCGGCGCGGTCGCATGCCACAAGAATGATTTAAACTTGGTCCCTGTAGGAAAACCACTCTCAGGACTGCTAATGGTATAGGAATGAGCATCAACCTTCTTCAGTAGATTATTAACCCCTGAAGGAGTGAGTGGTGCCAGCTCACAAATAGCCTCGCCAGAATTGCTCTCTAGATTCCTGATCAAATAAGACGCAAACTGTTTCTGGCTCACATGGGATTTAGCCCTCTTCGCTAAAGGTTCAGACTGCGCCAAAGCGATATGATAGTGACATGTGAGATCCCATAAAGTATCGTAGCGGTCGGGCATACGGTCCTTCAGCTGACTTAATTCTTGGTTGGAGGGAAAATATTCCTGATATAACATCTGTCCCATGGGCAAACCAGAAATCCTGTGCATCTCATGGAGGGCCAAGCCCAATTCCCCTTGCCGGGTCAGAAAAGTATTCGAATCTGGAGTATAAAGCTCACACAAAGCAAAGAAATGCTTCGCGCTAACAGGCAAACCATACATGGTGGCACGAACGGCTGCATACAGACCACAAGCGTGCAACTCCTCGCTCCATCGGCTCAAGACGTACTTCGTCATGCGAGTCCACCAAAGCTTGTCCAAAGAATGGACCCAACCATAAAACCTGTGGCGTGTCGCAGGCATCTCCCGTCCTAAAGCAGCGAGGCGATTCTTCAAAGTAGAAGCAGAGGCAAGAAGCTCGTTACGCGGCGGTGCATCCAACCCCAATACTCCAGGATGCAATCCAGTGATATGACTCCTGCTCGAACCAGGAGCTGCCTGATGAGTGATGTATCCGCAGTGAACGCTCTCATGCTCCTCCGTCAAGCGCCACGACATCTCCCGTGTCACAGCCTGACGCCTGAGCTCAGTCAACGAACGATGCCGAGGAATCTTCGGCAAATATATGAAACCACTGCCAGTCTTATGAAGCCACTGCTCAGCATCAATAAACACGGCATCCGGATCTCTGGCAGAATCGCCAAATAAAAAGTCGGTCTTCTTGAGAGGCTGAATCGAACTGGCATCCTTCACGAGGGGCGCATCTGTAATCAACTGGCGAAGAGCTCGATGTCCACCTTCCTTCACCACTTGGGCAACCTCTGTCGACGTGCCCGAAGCAAACCGAGGAGTGACTGGGATAGGAGAAAAATCGTCGGAAGTCGAATAATACTCGCCACGACGCCCGTACACTACGTGAGATGATAACGCCCCAGAAGGATATTCCACTGGAAGCAAACATTTAAACAGTTGTTAGTCTCAATTATAAAAGGAAGTTGAACTCATCCTACGAACGGGTAAGATAGAGTCACTGCCTTATAAAAGGTGAGATGATTTGGCCACATCATGCACTTATAAGATAGGGTATATCGACAATATATCCCTACTTTATTGATTTTGAGATATGGTTTTGACCAAGCAAAACATATCTTTAAAGCGTCGATCCTCGCCAAGGAGAATCAAGGCTCTTCCCGATTGCCTCACCAAGGAGAACAAAATGGGGTGAAAAGGACCAATTTACAAATTTCCAAGAAAAAATGGACTAATTTGTAAAATTCCAAAAATAGCTCACCAGCATAAGAGGGAGGCGCGCCATCAGCCGACGCGGTAGAGGATTGACCTCTCGCAATACGAGACATAGAGACCTACAAAATAAATTAAGGAATCAGATCCAGAAAAAATTCCTCTTTTTTGCAATTCTCCCCCCTGAAAGGTGAGCTCGAGGTGCCAAATCTTAATCCTGACCCTCGCATGCAACCCCACAAATTCATAAATTGAATTAAGCAAAAAATATACTAAAATGGTTGAGGATTTACCTGAGGAAAAGCTCGTGGATCCAATAAAAATTAGATCTTGAAAGAGGCTCGGACCACGCGCTCGAGGGGCCTGAGAGAAATTCTAAATATGGAAGTTTTGAGGGATTTCTCAGTCAAAGATCTAATGCAACTATGAAGTTTTGAGGGAGAACGGATGCTCGAGGGAAGAGAAAAGTAAAAAAAAGGGAGAGAGGGGGGCCGGCCCTAATGAAAAAAAAACCCTCTTTTATAATGTTGAACCAAGACCAAATTGAACCGGACCAGACCAAGTTGAACCGGACCAGACCTGGTTTGAACCAGAATTCAAATTGAAGCTGGATCGAGCATCGAAACAACTTCAAATCGACCGAGGGTTCAGTCCTTGGTTTATTCTTGCCTCTCCCACATATTCGGAAGGATCAGAAGATTTTTTGAGCCTAATTACTGCCTTTTCTGGCTCATTATCAAGCCGGTTCAGCTCATTTGGGCACAGAAAATACTCCAATAAGGTATATGAGTATAAACTATTCCCTATTTTTGGATGAGAAGTTCCTGGAGAATATTTTTATAAATGTTCTTAAGGATAACTCAACAACACCACGCCGGACAACGCGTCGCGAATAAAAACTCAACGCCGACAATCGATGGTCAGCTAAAGATCAGAAAATTAGGAACCGACTTCAAATTCGTTCCTGGAGAATATTTTTATAAATATTCTTAAGGATAACTCAACAACACTACGCCGGACAACGCGTCGCAAATAAAGACTCAACGCCAACAATCGATGGTCAGTTCTATGTTGAACCAACAAACACGAGTTAAAGATCAGAAAATCAGGAATCGACTTCAAGTTTAAAATTCCGACAACGGTCAGACAATAAATGCAGCACCGAAAACCTTACAGACATTCGACAAAGCACC
>NC_033796.1:83189132-83189624 GCF_001876935.1 Asparagus officinalis | reverse complement strand
GTAGGTGTATAAAATTGCTTATAGGTCCTTTAGCATAGCTCGGCACAAACCGACGAACCAACGAGGTTGACGAATCGCACGCAAGTAACGGAATACATCCATTCGCGTGTGGAATCAAGCCAATGGTTCGGGGAGTCAACGAGTCATCCAAACAAGAGCGGACTCGGATGAATCACGACCGAATCAAGATCGGTTTCGTACTCGAACTCAGAAGTGGATTTACTGCTGTTCGCGGGAAAAATCGTGTCTTTCTTCATTGGTGTCATTGTGATCTCAAAATAACAACTTTTTGTGGTTACAAAAGATCCGGTCTTTTTATAAGATCCGGTTACAATGAAAATCAAAGAAAATAAAAAGAAAATTACAACTTTCTCCTTTTGTGTCGAACAAATCACGAGCTCCTGTTTTGCGGTCGCTCGCTTTTGTGGGTTCTTTGCCAACGCCGGGGTTAATCCGTGGACCACCGCGCGATCTAGATCCGGTCGGATCTAC
>NC_033796.1:83184310-83184532 GCF_001876935.1 Asparagus officinalis | reverse complement strand
CATAGCCGGCTCAACAGGATCAGTCTCGACAAAAGCTCCTGTCAAATACAAAATATAATTCTCAGATGCATCACATTATAGTTGCATTAGTCAAAAATTGACTAGTCCTATAATTAACTTGAGAAGAGCTACGTACCTTCAGAAAAACCACCATCGGGATTCTTAGGGAGCGTAGACTCAGGAAATTCATCTCCAGGCAACTGGTCATCAATCTGAGGAGAG
>NC_033796.1:83147488-83184296 GCF_001876935.1 Asparagus officinalis | reverse complement strand
AAATGGAGCATAGGAGTGTCCACAAGCAAGCCTTCCTCGTCAAAATCATCAGTCGAGAAATCTGACACAATAGAATATAAGTACGAAAGGAGAATAAAGAGACTACGACCAATAGAAATGAGTTACCTCTTATGGGTGCGTCAGCCTCTCTATTCCCAAGATCCACATTTGCCTCCTGCAAATTATCTAAAGGAGCAAGAAGCATAGAGACAATTAGGGAATGCATAAATTCCAAATCATTCAACTCCTTTGTGTATTGTTAATGGTAGATGTACCTGAATTCATCGAACCGGGTCCTACATTGACGGTCTCCCTAATGTCACTAGCTTCTGCAGGCCTTTCTACTTGGTGCGGTGAGTCGGGCTCACCAGAAGACGTAAAATCATGAAAAACAGGATCAGGACTCATCTCTCTCTCCCCACGCTCTCCTATATAGAAATGGAAAAGCGTGAGTCAAAGTTCTGAATGATCAAGAGGCTGGTCTATAGGGTAGATGTTACCTCCATCACTAGCAGGATCGTCACCGACCAAATCCATATCAGATGCTCGTGAAACTACACGCGGCTTGCGGGCTAATCTCTTCCGCCTAGCAGCAGGGACAATAATCGAAGGTCTCGCCTGGGGAGAAGGATGGAACTCTTCATCTTGGTCAGCTGTGGTCCCTGAAACATCAAACCATTGTCAGGTTTAATAATTCTGGAAGATAGAAGGAAAGAGTAGGTAACTGACCTCGTTCAGAACAGTCCTCGTGATCTTCAAGATCTCCGCCTGAAGCTTCATCAGCAGAATGAAAGATCTTCTTTCCCTCTTCGTCAATCCGACGAGTCTTGTGCCGTGCCCTTTGTGATCGAGCATTTTCCCAAATCATACGGGAATCAGCCTGAGAAGCCTTCTCAGCCTCTAGCTCTGCAATCGGCTTCACAGGAATAGTTTTATTGGCTGCTAACAACCACTTGCAGCTTAGGAATGTGAGGTTCAGCTGCCGCTCAGAACTCGGGAGACTGAACTTAGCACCAGTACAGGCTGTCACGGTCCACAACCATGCGCGAAGACCGTCCACCAAACCGCCGTGGGTCCGAAGCTGCTGACGTGGATTCCCGACATAAAGCTGATCATAGCCAAACTGGCGAGCGAATCGGCAGGGTAGGTATGGCTCTATGAAACACTGATTCCTCACCCGGAAAGTCAGATAACCCGGCCTGATGTTCACCAGCCAGTTAAAGCAGCCGACGTCTAAATGAGTTCGATACCCCCTCGGCTTTTCCTCATCAATCAGACACTCGCCGTATCGGCCGGAGAACTGCGGAAAACAAGTGGAAAACGCCCAACACTTGTGGACCTGTAGCTGCTGTCTGACGTCAGGGAATCCTCGCCCCTCCCACTTGCCATTCTCAAATAACTGTAGTAGGGGAACGGAGGGGGCTGTGGCATACGGTACTGACATCATATCAGAACGATGAAGGACGAACCAAGCCATCAAATAAGTGTACGGAAGCTCCACCTTAATAGTAGGAATCTGAGCCGGTGATTCACTTTCCTTCCGTGTAAAAGCACTAGAAATCTGTCGAAGCCCTCGATGAATGTTAGCCACCATCACCGGAAGAAGCGAAAGTTCCTTTTTGTAGGCAAGCTGAACTGCTGGGTAGAGCACCTCCAATGGCAAGATATCACTAGACTGATACGGGACGACGCATTTCTTCAACCAAATAGCGAGGTAACCGGCGAGAAGGGTCATCGGTCGAATCGGCGCGGTCGCATGCCACAAGAATGATTTAAACTTGGTCCCTGTAGGAAAACCACTCTCAGGACTGCTAATGGTATAGGAATGAGCATCAACCTTCTTCAGTAGATTATTAACCCCTGAAGGAGTGAGTGGTGCCAGCTCACAAATAGCCTCGCCAGAATTGCTCTCTAGATTCCTGATCAAATAAGACGCAAACTGTTTCTGGCTCACATGGGATTTAGCCCTCTTCGCTAAAGGTTCAGACTGCGCCAAAGCGATATGCTTCGCTAAGGGTTCAGACTGCGCCAAGGCGATATGATAGTGACACGTGAGGTCCCATAAAGTCTCGTAGCGGTCGGGCATGCGATCCTTCAGCTGACTTAATTCTTGGTTGGAGGGAAAATATTCCTGATATAGCATCTGTCCCATGGGCAAACCAGAAATCCTGTGCATCTCATGGAGGGCCAAGCCCAATTCCCCTTGCCGGGTCAGAAAAGTGTTCGAATCCGGGTTATAGAGCTCACACAAAGCGAAGAAATGCTTCGTGCTAACAGGCAAACCATACATGGTGGCAAGAACGCCATCGGCTTAAGACGTACTTCGTCATGCGAGTCCACCAAAGCTTGTCCAAAGAATGGACCCAACCATAAAATCTGTGTCGTGTCGCAGGCATCTCCCGTCCTAAAGCAGCGAGGCGATTCTTCAAAGTAGAAGCAGAGGCAAGAAGCTCGTTGTGTGGCGGTGCATCCAACCCCAATACTCCAGGATGCAATCCAGTGATATGACTCCTGCTCGAACCAGGAGCTGCCTAATGAGTGATGTAGCCGCAGTGAACGCTCTCATGCTCCTCCGTCAAACGCCATGACATCTCCCGTGTCACATCCTGACGCCTGAGCTCAGTCAATGAACGATGCCGAGGAATCTTCGGCAAATATATGAAACCACTGCCAGTTTTATGAAGCCACTGTTCGGCATCAATAAACACTGCATCCGGATCTCTAGCAGAGTCGCCAAATAAAAAGTCGGTCTTCCTGAGAGGCTGAATCAAACTGACATCTTTCACGAGGGGCGCATCTGTAATCAACTGGCGAAGAGCTCGATGTCCACCTTCCTTCACCACTTGGGCAACCTCTGTCGACGTGCCCAAAGCAAACCGGGGAGTGACTGGGATAGGGGAAAAATCTTCGGAAGTCGAATAATACTCGCCACGACGCCCGTACACTGCGTGAGATGAGAACGCCCCAGAAGGATATTCCACTGGAAGCAAACATTTAAACATTTGTTAGTCTCAATACAAATGGGTAAGATAGAGTCATTGCCTTATAAAGGGTGAGACGATTTGGCCACATCATGCACTTATAAGATAGGGTATATCGACAATATATCCCTGCCTTATAAGGCACAATGCAGCGTCAAGACGCCCCCCCTTTATTGATTTTGAGATATGGTTTTGACCAAGCAAAACATATCTTTAAAGCGTCGATCCTCGCCAAGGAGAATCAAGGCTCTTCCCGATTGCCTCACCAAGGAGAACAAAATGGGGTGAAAAGGACCAATTTACAAATTTCCAAGAAAAAATGGACTAATTTGTAAAATTCCAAAAATAGCTCACCAGCATAAGAGGGAGGCACGCCATCAGCCGACGCGGTAGAGGATTGACCCCTCACAATACGAGACATGGTGACCTGCAAAATAAATTAAAGGGTCAGATCTAAAAAAAAAAAGTTCCTCTTTTTTGCAATTCTCCCCCCCTGAAAGGTGAGCTCGAGGCGCCAAATCTTAATCCTAACCCTCGCATGCGACCCCACAAATTCATAAATTGAATTAAGCATAAAATATGCTAAAATGGTTGAGGATTTACCTGAGGAAAAGCTCGTGGATCCAATAAAAATTAGATCTTGAAAGAGGCTCGGACCACGCGCTCGAGGGGCCTGAGAGAAATTCTAAAAATGGAAGTTTCGAGGGATTTCTCAGTCAAAGATCAAAAGGAAGACTAGATCTAAGATGAATATCAGGTTTTGAGGGAGAACGGATGCTCGAGGGAAGAGAAATCAAAAAATAGGGGAGAGAGGGGGGCCAGCCCTAATAAGGAGAAAAAGATCTCTTTTATAATGTTGAACCAAGCCTAGTTGAACCGGACCAGACCAAGTTGAACCGGACCAGACCTGGTTTGAACCAGAAATCAAATTAAAGCTGAATCGAGCATCGAAACAACTTCAAATCGACCGAGGGTTCAGTCCCTTAATACTCCGAAAAGTATACGAGTATAAACTGCTTCTTAATACTCCGAAAAGTATACGAGTATAAACTGCTTCTTATACTCCGAAAAGTATACGAGTATAAACTGCTTCTTAATACTCCAATAAGGTATACGAGTATAAACTATTCCCTATTTGTTTGTTGAGAAGTTCCTGGAGGATATTTTTCTGAAAATATTCTTAAGGATAACTCAACAATACTACGCCGGACAACGCGTCGCAAAATAAAGGCTCAACGCCAACAATCGATGGTCAGTTCTATGTTGAACCAACAAACACGAGCTAAAGATCAGGAAATTAGGAACCGACTTCAAATTCGAAATTCCGACAACGGTCAGACAATAAATGCATCACCGGAACTCTTACAGACATTCGACAAAGCACCGAATAGCCTGGAGGATTGAAGGAATCAAGAACAGAAGCCATTCCAAGGTCCCGTTACACCGACTGAAGGTTGGGACAATCATATCCAAAGTATTCCAGACTCTTCTATAAAAGAATAAGGCTGAAATACTTTGGAGGGGGTATCTGTAGGCGTATAAAATTGCTTATAGGCCCCTTAGCACAGCTCGACACAAACCGACGAACCAACGAGGTTGACGAATCGCACGCAAGTAACGGAATACATCCATTCGCGTGTGGAATCAAGCCAATGGTTCGGGGAGTCAACGAGTCATCCAAACAAGAGCGGACTCGGATGAATCACGACCGAATCAAGATCGGTTTCGTACTCGAACTCAGAAGTGGATTTACTGCTGTTCGCGGGAAAAATCGTGTCTTTCTTCATTGGTGTCATTGTGATCTCAAAATAACAACTTTTTGTGGTTACAAAAGATCCGGTCTTTTTATAAGATCCGGTTACAATGAAAATCAAAGAAAATAAAAAGAAAATTACAACTTTCTCCTTTTGTGTCGAACAAATCACGAGCTCCTGTTTTGCGGTCGCTCGCTTGTGTGGGTTCTTTGCCTGCGCCGGGGTTTATCCGTGGACCACCGCGAGATCTAGATCCGATCAGATCTAAGCAGTACGACGGGTATTATTCCACGAAGGAAATAATAGCCGGGGAGGATTGATTCACCAAGGAAACAATCGTCCAAGTCTCGGGATCTAAGACCAAGCTTAGATCCGGAGTACGTCTGCGTAGATCTGAGATCCGTTCCTCTCGAACACCTGCCTTATTTGGCGTTGACGGTCGCCGAGCACCAGATCTGAACGAGCAAGTCCTCGAAGTCCCAAAGTTGAGATCTTTTTTTAAGTTCTGAGTCTCCAATCCAGCAGGGCTTTGCCTCTCTCTAAAATTTCCAACCTTTCAAAATGAACAACCCCCTCTCCTATTTATAGCCAAGCGTCACTGTGCCTGTGTGCACGTGTGGCCACCTCATAGATGGCCGGCCACCTCAAGGTAGCTCGGCTCATGCCGAGCCTCCTAGGTGTTGTGGTTTTTCCCTCCGGGTGTTGCTTTCCGTTGTTTTTCCGTTGTGTCCGTCTCTCGGTTCTGTCCGTGATTCGGTTGAATTAGACTCTGATTTGTTGATCTGATTTGGCAGTAAATCCGGATCCTGATTAGGCAGTAAATCCATTTCTGAGTTCGAGTCCGAAACTGATCTTGATTCGATCGTGATTCGTCCGAGTCTGCCCTTGGTTGGATGACTCGTTGACTCTTCAACACTTGGCTTGATTCCAAGCGCGAATGGATGTATTCCGTGGCTTGCATGCGATTCGTCAATCTCGTTTATTCCGTTGCTTGCGTGCGATTAGTCAATCTCGTCGCCTCGTTGGTTTGTCGGTTCGTGCCGAGCTGTGCTAAGGGACCTATAAGCAATTTTATATGCCTACAGATACCCCCTCCAAAGTATTTCAGTCTCGTTCTTTTATAGAAGAGTCTGGAATACTTTGGATATGATCGTCCCAACCTTCAGTCGGTGTAATGGGACTTTGGAATGACTTCCGTTCTTGATTCCTTCAATCTTCCAGGCTATTCGGTGCTTTGTCGAATGTCTGTAAGAGTTCCGGGCTAGCATGCGGTTTGTCTAAATCCGTTCCGCATGTAACGTTGTGCTAAGAGAGTGAATTCTCTGAGACTTTGTGCTATGATGTTGAATACATAGGCTTCGCCATTGTTACGGGAATAGGCTACCCGGCAACGTGTATTAGATGTTGACTTATCCCTACTTAGGCTTCGGGATAGTATACCCCAGAATCGAACTCTGGTGTCTTTTTCTATGGAGAAAGACTAAACCGGCGACGCGTGTTAGGCGTCGGCATATCCTTTCTTAGGATTCAGGATGAAATTCCCCATGCGTGTAAGGTATGGATTCTGGTGTTATTAATAACCTGCCACAATGTTGAATATGTGGACGGGTGTTCTTTTTAACGGTTAAGAACTAACCGGCAGCGCATGTTAAGCGCAGACTTATCCTTGCTTAGGTTTCAGGATAGAATACCCCAGAATCGAACTCTGGTGTCTTCTTCATCGGTGAAAGACTAAACCGGCAACGCGTGTTAGGCATTGACTTATCCCTACTTAGGATTCGGGATAAAATTCCCTGTACCTGTGAGGCACAGATTTTGGGAGTTGAAAAATGTGGTGTCTTCTCTTGGGGCAAAGACGAACCCGAAATGGGAGAGGAAGAATTTTATATTCTATCTCCCGACACTGAAGAAGAAGAATTTTATATTCTATCTTCAGCTGGAAAGGAGACTCGAGGTGGGATCTCCACCCCCAGAATCTGGAACAATGAAACTAGGAGTGGGACCTCCCTCCGAGAATCGAAAACTTCGGATAATCCTAACTGTCAGAAGGTTTGATTACCGAACTAAAGGTGAATTTCTCGTTTATCGAGAGTGAATTGTGGTTTTGGTCCTAACTGTAGGAAGGTTTGACCAAGCGGGAATTTGAGGTGATCCTAACTGTAGTAAGGTTTGATCACTCGATCTGAAAATGGACCTCTCGTTCATGGAAGGAATCGAGAGGAGATTTTGGCTGTGGTCCTAACTGTAAGAAGGTTTGACCAATTGGGAGGTTTGAGACGATCCTAACTGTAGGAAGGTTTGATCGCTCGATTTGTGGACCTCTCGTTCATTGGGGGAATCGAGAGGGGGAGAGTGTTGAGTGCACAGACGCGGTGAGAATTTGAATGGGAATTTCTTATTCATCATCTTGCTGTGGTGACTGGATTATCCCTAAGAATACACTATATAGATTTCTTTTGGGAACTTCTCGTTACATGAATAATCCACCCCCAGCTTCCTTTGCAAAACCGGGTCTGGTATTATACTCAGTTGGGTGTTCGGGTTATCCTTAAGGATATATGATTCTCTAAGAACTTCCCGTTACATAAATCATATTCTATCTTCAGCTGGAAAGGAGGCTCGAGGTGGGATCTCCACCCCCAGAATCCGGAAAGGTGAAACCAAGAGTGAGATCTCCACTCTGAGATTCGAAAAGATTCAGATAACCCTAACTGTCGGAAGGTTTGATTACCGAACCAAAGATGGATTTCTTGTTTATCGAGAACAAATTATAGTTTTGACCCTAACTGTAGGAAGGTTTGGCCAAACAGGAGTTTGAGGTGACCCTAACTGTAGACCTATTGGAGTATGCAGGGAGCAGTTTAACCTCTTGCACCCGTTGGAGGATTGAGAAACAGTTTATACTTGTATACTCTTTGGAGTCTTAAGAAGCAGTTTATACTCGTATACTTGTCGGAGTGTTAAGAAGCAGTTTATACTCTTATACTTGTCGGAGGTTTGAGGTGACCCTAACTGTAGGAAGGTTTGATCACTCGATTTGAAAGTAGACCTCTCGTTCATTGGAGAAATCGAGAGGGGATTTTGACTGTGGTCCTAACTGTAAGGAGGTTTGACCAATGGAAGGTTTAAGACGATCCTAACTGTAGGAAGGTTTGATCGCTCGATTTGTGGACCTCTCGTTCATTGGGGGAATCGAGAGGGGATTTTGACTGTGGTCCTAACTGTAGGAAGGTTTGACCAAGTGGGAGATTTTGAGGTGACCCTAACTGTAGGAAGGTTTGATCACTTAATTTGAAAGTGGACCTCTCGTTCATTGGAGAAATCGAGAGGGGATTTTGACTGTGGTCCTAACTGTAAGAAGGTTTGACCAAGTGGGTACTTTACGTCCAGACTCTAACAGAGAGAGTGTTGAGTGCACAGACACAGTGAGAATTTGCATGGGAGTCCTTATTCATTACATTGCTGTGGTTTTGGGAACTTCCCGTTACATAAATCGTCCACCCACAGTTTCCTTTGCGGAACTGGTTCGGACATTATTCTCAGTTACCTGATCGGGTTATCCTTAAGAATATTAGCGTAATATTCTCCAGGAACTTCCCGTCAAAAGTGGGGAAACTGGAGAATGAATTCCTCGGTGATCGGGTCCCGGCAATTCATCGCTTTGTTTCGGAACCTTTTGACGAAGGTGTCGACTAACTCCCCGTCCTTCTGCATCTCATCGAGCAACGATCCGATAGATACCTCGGTGTCGTCGTCGAAGAAATTGGCAAGGAACTTGGCCTCCATGTCGTCCCAGCTATTTACGCTTCCTGGCTTGAGGCGGCAATACCAATCGAAGGCGGCTCCGCGCGAAGGTGTCGACCAACTCCCCGTCTTTTTGTTTTTCATCGAGCAATGATCCGATAGATATCTCGGTGTCATCGTCGAAGAAATTGGTGAGAAACATAGTCTCCATATCATCCCAGCTGTTCACGCTACCTGGCTTGAGGCGGCGATACCAATCGAAGGCGGCTCCGCGAAGAGTGCCGACGAATGACCGCACCATCAGAGACTCATTGCCGGAAATAATACCCAGGTGCGATTTGAAATAAATCAAATGCTGAGTAGGGGAACCTTTCCCATCGAACGACGTAAAGTTAATCAGACTGAACTTTGCCGGATAGGGGATTGATTCCCATTCTCGTGGGTATGGACAAGGAATGCCCGTCTTCTTCACCTCTTGAGCGAAGATCAATGTGTTGATTTTGCTCTCGAGGTTTTTGATCTTCAAGTCTTCACTTGTATCTTTGTTAGCATCCTCGTTACCACCCCCTGCATTGACAGGAGGGTTATTGGCATTGTGAGCTTCGTCCCTATCCGTGTGCTCCTCTTCCTGAACAACCTGGTTACGGCGGCTTGGTTCACCTCGCTGGTTCGTCAGTGCCTGAATTTGTTGCTCATGCATCTCTCTCATAGTCTGCATGGCCATCTGCATCTCGAACCTAAAGCTCTCCTGCTGTTTGGCCATGGCTTCTTCGAGCATCTTGGCCACTTGTTCCGCGCTTATCATCAGCGACTTGCGGGGTTGTCCATCGCTGGATACCGTGTTATCTGATGCGACAGCAGAGCAGGAATCCAATTCTTCATCTTCTGACGGTAATCTTGTCCGGACCCTACCATAAGTTCCTCGTATGATGGCTCCAGACCTCAGACGAGTTAGATACTGGGGTACCGGCGGAATTGACTTGGGATTATCCCTTGTCGATGCCCTTTTGCTGGTCATATTGGTGGTGACCCTCGGAAATTCTCCGTCTTCAATTATCATTCTTCTTTGTCGGAAGCACCTAGACCTTGGTCTTGGCGTTTCGGCACTAAGCCTTTCGAACACTGAAATTCGCTCGGGAACTGCCTTGATACAGTTGCACTCAGACAGTACCGCCCGAATGAGTTTTGAACAAGGGCACTGAGTTTCTAGCCTTCGAGGACAGTTGCACTCAGACAGTACTACCCGAATGAGCTTTGAACAAGGGCACTGAGTTTCTAGTCTTCGAGGACTTCTCCTTCTGGCTTTACTCGTACCCCCAGCACGATAGTACAGCTCGTCTGTTTGAAAGTCAGAGCAACCTATCGTGTGTTGGCACGATTTCTCAGGTATAACGTAATCATCATCTGACGACAACGTTTCCTTCTGAGGGAGAACTGCCTTCTTTGGACTTTCCAGAGTCACGCGCCTTGAGACCTGCCTTTTTAGGCGTGAATTCTCAGCGGGCTCCTGAACTTCAATGCGCAGCATAGTGCGCTTGGGTGCCATGATTTCTTTGAGTCGTTCGGGGCTTCTTCATCGGGCCCAAACGCTCTTGAACTGGAGCTTTGCCTCGTTCATCGGGAAGTGGACCGAGGTGCTCCAAGACTGACTTCCTTTTCTGGGATGGTCCTTCGGGATCTCCTGGAGCAGTTGTGGAAATCATCGGCGGTTTGGATTGATTCGCCGGAAGTTGAACTTTCGACGGCTGCAGTTGACGCTCTTTGGTCTGAACTGCCGCTTCAGACTTTGGCCTCCAAACTTTGCTGGTTGATGGCGGCTTCTTGGCCACCTCTTTCTGCAGCTTCCTACGGGCTTCTTGGACTTGAGCCCGTGCCTGCGCTGATAGTGCGCGGCGCTTGCGAATGCGCTCCTCCAGCGTTGATCGGTTCCCCCTCTTTCTGCAGCTTTCTACGGGCTTCTTCGGCTTGAGCCCGCGCCTGCGCTGATAGTGCGCGACGTTTGCGAATGCGCTCCTCCAGCGTCGATCGGTTCCGTTTGACATGGACCCATTCCATTGTTGACGACTTGGAAGAGGCGCCGTTCATTGATTGTTGAGGCTGCTTACCTCTTTTGTTCTTCAGATCCACGTTGTAGCGGATCCCGTCAACTGACTCCATGGCCTTTGCGAATAGAGAGTCACCACGCCCTCTGCGGCAGAAGGGTTGGCCAGAGCAGCTCCGACCTGGTTGGAAATTGGAGGGATCTCACTCGATGCGGCTTTGGCATCCAGCGGGGTGAGATCTTCGTTGGTGTTTTCAACGCCTTCAAACCAACGAGTTTTTCTCCTGGAGGAGAGTTTCTTGGACTTGCGGGGGGAGGTTGATCCGAACGAGGTCGACAAGTATTCCTCGAACTTCTGCTGGTCGAACTCGTATTCGACCTCCTCCATGACCGGGATTGAGATCCGCGGTTGCGACGCTCCGATCTCGGCAGCGAGATCGGCACCTCCCACTGTGGTCGCTAGATTGTTCGCGGGAAAAATTGTGTCTTTCTTCATTGTTGATTCCATTGATTACTTTGATAACAGTTTATCGGTTACAAAGATCCGGTCTTTTTATAAGATCCGGTTACAATGAAAATCAAATAAAAAGAAATGAAAATTACAACTTTCTCCTTGTTTGTCGAACAAATCGCGAGCTCCTGTTTTGCGGTCGCTCGCTTTGTGGGTTGTTTGCCTGCGCCGGGGTTTATCCATGGACCACCACGAGATCTAGATCCGGTCGGATCTACGCAGTACGATGGGTATTATTTCACCAAGGAAATAATAGCCGGGGGGATTGGTTCACCAAGGAAACAATCGCCCAAATCTCAGGATCAAAGGCCAAGCTTTGATTCGGAGTACGCCTACGTAGATCTGAGATCCGGTCCTCTCGAACTCCTGCCTTAATTAGCGTTGACGATCGCCGAGCACCAGATCTGGAAGAGCAAATCCTCCAAATCCCAAAGCTTGGATCTTTTTTAGATCTGAGTCTTCAATCCAGCAGGGCTTCACCTCCAAAAAATCCAACCTTTGAACAAATGAACCACCTCTCCTATTTATAGCCTCTCTTCACTGTGCCCGCGCACAGAACTGGGCCGGCACACCGAGCCACCCTGAGGTGGCTCCGCCCCCCAGGCGCCCCCCTTTAGGTTTTGTCGTTTTGTCGTTGTATCCGTTTTTCGGTTCTGTCCGTGATTCGGTTGTGTGGTTGATTTAGACTCTGATTTGTTGACCTGATTTGGCAGTAAATCCGATTCCTGGTTTGGCAGTAAATCCACTTCTGAGTTCGAGTCCGAAACCGATCTTGATTCGGTCGTGATTCATCCGAGTCCGCCCTTGGTTGGATGACTCGTTGACTCTTCAACCCGTTAGCTTGATTCCGCACGCGAGTGGATTTATTCCGTTGTTTGCGTGCGGTTCATTAGCTTCGTAGCCTCGTTAATCCGCTTCGTCGCGTATCGCTTAGCTTCGGCGTTGTGGACTAACAATCGTGTCTGCATACGTCGCCCGATGGTCGGTTCGTCGAATCGGCGTTGTCGAGCTGTGTTAAGGGACCTATAGGCAGTTTTATACGCCTACAGTGTGGTCACCAAATTCTCTTACATTTGGTCATCACAGATTCGCTTGTATGATTGGCTCGCCTGCACGAGTCAGGATCATCTAAGTGATTGAAATTCGCCCGTTTACTCGACTCGCCTGCTCGAGTCGAGAGTCGAGTTCGCCTACAAATAGCGTAATTGGGTCTTCCCACTCCCACACGACCTGAAGGGAAGGAACACAGTACTCTGAGCACATCAAGTAGTCGCTTATAGTACGAGTGATCGGTCAGACCCATGCAGTCGCCAAGTCCGCCTGCAGGAAACTCACCTCGCCTGCACGAGTTAAGAGCTGAATCCGCCTACAAACAGCAAGCTGGCCAAACTAACTCGAGTACTGGGCAGCCGCTATCCCATGTATAAGGATGGGCCTTCCCTCTCCCACATGACGTGAAGGGAAGGAACACAGTACTCCAAGCCCATCAAGTAGCCGCTCACAGTACGAGTGATCGGTCAGACTAATGCAGTCCCCAAGTCCGTCGGTAGGAAGCTCGCCTCGCCTGCACGAGTCAAGAGCTGAATCCGCCTGCAAACGGCAAGCTGACCAAACTCACTCGAGTACTGGGCAGCCGCTATCGCACGTACAAGAAGGGGCCTTCCCACTTCTCACGACGTGAAGGGAAGGAGTACAGTACTCTAAGCCCATCAAGCTGCCGCTTATGGTATGAGTAAAAGGCACGGTATCTCCTAATAGTACATGGTCATATCCCATGATTCAAGGAGTGGCCACGCCGTCTCTCCTCTATTTAAGAACTTCTTTCGGCCACAGAGAAGGGGTTCAGCGGTTCGGTTAGCATTTTTAGTTCAGCGGTTGAATTCGCTCGTAGTCATGTGATTAACCCAATCAATCGACTGAACCACTAGCTCTCGACTCTCGACTGAGTTGACGACAATATCTTTGTATATAATATTTGCATTGCAGCATCTTCTTCTAGTTTCGGGCCCTGATCGCCATCAAACTCAGAGACTCGAACTCTACCGACCTGAGCTCCTACTGCGTACTAAAGCTCGCCAGCAACCTCGGTCGGATCGTCCAAGGGAAGCAGACTCGGTGCAAGAACCGAGTGAAGCGTCCTATAGCTACCAAAATTCCCCACGTTAAATAAGGAGGGCATTCCCTCCGTTTCTATTGTAATTTTGATTCATTGGTTTGTAATAAGCTATTCTTATCAATACAAATGAAATCCCTGTTTCGGGAGATCAAAATCTACACATATAGAAGATGGCGACCACAGTGGGAGAATCTATTTCTTCAACCGAAATGGTGGTAGCTCAGTTCGACGAGGTTGCTATGGGGATGACTGTGGAGTCCCTAGAAATCGAGTTCGACCAAGCCAAGTACGAAAAGTACTTGTCTTCTTCCTCCTCTAGTGGCGATGCGTCCTGCAAACACCGTAGAGTCGTGCGTAGAGGCCGACCTCAAACGGTCAAAGCCTCCGTGCCTGGAGACTCTATCCGAGTCACGTCGGGGGAGCCCACTCCCCCCAAATCGATCAAGGCTAAGCTAGAGGTCGAGAGCGCAGGGCGAAAGCCTGCCAGATGGGTCGCTAAACGACCCTCACAGACACCCGTCCAGGAGGAAATGGTGGTTCATTTCGGTGCTGACCATGCCGTCGCAATCCGTACAGACGCTCCTCTCTCTAGAAGAGCTCGCCAGCGGCAACAACAAGCCCTCGCCCAGCAGGAGGCCTGAGCCTTTGCCTCATACGACGGCCTGAACTATTACCCAGCATCGAAGAGTGTAAGACGAAGGGGCAACTCACCCAGCACTGGAAGGCTCTCCAAATCAGGTGCGCCAACCAAGATGGACTAGATCGCCCACTCGGGTGGACTTCACTTCTCAGGTCACATCCCTGATGCGAATAGACCACCCCGAACGAGCGAGCCTACCCGAGTAGGCGAACCATCAAGGGCGGGCGAGCCTCGCCATGACCCCTTGATGGATAAGTGTAACAAGCGGGAGAGCCTTGACTACAAAGGCAAAGCAGTAGGCGATACCTCGCAAACTCGCCTGTGGGAGCATAGGGTTGAGTTTCGCCTGCATGATGGAGTTCGCCCAACCGCGAAGACTCGCTTACCAAGGCAAACTCGCCCAACTCTAACACTTAACCATTCCACCCAGTGTACACCAGGGAGTGCATCCAAAACTCTCTCGTGCGATCATTCGGGCGATCTTTCTAATGTTGGGGGTTGTCGCTAACCGCCCGCAGAAGACCTCCGAAGCTACCTAACTCGCAAACACACCATACGTGAGGCGAATCCTCAGTGCCACTGCGAAAGGATTATTCAAACAGTACTCGCCGACTGCCAATGTATAGGAACGGCGAAACCTTTGGTATTCGGGAGGCTTTCTCAACGGCCTTCCCAACCGAGACCTTCTCGTCGAAGGTGTCGTCACCAAAGAGGACATGCCACCGATGATCTAGAGCTCCCGTCCGCTACAATCAACATGATGGACAGGGGTAAAATGGTACTTTCTGATTCCCCAGATTCGGACTCCGTCTTAGGGCCTAATCCTCGGCTTGTTCAACATGGACAAGGCGGCATATATCAGCGTACCCGTAGTCGTGCGGGGGAAAGCATCGAGTTTGATTACTCAATCTTAGCACCTCCCTTCGACGGCGGAGATGAGGTTTACTCAGCGGCAGCCACGTCCCAAACATCACACTCAAGTCAGGACGCACTGGCAAGGGTACACATGGCCGAACCCACCCATGAACAGACGGTGGCCCAAAAGTTTGAAGAACAACAGGCGACCATCGACTCCTTAAGGGAGATGTTGGAGCAGCTTCTGAATAAGAAGAAGTAGAAGAAAAGAACCCAACACACCTTGCCGCGACAGACGGGGAGTAAGGAGTGGGTACCTCCCCATCGTCCAGCGACTGAAACGGAGGATAATGTCGGCCCACAATCTGATTACTCTTCCAAGACATCGCTAGGGACGTCGCATACTGGGGGTAGCGCCCGCGACAAGAGGTTCGACGAGGTCCAAAGCCAGCTCAACGCTTTAAAGCTCCAACAGAACATGAACAAGCTGGGGGTAGTCCGACCCTATCCTGTCGAGTGGGATACAGTCCCATATCTAGCGAAGTTCAAGCCGATTAGCTTGGTGCAGTTCAATGGCAAGGGTTCACCCTCACAGCACAATCTACTACTTTATTGCACAGACCGGATTCCTTACGGGGAACGACGCTATTCTCACCCGGTTATTCATTGGCACCCTCAAAGGGGTAGCATTTGAATGGACCGCAAGTTAGAACCTGGCTCTATCAAGTCATGGGCCGACGCGGAAATGCTATTCGTGGCCCGCTTCTTCGACAACGACACGGAGGTGTCGATGGCCACCCTCCTCGCCGAAAAGCAGCGGAAGTCAGAATCGGTCAACGACTTCATGAAAAGATTCAGGAACCGATCGGTCCACTATCGGGACCAAGTTTCCGAATCCACACTGATCGAGATGTGCCGCAATAATCTCTCAATCCACATTCTGTCTAAGTTCGGCGCGGTGGAAACCCGGACCTAGAAATAAACTTGTTCGTCAGGGGAGCAGGTGGAAAACATGATCAAATGGTTAGAAGCCGAAGAGACACAGCCCAAGAAGGGAGCCGGGGAGCCGACCAAGCCAAAGAATCCCCCTCGAACAAGAGGAAAGGAGATCATGGCTGTCGATTCTGCCCCGGCACCCAAAACGGCTCAAAGGCCGAAGCCCAGGCAATTCGAGCAACGTCCCCCACGGCAATACGACTTCAAGGAAGACTAAGTGGTGGCGACATTCGATACTCTACTCAAGAGCAATCGAATTAAATTACCGGAGGTCACAAAGCTTAAGGAGGCGAACAAAACCAATGACCCGAGTTACTTTGCGTATCACAGATTCCTCGGTCACCATACCTCCAAGGGTTACATCCTCAAAGATAAGCTCTAGGCCCTCTATGATGCAGGAGTCCTAAAGAAGGAGAAGATACAAAAGCAGGTGACCACGAATATGATCACCTTGAGTTTTGGAACAGATCTCCCAGAGGTTCAAGCTCTAGCAGGAGTAGTCCCCATCCCCAAGGCAGTTCTGAAGATCACTAACGACGACCCTCACAACCAACGAGGGAAAGGTTTAGTACCCCAGACCTTGCCATCCGACCAGGTGATGTGGGTCCATCCGGACCTCCTCAACGACGAACAGTGGACTGCAAAGCCCTCAAGGAAGACCAAGGGTAAGCCTTGCAATGTCATCTACGCCATTCCTGGTGGGGACCAGATGACGGCGTCTGCCCTCACCGACTCCGATGAGGAAACTATCGCCCTTGCTACTCGAGCAGGAAAGGAATTTGCTAAGGAATATCCTACGAGGGCGGAGAGCCCAGTAGGGCCTCCCACAAGGCCAACGGTAGCAACCCCTCTAGATCCAGACAGGCCGAACTCGAGTAATCAACCTTTCCGATTCAACGTGATCACGCAGCTGAAGAGCATCCCTGTGTGAATTACCATGTATGACCTCCTGTGGCTATCCAGGCCTACCCGAGAAGCCCTACAAGAGGCATTGACTGACTCGGAAGTCTTCTCCACCCACTTCTTGAGGGAAGAAGACACGGGACAGGAATGTGCGATGTGCTGCCAGACCACCGAGAGGCGAGTCCCTTGTATCACGTTCACCCCTGAGGACATGCTCATCAAAAGCACATCTCATGATCAACCACTATACTGCACGGGGTACGTCAGCTCGTCAAAAGTGGATTGAATTCAAGTCGACCCGGGGTCTGCGTTAAGCATCGTACCCCTGAAGTTGATCAACACCTGGGGATACCCCCGAAACATCTATTCATGACTACCATGACTATCTTTGGCTTTAATGCCACTGGGACTCAGCCGCTCGGCAAGATCCGTCTGAAGTGTCGAATAGGCGACATAAAGACAGAGGTAACCTGCTACGTCATCGACGTTAAGCCATCCTACAACGTGCTCCTAGGACGTCTGTGGATCCATAGCAACCGAATAGTCCCATCTACATTACACCAATGCTTGAAGTATGTGGATGATTACGAGCAAGTAAAAACGGTAGTGGCCAACAAGCAACCCTTCAAGGGCGTCGAGAACTACTTCACGGACTCTCTGCTGTACCAGGACCCCAACGAGCCACCGATCGAGGAACTTGAGAGCAGCAACGAGGCGGATAGCGAGCCCGAGTATGGTGATAGCCTAGTCCTAAACGATTTCGAATCAATTTTAATTGGCTGTGAAAGTCATAATGTAACCAACACTGTTCAGGCGGAGGAGATTATCGTGAATGAGAAGTTCAACTTTGCTTATTTGTCATCTTACTCAACGTCCGAGGATGATGCGCCTAACGACCTAATGTCGAAGCTTTATCGTCGTATGTCGCGAAGAGATAACCGATCGAGTCTTCACAAGCCGTACTCCTTATGCCAGTCCGAGATAACTATCAAAAAGATATTATCTTCGGACGAATCGATCACCCTTTGCGCATGTTGTGGGACGATCTGAAGATGAAGACCCCACGCCTCAGTTTTCACAGTACAGTCAAATCGCGAAGCACATGATGAGCAACATGGGGTACGACCTCACTCGCCCAGAGGGCCTGAATTACGGCCGAGGGAGCAAGACGGTCATCCGACCTGCTTACGTACATAAAGGCAAACCCTCAAATTACTTTAACAGGACTCGGAGAGGTTTAGGCTACTCCTCTTCCTCATCGGATTTGTTCTGTTATGTCAATGAGGACTCCGACTATGCACGTTCGGGGGATCGATCTTCGACAACCTCAGTATGGGACTCAGACGTCAGCATAGGGGACTTGTTCGACAACCTTACAGTCAACATGGCTGCGATTGATCTCGCCAAAATGGCAGGGGATGGACAGGTCCCGCTTTATGATGAGACATGGGATCGCCACATCAATGCTTAGTGGAATAGTCGTTTCGAGCAATGTGAACTGCCGACCGAAGAAGAAATCCTCTAAGTGAACATGGGCGATGAGACTAATCCCAAGCCCATATTCATTAGTGGTAGTCTACCTCCCCAAGAGAAAGAAGATCTCATTGCCCTCATACGAGAATACATCTATGTCTTCGCGTGGAATTACCAGGACATGCCCGGCCTCGATCCACGGGTCGCCATGCATCGCCTCAACATCGGCTCAGACGCCAAACCAGTCAAACAATAGTAAAGGCGGTTTCGTCCACAGATCATGGAGGCAATCGAGGCCAAAGTGAAGAAACTGATCGAATCCGGCTTCATCAGAGAGGAACAACACCCCGACTGGGTAGCCAATATTGTTCTAGTTCTGAAGAAGAACGGTAAGATTCGCATCTGCATTGACTTTAGGGATCTCAATGCTACATGCCCTAAGGATGAGTTTCCTCTACCCATCACGGATGTCATCATTGATAACACATGCGGGTCTGAAAGGATGTCCTTTATGGATGGGTTCTCAGGGTACAATCAAATCAAAATGCACCCCGAGGATGAAAAACACACTTCATTCAGGACTCCTATGTGGGTGTACTGCTACACTGTCATGCCATTCGGACTCAAAAATGTAGGTGCAATGTACCAACGCGCCATGAGCACGATCTTTCGAGATCACCTATGAAAGACGGTCGAGTGCTATGTGGACAATTTGGTCGTGAAAAGTCGCAGTAAAGAGGACCATCTCCAAGACTTGAAGGTGATGTTCGAACTCATGAGAACTCACCAACTCAAGATGAATCCTACGAAGTCATTCTTAGGGATGTCCAGCGGTAAATTACTCGGGTTCGTGGTAACAACAAAAGGAATTCGGAATGACCCAGACAAGGTACGAGCTATTCAAGAGCTTTAGCAGCCCCAAAATCTTAAAGAACTGAGAGGTATTCAGGGATGATTAGCCTACATCTGGAGGTTCATTTCAAATCTTTCAGGCAAATGTCAACCCTTCTCCAAACTAATGAAGAAAGGTACTTCCTTCGTGTGGGACGAGCCTTGCCAACGGGCCTTTGAGGAGATCAAAGCTTATCTCTCGAACTCGCCTGTCCTCGCGGCTCTAATCTCAGGAAAGCCAATCCTCATCTATATACGGGCTATGGAGCATTCACTCGGCACTCTCTTGGCGTAAAAATATGACGCCAGCCACGAGCAGGGTATCTACTACTTAAGTAGGACCCTACAGGGTGCCGAACGATGATACCCTATGGTCGAAAAGGAGTGTTTAGCCTTGGTATTCGCCATACAAAAGATGTGACACTACCTGGTTGGCCAAACCATCCACGTCATTGTAGGCAATAAAAATTACCTTTAAATCCTTATCAGAGAAGTTCAGAACAAAACTGCTAAAACCTCGCCCGAAATAGCAAAAAGGGGAAAAACACTGATAAAAAGGGGAAAACCGTAAGGAATTTGGCGAAATGGAGAAAGCGAACCGAAGCCTTTGGCTCAGTTTGGATGGCTCCATCTCGTCGAGATAGGCGATTTTCATATATAATTCATCCAATTCCGACTTACGGTTTGAAAGTTACGGCCTATTCTTCGATCCATGCTCAGGAGCTCGCCTGCAGCTCGAATTTCACCTGCAGCTCGAATTTCGCCTGCACGATCATGCTCGCCTGCAGAACCAAGTCTGACTGCACACCCGAGTTCGCCTGCAGACCCAGCCCGCCTGCAAGCTCGCCTGCAGATCCAAGTTTGCCTGCAGTCATAAGCTCGCCTGTAGACCCAGCTCGCCTGCAAGCTCGCCTGCAGACCCGGGTCTGCCTGCAGTCCCAAGCTCGCATGCAGACCCAGCTCGCCTGCAAGCTCATCTTCAGACTCGGGTCTGCCTGCAGTCCTAAGCTCGCCTGCAGACCCAGTTCGCCTGCAAGCTCGCCTGCAGACCCAAGTCTGCCTGCAGTCCCAAGCTCGCCTGCAGACCCAAGCTGCAGACTCGCCAGCTCACTGTCAACTGCCCATTTGGAGTATGGGAATAGTTACATCAGTGGTCAAATCCCACAAATCAAGGGAGAAAGCATGGCGCTCCTCACCTAGCAAGAATAGGGCGGCTGACAGGCCCCCCTAAGTGGTCACATCCCACAGCTAGGGCGGCTGACAGGCCCCCTTAAGTGGTTACATCCCACAGCTAGGGAGGCTGACAGGACCCCCTAAGTGGTCACATCCCATAGCTAGGGCGTCTGGCTCCCTCACTTATATTAGTGGTCAAATCCCATGAATCAAGGGATGGCCCATGCCATCCCTTGCCTATTAAAACCCATCTTCAGCCAGCATGAGAAGGGGATTGATTGTTGCATATTCTACTGGCTAATCTCCCAAAGGTTGAACCTGGACTTTTGCTAAAGGCTCCCTCATTTGAGAACTGAAGCTCCGGCAGCAATTTCGATCGGATCGTCCAAGGGAAGCAGACTTGGTACGAGCACCGAGCGAGGCGTCCTATCACCACCGAGGAACCCACGTTAAACAAGGAGGGCATTCCCTCCGCTTCTGTTGTAAACATTTGATTATTAGTTTGTAATAAGCTGTTCTTATCAATACAAACAAAGTTCCTTGTTTTTGGGAGATCAAAATTTACACCTACAGAAGATGGCGACTACAGTGGGAGGATCCGTTCATTCAGATGAATTGGTGGTGGCGCAGTTTGACGAAGTTGCTGCAGGGACTAATCCGTTCATTCAGATGAATTGGTGGTGGCGCAGTTTGACGAAGTTGCTGCAGGGACTACTATTGAGTCCCTTGTGATCAAATTCGAGGGGTACTTATAATCGTCCTCTTCTCACGGCAATACATCTCGCGATGGCTGCAGAGTCGTGCGGGTGGCCCAGCCCCAAGAGGCTGAGGCAACCAAGCCTGAGGGATCTACCCAAGCCGAGGCAGGGGGTTCTTTTCCCCCCGAACCAGTTGAGGCCGAGCCGAGACTCGAGAATGCAGGTCTAGGGGCTGGCGAATGGGTCGATGAACGATCCTCGCAGACCCCTGTGCAAGAGGAATCAACCATTCGTGTCGACGCAGACTACGCCTCCGCCGTCGACATGAACGCTCCTCGTTCAAAAAGATCCAAACAACGGCGACGAAAAGCTCTCGCTCGTCTCGAGGCGCAATCCCTCATCCCCCACGACAGCCTAAATTATTATTCAGGCTGGAGAGGAATCAACCTCTTGAGCCAGGTTCCCATTTTTAGCGAACCGCTCAAATCGGGCGAGCCTAGCAGTTTAGGCGAGCCCATCTCTTTGAGCCAGGTTCCCAGTTTCGGCGAACCACTCAAATCAGGCGAGCCTAACGGTTTAGGCGAGCCCTACTTCTTGAGCCAGGTTTCTATTTTTAGCGAACCGCTCAAATCGGGCGAGCCTAGCAGTTTAGGCGAGCCCAACCTCTTGAGCCAGGTTCCCAGTTATGGCGAACCGCTCAAATCGGGCAAGCCTAGCAATTTAGGCGAGCCCCACTCTGTGAGCAAGATGCTTAATTTTGGCAAACCAAGGGCACCTGGTGAACTCTGCAGTTCAAGAGGGCTTCGTCAAACAAGCGGACTTCACCATGCTCCCCTGACAGCTCAAGTTCGCCAGAAAGGCGAAGCAACAGCTCGCCAGACAGGAGCAAACACACTGTACCAATCTCGCCTGACGGGCGAACCTTGCCAGCCTGAACCTCGCCATCACACTCACGCCCAAATGGGGGCGGCCACTCCGTTTGACTGCACGGGTCTGACGTCCGTCTCTGACCACGACGGCGACGATTGATCGGCAACGGCAACGTCGCAGACTTCAAGCTCAATTCGAGGCAGGCACGTGAGTGTGCACATGACCGACATCTCTGATGAGATATCCAGGAGACTCGACGAGCAAGAAGCAACCATCGACTCCCTAAAGGAGATGTTGGAGCAGCTCCTGAGCGAGAAGAAGAGGAAGAGAGAGAGGACTTCACGGGCTTCGCATAAATCCTTGAAGCACAAAGAGCGGGTGCCTACTCCTTCTCACTCCTCATCCGAGTCATCTAGAGGAGCGTCATCTTCGGGCCATAACCCAAGAGACAAGAGGTTTGATGATCTCCAAAGTCAACTCGACGCCTTGAAGCTCTAGAAGCATGTGAGCAAGCTAGGGGTTGTCAGACCATATCCAATTGAATGGGATGCGGTCTCCTACCCGGCAAAGTTTGAGCCGCTGGACCTCCTGTAGTTCAATGGCAAGGGTTCTCCTACCCAGCACATCTACTACTTCCTGGACACATAGTGGGAAACAATCCCATTATGACTCGACTGTTCATTGGTACCCTCAAGGGGGTCGCTTTTGAATGGTTTTGCAGATTGGAGCCTGGGTCCATCACCTGCTGGAAGGACATGGAAAGGCTCTTCGTGGCCAGATTCTTCGACGATGACACAGAAGTATCTATGGCCACCTGCTAACTGTGAAGCAGAGGAAGACAGAGTCTGTAATCAACTTTGTCAAGAGATTCAGAAACCGATCGCTGCATTCCCGCGATCGAGTTTTTGAGGCCACACTCATCGAGATGTGCCGGAACAATCTCTCCATCAGCGTTCTGTCCAATATGGGGGCTGTTAAAGCTCACTCATGGAAAGACTTACTCCGCCAAGGAGAACAAGTCGAGAGCATGCTCAAGCATATGGGTGACGAAGACCCGCATGAATTTCGAGGAGATGATGACCAAGATGCCTTGGTAGTGGAGACCATTTCCTCATATCCTACGATTTCCCCCCGTTGATCCTCTTCAATAGGACGGCGGGCCCACAAAACTATCAAGTTAACTGTTACCTCTGATAGTCATTTCTCCATCAGTCTCTTTCTCCATCAGTCTCATTTAACTTGACGATAAATCTTTTAAAACTATCAAGTTAACTATTACCTCTGATAGTCTCCTCCAAATTTCCCTGGTTAAACCTCTTCAATAGGATGGCGGGCCCACAAAGCTATCATGTTAACAATCACCTCTTATAGTCCCCTTACACTCCGACAAGTACACGAGTATAAACTGCTTCTTCTGATCCTACAACTGGTATAAGAGGTTAAACTATTCCCTATGTTGGTCTTCTTGTTTTGATGATGTTTAACAAACAATTTACCCCTAATGTTGTTTGTCTAGTATTTGTGTTTTCGTATTTATTGTAGACAAACAACGTTGTTGGAGGATGGATGGATTGCGCCATAACGACGATATCAAATGGAGGTTGGCGAAATTGTGGAGTGAAGCAACATGCAATTCATAGTTAAAGATCAAGTTCAAGCTTCATCCGCATGTGTACCAAGTTGAGCTACAATGAAGATCAAGATCAAGCTTGGGTAATCTAATTTAGATTTTATATTATGTGTGTGAAGTACCTTAAGCTCAATATCATATACACACACGTATTTGATTTCTATGTATATATATAGTTATATATATACATGCATGGTTTTGGGTTTTCATGTTTTGAACACTTTTGCAAAATAATGAGATTTCACAATTGGGAAATGCAAATTAGAAAATTCTTTTTGTAACATGTTCAAAATATCATTTGCAAACATTTCTCAAAGTTTCATCAAGTTTGGAATTGATTTGTTATGTTTAAAGGAATTTACAAATTCACGTTTTCGTTCGTGCACATGTTCGTGCATGTTTTACAAAACTGATGTGTTTTCTCAAATGGGAAGTGATATTTGAAAAATTCTTTCTCTGACATGTTTACCTACATGTTTAGAAACTTTCCTCAAAATTTTACTATTTTTGGAGTTTATTTACTGTGCCTAATTGATTTTACAAAATCGTGTATCACAGCAGATTTTCAGAAACTGTATTTTTGTGTTAAAACATTTATTTCTCTCAACTCGGTCGACCGACGAAGTCTCTGCTTGTTTCTTTGTTTTTCAGACCTGCTCGCGGTCGACCGGATTTTCCGTCGGTCGACCGAATTCTTTCTTTCGGTCGACCGAACGTTCTGTCGGTCGACCGACAATAGATCCGTTAGACACTAACGGCTATTTTTCTGAGCTGTCTTCTGGGGACTGTTTTGTCATTTTGTTTGGGGTTTTTGTTTAGATCTTGAGTGGGTATAAATACCCAATTGCTGATCTCTTTTCAAGTATCTAAGAAGTTTTTAAAATAAGTTTTAAACAAGGGTTTAAAGTGTGTTTAAGGGTTTGTTTTGTTTGTGAAGAAGTTTTCACAAGTGGAGGAGATCATCTTCTTGTTTGGGCTTCAATCTCCATCTCTCCATCTTGTTATTCAGAGAAGAATCTCTAAACTCATTTCTAGCTATTTATTATTTTGTTTATAATTTCTATATGCTAGATTTTAATTGAGTTTAGTTTTGATTTTGATTTCACTCATTGTTTACACACACCCACTTGAGCTTATTGTATTTGCATTCATAATATATTAGGGTTGTGAGAGTTGTAACATTGAGTGTGGGCTTTTATTGTGTTCTCATCCATATTAGAGAACAATTTATATTTGTTACATTGTGAGATTGTTAGGTTTTCGGTGAGCTAGAAACCGAGTGTGTTGTGAAGTTTTCGGTGAACTAGAAAACCGATTGTGAGGAGTGACGTTGATCGGTGAGCGTTGAAAACTGATACTGTGAGGTGTAAACGTTGTTCGGGTGAACGTAGAAAACCCGGTTGTGATAGTGGAATTCTCCCCGGGAGGGGAGCGGAGACGTAGGACGGAAGGTCCGAACTCCGTGATCATATCGTGTGTTTGTGATTGCATTGGCGTTCTTATTCTTGTTTTCATATCTTATATCGCCTTTGTGTATTGCTCATCATATTACCCTATCACTTGTTTAGATTGTTTACCCCTTGCGTTAGTTTATATATCCTTGCATATATTTCACTATATGCCTCTTTGCTAGGATATATCATATTGTATATTGCTTATCCTAGTTCATATATATTCTTCTTGAGCCAGGTTCCCAGTACGGGCGAACCGCTCAAATCAGGCGAGCCTAACAGTTTAGGCGAGCTTCACTTCTTGAGCCAGGTTCCCAGTACGGGCGAACCGCTCAAATCAGGCGAGCCTAACAGTTTAGGCGAGCTCCACTGATTGAGCCAGGTTCCCAGTACGAGCGAACCGCTCAAATCAGTCGAGCCTAACAGTTTAGACGAGCTCCACTTCTTGAGCCAGGTTTCCGGTTATGGCAAACCGCTCAAAACAGGCGAGACTAGCAGTTCAGGTGGGCTGCATCAAACTCCCACTTGGTCAAAACTTTAGATAGTTAGGACCAAAGCCACAATCCCCCACCAATCCTCTTCAATAGGATGGCGGGACTCCCACTGTCATGTTAACGGTCACCTATGACAAATCAACTTACCAGTCCTCTTCAATAGGATGGTAAGTCCACAGAGTTGCTCAAATCACAACGAACCCCCACTGTCATGTTAACACTATACCTCTGACAAAATCAACTTACCAATCCTCTTCAATAAGATGGCGGGACCCCCACTGTCATGTTAACGGTCACCTCTGACAAATCAACTTACCAGTCCTCTTCAATAGGATGGTAAGTCCACAGAGTTGTTCAAATCGTAATAAACTCCCGCTGTCATGTTAACACCACACCTCTGACAAAATCAACTTACCAATCCTCTTCAAAAGTATGGTTGGTCCTCAAAGTCGTTCCGATCGCGACAATCCCTGTCATGTTAACATCACACCTCTGACCAGAATCTACTTACCGACACTCTTTAATGGAGCGGTAGGTCCACAAAGTCGCTCCGATCACGGCAATTCCTATCATGATAACGATTACCTCTGATTGCCGACTCCGTCATTCCCGCAAAAGACGTTGTCCGATCAGTCATCATACTCATACGTCCCTGAACGATTTGATTCTCCTAGCATCGTCTTTCCCATAAAAGGCGTTGTTGTTTGATAGTGGCCTACTATGCGATGTGCTGCTATTTCAGGGTTCGTCTTTGCCCCGAGAGAAGACAAATCAGGGTTCGTCTTCATCTTTGCCCTAAGAGAAGACAAGCTTCCCCACTCGACTCCAACGGGTATACGAGTATAAATTGTTCCCTAGACTCTAACGGGTATACGAGTATAAATTGTTCCCTTTACTCTAACTGGTGCATGAGTCTAAACTGCCCCCTTATACTCCGACTGGTGCATGAGTCTAAACTGCCCCCTTATACTCCCACTGGTGCAAGAGTATAAACTGCTCCTTTCCTCCAACCGGTGCACGAGGCTAAACTGCTCCTTCACTCCAACTGGTGCATGAGTCTAAACTGCTCCTACCCTCCGACTGGTATACGAGGTTAAACTGCTCCCTTAATCCAAATGCCTCGAAAGGCTAAGGATAGAGGAGAAATTTTAGCATTAAGCCTAAGAGAAACTCCTCGACAACTTACCATGCTAAGGGCAAGAGCATGGCTAGTCCAACTCAAACGGTAGTTGGTAAAGACGAATCAAGTCCGTTGATAGCTGAGGGTTTGCTCAAAATCCTAGAAGGCGATCATCAGCTGCGAGTGAAGAGATCAACTTCACCGAGCTCGTTGGAGGGCTCCTCACTCCATCTGAGTAGGGATCACTTTACAGGTCTTCATATCCAAAGTGTTCCAGACCCCATGCGGCCTGATTCAGGTCTGAAAACTTTGGAGGGGGTTTTGTAGGCAATAAAAATTACCTTTAAATCCTTATCAGAGAAGTTCAGAACAAAACTGCTAAAACCTCGCCCGAAATAGCAAAAAGGGGAAAAACACTGATAAAAAGGGGAAAACACAGATATCTCCCAAACCGTAAGGAATTTGGCGAAATGGAGGAAGCGAACCGAAGCCTTTGGCTCGGTTTGGATGGCTCCATCTCGTCTAGATAGACGATTTTCATATATAATTCGTCCAATTCCGACTTACAGTTTGAAAGTTACGGCCTATTCTTCGATCCATGCTCAGGAGCTCGCCTGCAGCTCGAATTTTGCCTGCACGATCAAGATCGCCTGCAGACCCAAGTCTGCCTGCACACCCGAGTTCGCCTACAGACCCAGCCCGCCTACAAGCTCGCCTGCAGACCCAAGTTTGCTTGCAGTCACAAGGTCGCCTGCAGACCCAGCTCACCTGTAAGCTCGCCTGCAGACCCGGGTCTGCCTGCAGTCCCAAGCTTGCCTACAGACCCAGCTCGCCTGCAAGCTCGCCTACAGACCCAAGTCTGCCTGCAGTCCCAAGCTCACCTGCAGACCCAGCTCGCCTACAAGCTCGCCTGCAGACCCAAGTCTGCCTGTAGTCCCAAGCTCTCCTGCAGACCCAAGCTGCAGACTCGCCAGCTCACTGTCAACTGCCCACTTGGAGTATGGGAATAGTTACATCAGTGGTCAAATCCCACAAATCAAGGCAGAAAGCATGGCGCTCCTCACCTAGCAAGAATAGGGCGGTTGATAGGCCCCCTAAGTGGTCACATCCCACAGCTAGGGCGGCTGACAGGCCCCCTAAGTGGTTACATCCCACAGCTAGGGTGGATGACATGACCCCCTAAGTGGTCACATCCCACAACTAGGGCGGCTGGCTCCCTCACTTCTATTAGTGGTCAAATCCCATGAATCAAGGGATGGCCCATGCCATCCCTTGCCTATCAAAACCCATCTTCAGCCAGCATGAAAAGGGTATTGGCTGTTGCATATTCTGCTGGCTAATCTCACAAAGGTTGAACCTGGACTTTTGCCAATGGCTCCCTCATTTGAGAACTGAAGCTCCGACAGCAACTTCGATCGGATCGTCCAAGGGAAGCAGACTCGGCACGAGCACCGAGCGGGCGTCCTATCGCCACCGAGGAACCCACGTTAAACAAGGAGGGCATTGTAGGCATATAAAATTGCTTATAGGTCCCTTTTGCTCAGCTCGGCACAAACCGACGAACCAACGAGGCGACGAGATCGACGAATCGCATCAAGCGTTTGAGTCGGGCTAGCATGCGGATTGTTCAAGTCCGTTCCGCATGTGACGTTAAGCTAAAAGAGTTAACCCTTTTAGTGCTACGATATTGAATACGTAGACTTCGTCTTTCTCACGGGAATAGACTACCCGGCGACGCGTGTTAGGCGTCGACTTTGGGGTTTTTGGCTAACCCCCAGCCTTCAACGGGTTTGATTAGCCTTTACCGACTACCGTTTGAGTCGGGCTAGCATGCGGATTGTTCAAGTCCGTTCCGCATGTGACGTTAAGCTAAAAGAGTTAACCCTTTTAGTGCTACGATATTGAATACGTAGACTTCGTCTTTCTCACGGGAATAGACTACCCGGCGACGCGTGTTAGGCGTTGACTTTGGGGTTTTTGGCTAACCCCCAGCCTTCAACGGGTTTGATTAGCCTTTACCGACTACCGTTTGAGTCGGGCTAGCATGCGGATTGTCTAAATCCGTTCCGCATGTAACGTTATGCTAAGAGAGTGAATTCTCTAAGACTTTGTGCTATGATGTTGAATACATAGGCTTCGCCATTGTTACGGGAATAGGCTACCCGGCAACGTGTATTAGACGTTGACTTATCCTTACTTAGGCTTCGGGATGAGATACCCCAGAATCGAACTCTGGTGTCTTTTTCAATCGGTAAAAGACTAAACCGGCGACACGTGTTAGGTGTCGACATATCCTTTCTTAGGATTCAGGATGACATTCCCCATGCGTGTAAGGCATGGATTTTGGTGTTATTAATAACAACCTGTCACAATGTTGAATATGTGAACGGGTGTTCTTTTTAACGGTTAAGAACTAACCGGCAGCGCGTGTTAGGCGCAGACTTATCCCTGCTTAGGATTCGGGATAAACTTCCATACCTGTGAGGCACAAATTTTGGGTTTTGAAAAAGGTGGTGTCTTCTCTTGGGGCAAAGACGAACCCGAAATGGGAGAGGAAGAATTTTATATTCTATCTCCCGACAATGAAGAAGAAGAATTTTATATTCTATCTTCAACTGGAAAGGAGACTCGAGGTGGGATCTCCACCCCCAGAATCCGGAAAGGTGAAACTGAGAGTGGGATCTCCACTCCGAGAATCGAAAAGATTCGGATAACCCTAACTGTCGGAAGGTTTGATTACCGAACTAAAGATGAATTTCTCGTTTATCGAGAGTGAATCATGGTTTTGACCCTAACTGTAGGAAGGTTTGGCCAAACAGGAGTTTGAGGTGACCCTAACTGTAGGAAGGTTTGATCACTCGATTTGAAAGTGGACCTCTCGTTCATTGGAGGAATCGAGAGGGGATTTTGGTTTTGGTCCTAACTGTAGAAAGGTTTGACCGAATGGAAGGTTTAAGACGATCCTAACTGTAGGAAGGTTTGATCGCTTGATTTGTGGACCTCTCGTTCATTGGGAGAATCGAGAGGGGATTTTGACTGTGGTCCTAACTGTAAGAAGGTTTGACCAAGTGGGTGTTTTGAGACAATCCTAACTGTAGGAAGGTTTGATCGCTCAATTTGTGGACCTCTCGTTCATTGGGGGAATCGAGAGGGGATTTTGACTGTGGTCCTAACTGTAAGAAGGTTTGACCAAGTGGGTGTTTTGAGACAATCCTAACTGTAGGAAGGTTTGATCGCTCAATTTGTGGACCTCTCGTTCATTGGGGGAATCGAGAGGGGATTTTGACTGTGGTCCTAACTGTAAGAAGGTTTGACCAAGTGGGTACTTTACGTCCAGACTCTAACAGAGAGAGTGTTGAGTGCATAGACATGGTGAGAATGGGAGTTCTTATTCATTACATTGCTGTGGTTTTGGGAACTTCCCATTACATAAATCGTCCACCCCCAGTTTCCTCTGCGGAACTGGTTCGGACATTATTATCAGTTAACTAACCGGGTTATCCTTAAGAATATTAGCTTAATATTCTCCAGGAACTTCCCGTCAAAAGTGGGGAAACAGTTTAGACTCATATACCTATTGGAGTATCAGGGAGTAGTTTAACCTCTTATACCGGTCGGAGGATTGAGAAACAGTTTATACTCGTATACTCTTTGGAGTTTTAGGAAGCAGTTTATACTCTTATACCGGTCGGAGTTTTGCCATTCTCAATTGGCTTACCTCAGCGTTATGACGCCGGCTTCAACCAAGGTCTGAATGCTATTCTTGAGAGCAAAGCAATCCTTGGTGGGATGAACGACCCTCCTGTGGTATGCACAGTACTTTGGGTCCGTAGTGTTGTCAGCTTCCTCCTGATTTGTGATAGGTGGTAGCTTGATCTTGTTACCTTCAAGGAGGGATTCGAAGATGGCTGGAACGTCTTCGTCCTTGAAGGAATACTCTCTTTGGAGTCTCGGACCCGAAGTCTTTTGCTGCCTTCGGGATTGCTGTTGTGACGCTTGATTAGCACCACCAGTAGCTGCAGGTGTTTTGCCCTTACCACGAGAGGCGAAATTTGAGTCCAGCGGATTAACCGTCGGTTGGTTCCTCTCGGCCTTCTTCCTTCTAAGGAATCGCTCAGCCTGCTCCCCTCGGACCTTCAGATCCTTCCAAGTGTCAGACGGTGCTGTTCCCATTGCTTCCAACACGTCCAACGCAAGGTTGTTGTGGCAAGTTTGGAGGATGAATTCCTCTGTGATCGGGTCCCGGCAATTCATCGCCTTGTTCCGGAACCTTTTGACGAAGGTGTCGACTAACTCCCCGTCCTTCTGCTTCTCATCGAGCAATGATCCGATAGATATCTCGGTGTCGTCGTCGAAGAAGTTGGCCAGGAACTTGGTCTCCATGTCATCCCAGCTGTTCACGCTTCCTGGCTTGAGGCGGCGGTACCAATCGAAGGCGGCTCCGCGAAGAGTGCCGACGAATGACCGCACCATCAGAGGCTCATTGCCGGAAATAATACCCAGGTGCGATTTGAAATAAATCAAATGCTGAGTGGGGGAACCCTTCCCATCAAACGGCGTAAAGTTAATCAGACTAAACTTCGCCGGATAGGGGATCGATTCCCACTCTCTTGGGTATGGACAGGGAATGCCTGTTTTCTTCGTCTCTTGAGCGGAGATCAATGTGTTGATTTTGCTCTCGAGATCTTTGATCTTCAAGTCTTCACTTGTATCTTCGTTGGCATCCTCGTTACCACCCCCTGTATTGACAGGAGGGTTATTGGCATTGTGAGCTTCATCCCTTTCTGCGTGCTCCTTTTCCTGAACAATCGGGTTACGGCGGTTCGATTCACTTTGCTGGTTCCTGAATGCCTGGATTTGCTGCTCATGCATCTCTCTCATCTGCTGCATGGCCATCTCCATCTCGAATTTGAAACTTTCTTTCTGCTTAGCCAAAGCGTCTTCAAGCATCTTGGCCATTTCTTCCGCGCTTATCATAAATGACTCGCGGGGTTGTCCTTCGCTGGACACTGTATTGTCCGATGCGACAGCAGAGCAGGAATCCGATTCTTCATCTTCCGAAGGCAATCTTGTCCGAACCCTACCATAAGTTCCTCGTGCGATGGCTCCGGACTGCAGACGGGTTACACGCCGGGACGCTTCCAGAAACGATTTGAGATCAATCTGTGTCGATGTCTCTTTGCTGGTCATGTTGGCGGTGACCCTCGGAAATTCTCCGTCTTTAACCACCGTTCTTCTTTGCCGGAAACGCCTATGCCTTGGTTTTGGCGTTTCGGTGCCGAGCCTTTCGAACACTGAAATTCTCTCGGGGACTACCTTGATGCAGTTGCATTGAGACAGTACCGCCCGAATGAGCTTTGAACAAGGGCACTGAGTTTCCTGTTCTCGGGGACTCCTCTTTCTGGTTCTGTTCGTACCCCCAGCACGATAGTACAACTCGTCATTTTGACAGTCGGAGTAACCTATCGTGTGTGGGCACGACTTCTCAGGTATAACATTATCACTATCAGATGATAATGTTTCCATCTGAGGGCGAATTGCCTTCCTTGGACTTTCAAGAGTCACGCGCCTTGAGACATGCCTTTTTGGGCGTGAATTCTCAGCGGGCTCTTGGACCTCAATGCGCAAATTAGCGCGCGCAGTTGCCTTGAGCTCCTTGTCATGTTGGAGGTAGCGGTGACCCCCAGCGTGTTGATTCGTTCGGGGTTTTCTTAGTGGGCCCAAACGTTCTTGGATCGGAGCTTTGCTTCGCTCATCGGGAATTGGACCGAGGCGCTCCAAGACTGGCTTTCTTCTTCGGGAGGATTCTGCATGATCTCCCGGAGTAGCTATGGGAATTCTCGGCGACTTAGCTGGGTTCGCCGGAGGTTGAATTTTGGTTGGAGGCTGCAAAGGTTGCTCCTTAGCCTGAATTGCCGCTTCAGACTTTGGCCTCCAAACTTTGCGAGTTGGTGGCGGCTTCTTGGCCACTTCTTTCTGCAACTTTCTACGGGCTTCTTCGGCTTGAGCCCGTGCCTGCGCTGATAGTGCGCGGCGTTTGCGGATGCGTTCTTCCAGCGTCGAACGATTCCGTTTGACACGGACCCATTCCATTGTTGGCGGCTTGGAAGAGGCGCCGTTCATCTGTTGTTGAGGCTGTTTGCCTCTCTTGTTCTTCAGACCCGCGTTGTAGCGGACTCCGTCGGTGGACTCCATCGCTTTGGCGAATTGTTTGGCCAAGCGTTGGCGTTGCCTTTGGCGGGCTCTCTTTGAGAGAGTCACCGCTCCTTTGGTGACGGAGGAATTGGTTGGAACCAGCTTGATCTGGTTGGAGATTGGTGGAGCCTCATCTGACGCAACTTTGGCGTCAATCGAGATGAGGTCGTCGTTGGTAGCTTCAACTTCTTCGTACCAACGCACCTTTCTGTTGGAAGAGAACTTGGACTTCTTGGACTTGCGGGGGGAGGTTGATCTAGACGAGGATGAAAGGTATTCCTCGAACTTGGTCTGATCGAACTCGTATTCGACCTCCTCCACGACTGGGATCAAGATCCGCGGCTGCGACGCTCCGATCTCGGCAGCGAGATCGGTGGCTCCCACTGTGGTCGCCAGATTGTTCGCTGGAAAATTCGTGTCTTTCTTTGTTATTGATTCCATTGTCATCTTGAGTTACAACTTTTTGAGTTACAAAAGATCCGGTCTTTTTATAAGATCCGGTTACAACGAAAATCAAATAAAAATAAACAAAGATTACAACTTTTCTCCTTTTGTGTCGAACGAATCGCGAGCTCCTGTTTTGCGGTCGCTCGCTTTGTGGGTTCTTTGCCTGCGCCGGGGTTGTTTGCCGTGGACCACCGCGCGATCTAGATCCGGTCGGATCTACGCAGTACAACGGGTATTATTTCACCAAGGAAATAATAGCCGGGGAGGATTGTTTCACCAAGGAAACAATCGTCCAAGTCTCGGGATCTAAGACCAAGCTTAGATCCGGAGTATGCCTGCGTAGATCTGAGATCTGATCCTCTCGAACACCTGCCTTATTTGACGTTGATGATCGCCGAGCACCAGATCTGAAGGAGTGAGTCCCCGAAGTCCCAAAGTTTCAATCTTTTTTAAGTTCCGAGTCTCCAATCCAGCAGGGCTTCGCCTCTCTCCAAAATTTCCAACCTTCTCAAATGACAAGGGGGTGGCCTATTTATAGGCTCTCAGGACAGTGCCCGCAAAAAGAGAAACGTCGGCCACCGTCGGCCACTGTCGGCCACCTCGAGGTGGCCGGCACTGTGCCGAGCCACAAACACCTAGGGGTGTTTCTCCCCTAGTGGTCCCCCCTTTCTTCATTTGTCCTTTTGCTTATGGTCCCCTCCATTCGAAATAGCCCTTTTCACACTTGAATTTTCAAGAGGGAGGTTTGTGGTCCCCTCCATTTGAAATAACCCTTTTCACACTTGAATTTTCAAGAGGGAGGTTTTTTAGTTAAAATCTTTGGGGGGTTTTGTGAAAATTCGGCTGAAATTTTGTGGAGGGTTTGCAGGACCAATCTGTAAAAGCTGATTCATCTGCATGTGTGGATTTTTATCCTGAATTTGTTGGGTGCTCGAGTCACGAGACCAACTAGGGGAGTTGATGCGTCAATGACTCGCAGTTATAGAATTTTTGGCAAATCCTCAGCCATCAACGGATTTGATTAGCCTTTACCGACTACCGTTTGAGTCGGGCTAGCATGCGGATTGTCTAAATCCGTTCCGTATGTGACGTTGTGCTAAGAGAGTTAACGCTCTTAGTGCTACGATATTGAATACGTAGACTTCGTCTTTCTCACGGGAATAGACTACCCGGCGACGCGTGTTAGGCGTTGACTTTAGGATTTTTGGCTAACCCCAAGCCTTTAACGGATTTGATTAGCCTTTACCGACTACCGTTTGAGTCGGGCTAGCATGCGGATTGTCTAAATCCGTTCCGCATGTAACGTTGTGCTAAGAGAGTGAATTCTCTGAGACTTTGTGCTATGATGTTGAATACATAGGCTTCGCCATTGTTACGGGAATAGGCTACCCGGCAACGTGTATTAGACGTTGACTTATCCCTACTTAGGCTTCGGGATGAGATACCCCAGAATCGAACTCTGGTGTCTTTTTCTACGGGGAAAGACTAAACCGGCGACGCGTGTTAGGCGTCGGCATATCCTTTCTTAGGATTCAGGATGAAATTCCCCATGCGTGTAAGGCATGGATTTTGGTGTTATTAATAACAGCCTGCCGCAATGTTGAATATGCGGGCGAGTGTTCTTTTCAACGGTTAAGAATTAACCGGCAGCGCAGGTTATGCGCAGGCTTATCCTTACTTAGGTTTCAGGATAGAATACCCCAGAATCGAACTCTGGTGTCTTTTTGTGCGGAAAAAGACTAAACCGGCAGCGCGTGTTAGGCGCAGACTTATCCCTGCTTAGGATTCGGGATAAAATTCCCTGTACCTGTGAGGCACAGATTTTGGGATTTGAAAAAGGTGGTGTCTTCTCTTGGGGCAAAGACGAACCCGAAATGGGAGAGGAAGAATTTTATATTCTATCTCCCGACACTGAAGAAGAATTTTATATTCTATCTTCAGCTGGAAAGGAGACTCGAGGTGGGATCTCCACCCCCAGAATCCGGAAAGGTGAAACTGAGAGTGGGATCTCCACTTCGAGAATCGAAAAGATTCGGATAACCCTAACTGTCGGAAGGTTTGATTACCGAACTAAAGATGAATTTCTCGTTTATCGAGAGTGAATTATGGTTTTGACCCTAACTGTAGGAAGGTTTGGCCAAACAGGAGTTTGAGGTGACCCTAACTGTTGGAAGGTTTGATCACTCGATTTGAAAGTGGACCTCTCGTTCATTGGAGGAATCGAGAGGGGATTTTGACTGTGTTCCTAACTGTAAGAAGGTTTGACCAATTGGGAGGTTTGAGACGATCCTGACTGTAGGAAGGTTTGATCGCTCGATTTGAAAGTGGACCTCTCGTTCATTGGAGGAATCGAGAGGAGGTTTTGGTTGTGGTCCTAACTGTAGGAAGGTTTGACCAATTGGGAGGTTTGAGACGATCCTAACTGTAGGAAGGTTTGATCACTCGATTTGTGGACCTCTCGTTCATTGGGGGAATCGAGAGGGGGTTTCGGTTCTGGTCCTAACTGTAAGAAGGTTTGACTAATTAGTAATATTATGTCCAGACTCTAACAATGAGAGTGTTGAGTGCACAGACGCGGTGAGAATTTGAATGGGAGTTTCTTATTCATCATCTTGCTGTGGTGACCGGATTATCCCTAAGAATACACTATATGGATTTCTTTTGGGAACTTCCCGTTACATGAATCATCCACCCCCAGCTTCCTTTGCAAAACTGGGTATGGTATTGTACTCAGTTGGGTGTCCGGGTTATCCTTAAGAATATCAAGCATGGTATTCTCCAGGAACTTCCCGTGAAAGAAAGGAAACAGTTTAGACTCATATACCTGTTGGAGTATGTAAGGAAGCAGTTTAACCTCATGCACTTGTTGGAGGATTGAGAAACAGTTTATACTCGTATACTCTTTGGAGTCTTGCCGTTCTCATTTGGCTTATCTTAGCGTTATGACGCCGGCTTCAACCAAGGTCTGAATGCTATTCTTGAGAGTAAAGCAATCCTTGGTGGGATGAACGACCCTCCTGTGGTATGCACAGTACTTTGGGTCCGTAGTGTTGTCAGCTTCCTCCTGATTTGTGATAGGTGGTAGCTTGATCTTGTTGCTTCCAAGGAGGGATTCGAAGATGGCTGGAACGTCTTCGTCCTTGAAGGAATACTCTCTTTGGAGTCTCGGACCCAAAGTCTTTTGCTGCCTTCGAGATTGCTGTTGCGACGCTTGATTAGCACCACCAGCAGCTGCAGGTGCCTTGCCCTTACCACGAGAGGCGAAGTTTGAGTTCAGCGGATTAACCGTCGGTTGGTTCCTCTCGGCCTTCTTCCTTCTAAGGAATCGCTCAGCCTGCTCCCCTCGAACCTTCAGATCCTTCCAAGTGTCAGACGGTGCTGTCCCCATTGCTTCCAATACGTCTAAGGACAGATTATTATGGCAGGTCTGGAGAATGAATTCCTCGGTGATCGGGTCCCGACAATTCAACGCCTTGTTCCGGAACCTTTTGACGAAGGTGTCGACTAACTCCCCGTCCTTCTGCTTCTCATCGAGCAATGATCCGATAGATATCTCGGTGTCGTCGTCGAAGAAGTTAGCGAGGAATTTTGTCTCCATGTCGTCCGATACCAATCGAAGGCGGCTCCGCGAAGAGTGCCAACGAAGGACCGTACCATCAGAGGTTCGTTACCAGAGATGGCACCCAGGTGCGATTTGAAGTAAATCAAATGCTGCGTGGGTGAACCCTTCCCATCAAACGGCATGAAGTTGATTATGTTGAACTTCGTCGGATACGGGATTGATTCCCATTCTCTCGGGTATGGACAAGGAATGCCAGTCTTCTT
>NC_033796.1:83092953-83146488 GCF_001876935.1 Asparagus officinalis | reverse complement strand
AAAATAAAAGTATTTTTAATTTATAACATCCAAATTTTTATTACTAAGATGATATTAATTATCAAACAATGTAATATTCTTTATAACATAAAGAAATAACCCTATTTATACTATTATTAATAATTATAATTATATCCAATAATTTATTAAATGAATGACTTTTACTATTTTATATAATTAAAATTCTTTATAATAAATTATCATATATTCATGAATTTTGTTATCATTATAAATTATTAATATATTCTAGTGAATAACCAAATAATTTGAAAAAAATGAAAAGGTGCATAGTTAATGAGAGGTTATGGATCATTAGTTTTATAATTAATGGTATAATTTTGAGTTATAAAAAATTGAGGGGGTAAAAAAGGAAATCAAAAGTTTTGACATGGGTATTCTCTTTTATAAGTAGTATAGATTATTGTAATTATCATGTAATATATATATGTTATATTATATTTTAATTTTAATATAAAATTTTAAAATATTACATTGAATAAAGTAAAATATTATAATATTTTATAAAGTACATTATATCCTATGATACTATATTATAATATATTAAATTAAATAATATATTATTAAAGTATTATATTATATATATTATTCATATATTATATTAATTATTATATAATGTAGCATACTAATATAATGTTAATTAGTAATTATTGTATAACATATTATATTTTTGTATAAATAAAATAATGTATTATATTAAATATTATATTATTAAAATATTATATTAAATATATTGATATTATATTATATTAATTATTATATATAGTATAGCATGCTAATATAATATAATATAATACAATATAATAATTAATAATAGTAATTTGTAAGTATAGTACAATATATTATATTTTAACATAAAGTAAAATAATATTTATATTATAATAATATACTAAATAATATACTAAACCAATTGGATAAGTTAATTTAGAAGTAATTAATATATAAAATTATATTTTAATAAGGTGCCACATCATCAATTATCTCACATGAATTGTCAAATCAAAGGCTCAAATTATCCCATTATCCCACTTTATCCCACTTTAACCCACTCAAAATATCCCAAAGGGGTAAATTTGTTCTATTAGAATAATTTTCCCACTTGGCCCCAATTTGTCCCAACCAATAACCCCCCTAAGGGAACAACAGCTATTCGCAAAGTTTAAGAAGTATGAATTCTGGCTAGAAAATGTGATGTTTTTGGGCCATGTGATCATTAGAGATGGGATATCCGTGGATCCAGCGAAGGTTAAAGCTGTCGTGAACTAGCCGCGTCCCACCTCAGTGTAAAACCCCAAAATTTTTTATAATGAATGTGTGAATTATTAGTAATAAATAATTTCTTTGTGATAAATAATCATATATATATTAGATGAATGTGATTATCAGTGTTTGGGAACTCAACAAGTGTGTATATGGGAGAGATTTTGAGTGGTGTGAGTAGCAGGTTCATAAATCATCTCATCTGGCATTTTTTTCTTCTGAGCGGTCGACCGCAGGTGACGCGCCGGTCGACCGCATATCAGTCTCGCACTCAGGAAATGTTTTTCCTGTTGTGCGGTCGACCGCACTGGGTGCGGCGATCGACCTCCCAACAGGCAGAGAGTTTTCCTGGGTTTGGGTCTTAGCGGGTTTCGGGTCGGGTTGTGGGGTTAGTATATATACTAATGGACCCAAGAGAGCCTCTTTTCATCTGAAATCAGAAACCCTAGCTCCCTCTCTCTCCCCTCAAACCCTAGTTCTCATTTCTTGGTGATTTGGGAGGAGCTTTGAAGGATTTTTCAGCGGATTTTGGTGGGATTCAGCGAAAGGGATCATCATCTTTCAGATCTAGGGTTCTATTCTCATCAGAGGCGAGTAACATCTCGTCCAACTTCACCCTCTTTGTTTTTCAATGCTTTATTTGAGTTTTAATTCTGTTTTATTGAGCCTAAATCGTATTTTATAAGTAGAAAATAGATCTTTTTGGTATATGATGTGAAGAACCAAGTATTTCAGATTTAAATGCTCACCAACAAATTTTTATTTATGAGATCTAGATCTGAAAATGTTTTTAGCAAAATTAAAATCTTGTTTTCACTGTTTTAAAAACATCTAAATCATGTTTATATGTTTGGGATCTTTGTGATATATTTTAAATGTTCAAAATTGGTTGTTTTCTGCCAAATAACCTAGTAGAAACATTAGTATTTCAATATAAATCAAAAATCATAAGTTTGTATGTGTTTCGAAGCTGACAGAAACTCAAATTTGGGTTTCTGTCTGCTTCGCGGTCGACCGCGTCAGACGCGCGCCCAGACAGGGGCCATCTAGTCTCCTACTGCCTCTACGCGGTCGACCACGGTGGCCTAGCGGCAGTCACGCGGGTTTTTTACCGACAATGGTTACTGATCTGCGCGCGGTCGACCAGAGTGGCCTCTGCGGTCGACCGCCGCACAGTTTTGACCACTGATTGTTTTGTTGTATATTTTTGGTGTGTTCGAGTGCTTGCCACGATTATCTGACTTTAGTTCTCAGTTTTACTGAGTATCTATGCATGATAGATGACCTGGAATACCAGTTTAGAATCACACACCGAGTTGAGTGTGAAACTTGTATAAGTAGATCTTACTATGTATATCAGTAATACTTACTCAGTTGCATAGTCCTCGTGTTGGACTATAATCCATAGAAGTCCTCGTGTTGGACGATAATCCATTTTAGTCCTCGTGTTGGACAATTTCCCATTTATCTCGTGTGTTGGGGAATCTCTATATCTAATTCATGTATTAGACATTTTTCTTAACCCTGTATGTGGCATTTCACATGAGTTATGACATAACACTTATGTAGAATATGACGTGACATATATGTAGAGTATGATATGACACTTATGTAGAATACGACATGGTATTTATGTAGGACATTACATGATACTGTATTTATGTTCTGAGATGGGTTGTATTTCTTTTACTTATTATTGTTCACGTATTAGACTCCGGGTTTGGTACTTAGGGATTTTCAATTTGAGATACAAGGTATATACCTGAGGGTTTCCTTGTTTGGATTATTTCGCTCGACGTACCTATGCTCGTGTTGAAATTTCCTAAGTACTAACGCTCGTTGTCCCTCCCCCTTTCAGTTCACGAGCCAGGAGCCCGGAGAGTCGCAGGTTGATGGCGACACACTTTAGTGATTAGCTGTCTATTGTAGTCATGTATTATTTTGGAGCTCCATTGTAGTTTTTGTTTGACATTTGAGGACTACTCTCTAGATGTTGTAAAGGCTATATGCCTTATTTCCTTCACTCAGACATTTTGTATTTTGAGACTTGTTGAGGATTTCAGTTTATCTACTTCAGTCATTGACTATGTATTTCCGTATGCTGGATGATGAGATATCTATGTGGTTGTTATCATTTCATCAGTCATCACTTGTATTATCTTTTACTTGCTTTTCTACCTACACCTGTTGTTAACTCTACTAGAGAGATGTTAATTGTGATGGTGAAACATGTTATTGCACGGTGTAGTACATGGCAGGTTTGACATTCTTGATTTCACCTTGGACTGCAGACTTGTGTGAACCCAGGGGCGTCACAGTTGGTATCAGAGCTCTAGTTCTAGTATCCTTAGGATCATCATGTGTCGAGTCGTGGAGCTAGGATAGAGTTTCTTAGGATTCATGTATAGAGTCCGTAAGGAGTTCTTAGTATGAGTGAGGACGATATATGCATATATCTTAAAATTTGAGAAATTTTTTTTATGATAACTATTTTGTGTAAATTTAAAGTATTTGTGTGAATACTATATGTTGAAAAAATTGTATTGTGATACGTTAATTATAAAGGTCTATTTTGACTCATAAACTCTTATTTTCTTATCATCAGAGAGAGAGATGGAAGGACGTGGTAGGCCTCGTACTCGGAGAGCTGGGCAGGCAGAGTCACAGCAGACTCCATCTGAGCAGCAGCCAGCTCAATCCGAGCCTCAGCAGGTACCACCCGAGCGACAGCATGCTCCTCAGTATTTGGTGGATATCATGGCTCCTCTGATTGCCCGGATGACAGCCATTAAGGAGTTGGTGACGACTCATATAACACCATAGACACCACCACCGCCGGTAGCTTAGCAGCAGGGAAACCCGCCGTTCCTGTCAGAGATTGATCCCCAGAGGTCACACTTGTAGTTGTTCCTCTAGTAGTCCCAGATAGAGCTACAGAGCAGGAGGCTTGGCTCCGTATGGTAGAGAGGTACCAGAAGATGAGGGCACCAGAGTTCCAGGGATCACCAGACCCTCTTGCAGCCCATAAGTAGAAGGAGGATGTAGGTAATATTCTTGACATACTCAGTGTGGATTCAGTTCAGAAGCAAAGATTGACATCCTACAGCCTGAAGGGAGATGCCGGAAGATGGTACCGACTTCAGTTTACTCCAGAGCAGAGGATGACCCTCACATAGGAGGACTTCATATACTTCTTTGATGGGTAGTACATTTCTTCTGCAGCACGGACTAGGAAGGAGCTTGAGTTGTCCCGGTTGACTCAGGGGGACATGACAGTTGTGGATTTTGAGAGCAGGTTCATGGAGTTGCTACATTTCACCGGTATGTGGCAGACAGGAGAGCGTCAGGCTCAGATGTTCTTAGTAGGGCTTCGCCTTAGTCTCCGCTGGTACCTCATCTCGAGAAGGTTCTATATAGTTAGGGAGGTAGCTGAGGCCGCCACTTCACAGGAGATTGAGACTACTATGTTCCAGAAGGATAAGGAAGGGAAGGCCAAGGCAGGACAGAGCGGGGACAAGGGCAAGAACAAGAGATCTTTTTCTGGACCTCAGCAGCAGCATCAGGGTCCTTATAAAAAGGGACCCCAGCAGGATCAGAGAGCACATCAGCATTGCAAGTTTCAGGGATCTTGTTTTAACTGTCGTAAGGTCGGGCATAAGGCATCGGAGTGTCGAAGCGCACCAGTAGGAGCCTAGCAAGTCAAGGGTTCAAACCAGCAGTAGCATGGACAGCAGGGCAGAGGTCAGGGCCAGCAAAACAGGCTAGAGGCACCACCAGCAGCACAGATGATTGAGGGATAGATTCGAGCAGTTCAGGAGGTTCCTCAGGGGCAGATTAATCTATATTCTCCACCTCCAGTAACAGAATAGTCTTCAGCCACAGGCAAGGTATATGCAGTGGTTCCCCGTGATCATGGAGCTAGCGGAGCCGTAGTAGAGGGTACGTTCCTTGTGGATTCTCTTCCCGCCCGTATTCTTTTCGATTCAGGAGCTTCATATTCTTTCATCTCTCATGCATTTATGACTAGACTCCAGCTCGTAGCTCAGCCTCTAGACACCCCTCTATCAGTTTCCACCCCTTTAGGTGAGGTATCGCTTTTGGAGAGCATTTGTAGGAGGTGTACCGTCAGTCTAGACGAGTCGGAGTTCATAGTTGATTTGATAGTGTTGCATATGTCTGAGTTTGATGTCATCCTTGGTATGGATTGGTTGTCTTCCTACTATATCAGTATTGACTGCTTTATGAAGACAATCAAGTTGCGAGCGTCCGATGGGTCCCAGATGATTGTAGCCACTTCTCAGGGCAACCGATTTGCGGAGTCATTTCTGGCATACATCGAGGAGGTGATGCGACGGGATCAGGGTGTCGATTTATTGGAGACTAGAGTTGTCTCAGAGTATCAGGATGTCTTTCAGGACATACCCGGATTACCTCCTATGAGAGAGGTTGAGTTATGTATTGAGTTGCAGCCAGGCATAGCCCCGATATCCCGCGCACCCTATCGTATGGCACCAGCTGAGATGAGGGAGCTTCAGACCCAATTAGATGAGTTATTAGCTCAGGGTTTTATTCGTCGGAGTTATTCTCTGTGGGGCGCACCGGTCCTCTTCGTGAAGAAGAAGGACGGTAGTATGAGATTGTGCATAGATTATAGAGAGTTGAACAAAGTCACTATCCAGAATAGGTACCCATTACCTAGGATTGATGACTTGTTCGACCAGTTGCAGGGAGCACAGTATTTCTCGAAGATTGATCTTCGTTCGGGCTATCATCAGTTGCGGGTTCGGGTGATGGATATTCCCAAGACCGCTTTTCTTACTCGATACGGATCTTTCGAGTTCTTGGTCATGCCATTTGGGTTAACCAATGCACCCGCGGTATTCATGGACTTGATGAACCGGGTTTTCTGTCCCTTCTTAGATCAGTTTGTGATCGTTTTTATCGATGATATTCTCATTTACTCGAGATTGGAGGCAGAACACGAGGAGCATCTATAGATAGCTTTAAGGACACTACAGGAGCATCAGTTATATGCTAAGTTCAGCAAATATGAATTTTGGCTTTCAGAAGTCAGATTTCTCGGTCACGTCATCAGTAGAGAGGGCATAGCAGTTGATCCAGCTAAGGTTACAGTAGTTCCTGATTGGGAGCCGCCGAAGACAGTGACCGAGATTCGCAGCTTTTTGGGTTTAGCTGGCTACTACAGGAAGTTCATTCAGGACTTCTCGAAGATTTCGACGCCGCTTACATGCCTTACGAAGAAGGGTGTATAGTTCATTTGGAGCATGGAGTGCCAGAAGGTCTTTGATATTTTGAAGGCTAAGTTGACCACGACGACGGTTTTGACCATTCCGAACAGCGATAGGACCTTCGTCATGTATACCAACGCATCGTTGGCAGGCTTAGGAGGTGTATTGATGCAGAGTCAGAGGGTAGTAGCCTATATCTCACGGAAGTTGAGGGTGCATGAGCAGAACTATCCCACTCATGATTTGGAGTTGGCAGCAGTGGTATTTGCACTGAAGTCACGGAGGCACTACCTATATGGAGTGCAGTTTGAGTTATTCAGCAGTGGTATTTGGAACCAGTGCATTTTTGGGAGCTGTGTCAGTGCAACCATCTTGGAGTGATAGAGTTGTCAGAGCTCAGTTGGGGGACTCTTGGATTCAAATCCGAAAGGAGGAGATTTCCAAAGAGCCTAAGGCTGATTGGACCATTAAAGTGGATGGAGGTCTCCGAATGAAGGGTAGACTAGTTACGCCATCCAGTACCGAACTGAAGAGAGAGTTATTCTATGAGGCACACCGTTCTAGGTACACAGTACATCCAGGGACTACTAAGATGTACAAGGACCTGAAGAGGCACTTTTGGTGGAGTGGTATGCGTAGGGAGATTGCAGAGTATGTGGCTAAGTGTTATACCTGTCAGCAGGTGAAGGCAGAGCATCAGAGACCGGCAGGAACACTTCAGCCTTTACCCATCCTAGAGTGGAAGTGGGCAGACATATCCATGGACTTCATTGTAGGGTTGCCGAAGTTGAAGAAGGGGAATGATTCAGTTTGGGTGATTGTGGACCGGTTGACGAAGTCGGCACATTTCATTCCAGTGAGGACCACTTATACCACCGAGGCATATGCGAGGATATTCATCCGGGAGGTAGTTCGACTTCATGGAGTTCCAGACACGATTGTATCGAATTGAGGCTCGGCGTTCACTTCGCACTTTTGGAGGAGTTTTCAGGGCTCTTTTGGCAGCAGTCTATCATTCAGCAGTGTTTTTCACCCCCAGACGGATGGTCAGACAGAGAGAGTAAATCAGGTGTTGGAAGACATTTTGCGAGCTTGTGTCATTGATTTTCAGGGCAGTTGGGAGGATCATATTCCACTGGTAGAGTTCGCTTATAACAATAATTATCAAGCAACGATCGGCATGGCCCCATATGAGGTATTGTACGGGAGACCTTGTAGGTCACCGATATGTTGGGCCGAGCCAGAGGACAGCTTGATGCTTGGGCTGGAGCTGGTGAGGCAGACAACTGAGAAAATAGCCTTGATCAGAGAGAGGATTCTAGCAGATCAGAGTTGACAGAAGAGCTATGCTGATAAGAGACGAAGACCCTTAGAGTTTCAGGTTAGAGACTTAGTTATGCTGAAGGTATCGCCTATGAAAAGCGTGCAGCGATTCGGACGACGGGGAAAGCTTGCGTCTAGATATATTGGACCATTCCAGATTCTGGAGCGTGTTGGAGTTGTGTCATACAGACTAGATCTTCCAGCATCGATGTCTAGTATACACAATGTATTTCATATTTCTATGCTTAAGAAGCACTTACATGATGAGGAGCAACAGAGAGTACTGGATGCACCAGAGGTAGAGCTTCAGGAGGATTTGACTACCGTCGAGATTTCGGTTTGTATTCTTGCCAGGGAGGACAAAAGACTTAGGAACAAGGTTATCCCTTTGGTGAAAGTTTAGTGGAACCGAGGAGACATTGAGGAGATTTCTTAGGAGCACGATGAGGACATGCGTCGCGACTACCCACTCCTGGTTGAATAGGTAAATTAATTTTTATGATATGTATTTTATATTATGTTTACATCTTTGGTTATATTTACATTTAACACTAAAATGTGAATATTTCCATTTAATTCTTAATCTTTTGGAACACATGGTATATATATGGGGGGTTCCTTGTTTGGATTTTTCACCCGATGTACTAGTTCCACTAGATTAGGGTCCGAGCGGGAGTATTACCGTTTTAGATCGTTAGGTATAAATATTTTTATATGTTCATCTAGAAGTTCATATTACAAGATGCGTATGATTTTCCGAATTTTGAGGACGAAATTCTTTTAAGGGGAGAAGAATGTAAAACCCCAAAATTTTTTATAATGAATATGTGTGAATTATTAGTAATAAATAATTTCTTTGTGATAAATAATCATATATATACTAGATGAATGTGATTATCAGTATTTAGGAACTCAACAAGTGTGTATATGGGAGAGATTTTGAGTGGTGTGAGCAGCAGGTTCATAAATCATCTCATCTGGCATTTTTTTCTTCTGAGCGGTCGACCGCATATCAGTCTCGCACTCAGGAAATGTTTTTCCTGTTGTGCGGTCGACCGCCCTGGGTGCGGCGGTCGACCGCCCAACAGGCAGAGAGTTTTCCTGGGTTTGGGTCTTAGCGGGTTTCGGATCGGGTTGTGGGGTTAGTATATATACTAATGGACCCAAGAGAGCCTCTTTTCATCTGAAATCAGAAACCCTAGCCCCTCTCTCTCCCTTCAAACCCTAGTTCTCATTTCTTGGTGATTTGGGAGGAGCTTTGAAGGATTTTTCAGCGGATTTTGGTGGGATTCAGCGAAAGGGATCATCATCTTTCAGATCTAGGGTTCTATTCTCATCAGAGGCGAGTAACATCTCGCCCAACTTCACCCTCTTTGTTTTTTAATGCTTTATTTGAGTTTAATTCAGTTTTATTGAGCCTAAATCGTATTTTATGAGTAGAAAATAGATCTTTTTGGTATATGATGTGAAGAACCAAGTATTTCAAATTTAAATGCTCACCAACAAATTTTTATTTATGAGATCTAGATCTGAAAATGTTTTTAGCAAAAGTAAAATCTTGTTTTCACTGTTTTAAAAATATCTAAATCATGTTTATATGTTTGGGATCTTTGTGATAGATTTTAAATGTTTAAAATTAGTTGTTTTCTGCCAAATAACCTACTAGAAACATTAGTATTTCAATATAAATCAGAAATCATAAGTTTGTATGTGTTTCGAAGCTGACAGAAACTCAAATCTGGGTTTCTGTCTGCTTCGCGGTCGACCGCGTCAGACGCAGCGGTCGACCGTTAGGCGCGCGGTCGACCGACATGACCACAACGGTCGACCGCCGATCAATTTTGAGCATAGTGGTTTTGGCGCCGCGCGCGGTCGACCGGAGTGGCCTCTGCGGTCGACCGCCGCACAGTTTTGACCACTGATTGTTTTGTTGTATATTTTTGGTGCGTTCGAGTGCTTTCCTCGATTATCTGACTTTAGTTCTTAGTTTTACTGAGTATCTATGCATGATAGATGACCTGGAATACCAGTTTAGAATCACACACCGAGTTAAGTGTGAAACTTGTATAAGTAGATCTTACTATGTATATCAGTAATACTTACTCAGTTGCACAGTCCTCGTGTTGGACTATAATCCATAGAAGTCCTTGTGTTGGACTATAATCCATTTCAGTCCTCGTGTTGGACAATTTCCCATTTATCTCGTGTGTTGGGGAATCTCTATATCTAATTCATGTATTGGACATTTTTCTTAACCCTGTATGTGGCATTTCACATGAGTTATGACATTACACTTATGTAGAATATGACGTGACATATATGTAGAGTATGATATGACACTTATGTAGAATACGACATCGTATTTATGTAGGACATAACATGATACTGTATTTATGTTCTGAGATGGGTTGTATTTCTTTTACTTATTATTGTTCACGTATTAGACTCCGGGTTTGGAGTGATTAGCTGTCTATTGTAGTCATGTATTATTTTGGAGCTCCATTGTAATTTTTGTTTGACATTTGAGGACTACTCTCTAGATGTTGTGAAGGCTATATGCCTTATTTCCTTCACTCAGATATTTTGTATTTTGAGAATTGTTAAGGATTTCAGTTTATCTACTTCAGTCATTGACTATGTATTTCCGAGGAGTGGCAGAACCGTTGACACCAGATGCTTGGGCGTATGCTGGACGATGAGATATCTATGTGGTTGTTATCATTTTATCAGTCATCACTTGTATTATCTTTTACTTGCTTTTGTACCTACACCTGTTGTTGACTCTACTAGATAGATGTTAATTGTGATGGTGAAACATGTTATTGCATGGTGTAGTGCATGGCAGGTTTGACATTCTTGATTTTACCTTGGACTGCAGCCTTGTGTGAACCCAGGGGCGTCACACTCAGTGACTGAGATTCATAGATTTTTGGGACTAGCAGGATATTATAGAAGATTTTTTAAGGACTTTTCCCAATTAGCAGCCCCTTTAACTTATCTGACTTTTAAGAATGTCAAATATATATGGAGTGAGAAATGCGAAGAATATTTTCTGGAGTTGAAGAAATGGTTGGTAACCGCTCCTATCCTCACTATCCCTATGAGTTCTGATAAGTTTGTGATATATAGTGATCCATCTTCCGGACGTTTAGGTTGTGTTCTGATGTAGAATGAGAAGTAGGTGGCTTATGCCTCTAGGCAATTGAGGCATCATGAGAAGAACTACCCAACTCATGATTTGAAATTGGCTGCTGTGATTTTTACCCTGAAGATATGGAGACACTATCTATATGGGGTATCATGTGATATTTATACATATCACAAGAGCCTAAAGTATATATTTACTTAGAAGGAGATTAACTTGAGACAAAGAAGATGGTTAGAATTGCTGAAAGACTATGATGTAAATATCCTTTACCATCCAGGTAAAGCTAATGTAGTAGCAGATGCACTCAGTTGGAAGAATCATATTGCATCAGCTTGTTTGCTAACTAATCAAGCTGAGTTAAGTAAGGAGCTTGAGAGAATGGAGATTAAAGTTAGAAAGTATTCTTCTGAAATGAAGATTTGTCGGATAAGCTACAACCTACTCTGTTGGACCAAATCAAGGAGTGACAGAAGGAAGACAATGAGCTAAGTGAGATAAGGAAGAAGGTGGAACAAGGAAAACATTCAGACTATCAGATTCAAGATGGTGTTTTGAAGATGGGTAATCGCCTTTGCGTACCCAATGATGGGGAGCTTAAGGATCAGATATTTAGAGGAAGCTCACCAGACCCTATATGCTCTTCATCCGGGTAGCACTAAGATGTATCAAAACCTTCGACAAAACTTTTGGTGGAACCACATGAAGAAGGAGATAGCTGAATTTGTGTCAAAGTATTTAACATGCCAACAGGTAAAGATTGAACATCAGAAACCATCGGGACTATTACAACCTTTGCCCATCCCAGAATGGAATTGTCAGATAAGCCTACAACCTACTCTGTTGGACCAAATCAAGGAGCGACAGAAGGAAGACAAGGAGCTATGTGAGATAAGGAAGAAGGTGGAACAAGGAAAATATTCAGACTTTAAGATTCAAGATGGTGTTTTGAAGATGGGTAATCGCCTTTGTGTACCCAATGATGGGGAGCTTAAGGATCAGATATTGAGAGAAGCTCACCAGACCCTATATGCTCTTCATCCGGGTAGCACCAAGATGTATCAGAACCTCCGACAAAACTTCTGGTGGAACCGCATGAAGGAGGAGATAGCTGAATTTGTATCATAATGTTTAACATGCCAACAGGTGAAGATTGAACATCAGAAACCATCAGGACTATTACAACCTTTGCCCATCCCAGAATGGAAATAGGATCACATCACCATGGATTTTGTTACTGGACTACCCCGCTCAACAGAAGGAGAGGATGCCATATAGGTGGTAGTTGACCGCCTGACCAAATCAGCACACTTCATACCCTACAAGATGTCGTATACCATAGAAAAGTTGACCAGCTTATACATTGATGAGATCATGAAGCTCCACGGGATTTCCATATCCATTGTATCAGATCGAGACCCTCGTTTCACCTTAAGATTTTGGAAGAGTCTACATCAAGCTTTAGGGATTGGACTAAAGTTTAGCACATCAACACATTCTCAGACTGATGGACAATTCGAGAGAACGATACAAACTCTGGAGGACATGCTGAGAGCTTACACCTTAGATTTTGGAGGCAATTGGGCTACGCACTTGCCGCTAGTAGAGTTTGCCTACAACAATAGCTTTCATTCTAGCATTAGCATGGTACCTTATGAAGCCCTATATGGGAGGCGATGCAGATCCCCTATCTGTTGGGAAGAGACTGGTGATCGTCAAATACTTAGACCAGACATAATCTAAGAAACGACTGAGAAGATCCAAACCATTCGGCAACATATGCAGACGGCACAAAGTAGGCAAAAGAGCTATGCAGATCGACGATGCAAGGACCTAGAATTCCAGGTTGGTGATCATGTGTTTCTAAAGTCTACACCCATGAAAGGAATATCAAGAGGTGGTAAGAAAAGCAAACTCCGTCCGAGATACCTCGGGCCATTCGAAATTTTGGAGAAGATCGGACCTGTGACCTACCGGCTAGTTCTGAACCCAGAATTGAAGAAGATTCATAATGTGTTCCACATCTCGAACCTGAAGAAGTACATACCAGACCCAGGACACATCATTTCACACCAAGCCTTGCCCCTGCGGGAGGATCTATCTTATGAAGAACGACCGGTTCGAGTGCTAGGCTTTAAGGAGAAGCAACTGAGAAACAAGTCCATAACACTAGTTAAAGTCTTATGGAACAATCGAGGTATTGAGGAGGCAACATGGGAACTAGAGTCTGAGATATGAAAAGTATATCCACATTTATTTTGAGGGTACGTGTAAATTTCGGGGACGAAATTCCCTTAAGGGGGGAAGTAATGCAACATTCCATTTTTTTCCTTTCGTTGATCGGATACCGTTATCGATACCAATTCATAAGTTAGTAAATTCTTTCCTTTATTGTGTCCCAGATAATCTACTAGCATGAGAATTTTAAACTTAGCTAATTTTCATATTATGATTTAGTTAACGAAGTTATAGCATGCATACAAACTTAGCATGTAAACCTAAACCAACCATGCTCTTAACTTTAGTTAGAGATAACCCAATTATTAAATACCTAATTTGAAACCCTCTAATTAACATAGCTATTTAAATAGTTCAGCCAGGATAGTAGTGGGTGAAATTTTGCACAAAACCCCTCAACTTTGGCCAAATTGAAGATTTCTCTTCACATGTGCTTATATATATGTGCCCTCCACCTCTCATTTTTCCATTTAAGAAGAAAAATCTCTTCAAAACCTACTCCCTCTCCTTTGAACTTCCCCAGCACCTCTCCTCTTATAAAAAAAGAAAAAAAAAGATTCCAAAAGCCTTCATCTCTCAAGAACATTGAAGAAGAAGGAGTGGAGAAAGAAGGTAGTTGAGGACTTTGGAGGAGGAAGTGGAGCAAGTCCAAACCCTAGGTAAAATTCTCTATTGCATGTTGTCATTAAGGATATTAGAACTAAAATTATATGATTTAATTTAAATTTAGTCTTGCATGTAACATTTTAGGGCATGCATGTCAATTTATCTTGAAACAGAATTTCGTGCAGAAATTCCAACATGATACACTATCAGTAAAAAGATCATAACTTTCTTTATATATATCCAAATGAAGAAATTCTTTCTGTTCTAGAAACTATACATTTGTGGGTTTCATTTGAGACTCTGTTTATTTAATTCTAAAATCATTTACTAGTTTGAAAATATGATTTAACTCAGTGCATATGTCTAAAATTGTCTGCCTGAGTTATGTCCTTTGTAAAGAGCATATATCTCAACATATACCATACATGCATGAAATTCTTTCTGTTCTAGAAACTACACATTCTTGGCTTTCATTTGAGACTATGTTTGTTTAATTCTAAAATCAATTACTAGTTTGAAAGTATGGTTTAACTCAGTGTATGTGTTTGAAACTGTCTGCCTGAGTGATGTCCTTTGTAAAGAGCATATATCTCAACATATACCATGCATGCATGAAATTCTTTCTGTTCTAGAAACTACACATTCGTGGCTTCCATTTGATACCCTGTTTGTTAAATACTAAAATCATTTACTAGTTTGAAAGTATGGTTTAACTCAGTCAATGTGCCTAAAACTGTCTTCCTAAGTTATGTCCTTTGTAAAGAGCATATATCTCAACATATACCATGCATGCATGAAATTCTTCTATTCCTAAAACTAGACTCAATTGTCCTTCTGTTGATGTGAGTTTGAATTAATTCGAATAATGTTTGTTAAGTCTAAACCTAGTTCTAATAGCTAGTATATATACTGGAAATTTTAGTCTACCCCCTGTGTTGTTTTGCATGTAACATGCATTATAAAAATTAAAATTTGATGAAACTAATGGGACATGGAATCTAATCCATCATATCACTTATATACCAATTTTGAGATCATTTTCGTAGTGTAAATACCTGAAATAAATTATTCATTCCAGATAGTAATCTCTATTTTTCTGCTATAGTTTTGATAGGTGTAGTTTGTTGAGAGCATAACACTTACTATACACTATGCATTGTTGTAATATTTTTATATTATAAAATTAGACTCATAATGGAGTCATTTGGAGCTAGTTTCATGTATTTTGAACATCAATTGTTATACCATCCATTTACCTAAATCTGCTGCATATACACTACTGGTGCTGCTGTGCATGCTAGAGATATTGAATGTAATCATCTAGAGTATAGCTTATACCATAATATAAGTTTTAAGTTAGAAAATTATAAAAGACATAGTGTTTAGAATCTCATATGGGTATACATGTATATAGGACAGAGAATCTTGGATTCATTCGTTGGCCGAGAGGATCCCGGCATAATCACATGTATATAGGACAGAGAATCTTGGATTCATTCGTTGGCCGAGAGGATCCCGGCATAATCGGTAGGTATTTCATTGTTCCCTCTCAAGTCTTTAAGAGTTCGATTGATTACTTTCTTGAAATTCCTGCGAGTTAGTTTCCCATGCTAATTTTTATATCTTATCACTCCTATAATATTTCTATTTGATTCACTTCATACGTTGACTCTTTGTGATTTCTTAGTCATTGTCATCCTAATGTTGTTTATATCAGTTTTATATATCTTTGATATCCTCGAAAGATTATATTGCAACATTTCGACTTTCTTTGATGATTCGACTATTGGTAATGATAATATTCCATTCTTTGTTAATAATTGATAGTCTATATTCATGGATTATGCCCTGTGTGAAGTAAGATTCACCGGGGGTGGTAATAGTAATGTGTCCCGGTAAGGACAATGCCTTGTGTGAGGACGATCACCGGTGGGTGTATAAAGGCATGCGCGGTTTATTGATTATCCTATGATTGGGGAGTTTCGAATCCTAAATATTAGACCTTGATTATTCATTTTTACATGTTATTTCATTTCGGTCAATGATAGCGATATAAGAATGGCAACTTAATGTTGAGATCTCTTTGTTCAAGTTTGATATCTATGTCTATCATTTTCATTCGTTCCCTTATGTTATGCCCGAGATTTTTATGGTTACCTATTGGGCCTTAGGCTCACCCCTATTGTTTCTGAATCCACTCACAGGTTATACTACAAGCAAGGATAAGGGGATTGCAGACCCTGAAGTTGAAGATTAGCTCCGAAGGAAACTCTTAGTAGGAGTTAATTTATGTTCACTTTTGTAGTATTTTTGACTAATAAAACCTGTATTAATGTTGTAGCCACTACTATAATTATAATATTTTGTAGTTCCCTTTAGTGTTCCTCTATTTTGGTATTCTATGGACTCTGCTGTCAACCTCGTGATCCTGAGTATTCCATATACATCTCCACTGCCTTATTTTTTGCCCTTTAGTATATCTATTGTGATGTGCGTAAAGATTTAGCATGTTGACTATTTTTATTACAGATAGGTCATGCGTCAAATTTTTATGTACCTCCCTGAGGGGCGTTACAAAGTAGAACTCCATAAAATGAACTAACATCAATATTTAAGCACAAAATTCTTATCTAAAAAACAGCAACAAGTTCAAATTCAAAATCTCAACACTAAATATTGAAATTAGGGGTTTTTTCGATTGGGGTCGTACCTTAAGACGGTTTTCCTTTGTCCGGCAATGTGATCTTTGTCCAACAACATCATCTTTGTCGAGCTACTCTTCGTACAACTAGGGTTCGTCGTCGTCGAGCTTGGGTTCATCCCCGTCATCTAGATTCATGTTTAGGGGAGGTCTGTAGGGGTTTGACTTTAGGTTGAGGCTCTAAAACTCAGTTATGAAAAAAACCAAGTTGTTTTTAAGCGGGAGAGTTTTAGTTTAGATCATTTTCATCATTTTTGTTCCAACTTAACACAAAAATAAATGTTACACTAAAATTAGCATCAAAGTGATATGGGTTTGAAACTTTAGGGTATCGACGTGCTGAGATACTTTATGGTATCATACTATCATAGTGATAAAATTTCTAACTTTAGGACTCAAAGTGAATCTAAGCCATATATATACGTAAAGATGAAAGGTTTCTTTAAAAAGAGTGTGAATACTGCAATTGATCATTTTTGATATGGTCATTATAAACTTACTCTATAATTTAGTCTTGCCTTTTAAAATCTTTAGGCCTCAGCGTACAAGGTTGCATATAATGAGTGGATTATGTCTCGCAAGTCAAGTGCTCAGATTGATAGAGGCACAATGGAACCGAAGTATACCGGGTGCTATCGATCTGGGGCTGCAAATAACTGCTTTGATTACATATTTTTCTCCGGTATGTAACTTTAACCATTTATCCTTATGAGCATTATACCATTATAATGCATCTTTTATATTAGTTGTGTTTTATCTAGAGAATGCACTATCATGCCTTGGTGTGTCCAAGTTGTTTAGAAATGAGCATATGCCATCTTGGACGGTCGCGTCCGACCACCAGGGAATGGTTGCCTTTTTTACTTGTTATATCTGGTTTGCTATTTAATTTAATATTGGCCTAGAAAGTTGATTGTTACTATTTAGGATTTTTTGCAAATATATCCTCCAAATATCTATATTTGCAAATTTACGTCCAACTTTAGATATTTACAAAATTATACCCCCTAAAAAAATCTTTCACAATGAATGAGAATACCCCTCATCTAACACTGCTTGGATATTATTTGCTACATTAATATCTATGATATGCAATGACTAAACTACCACCAATCTCATTTCCTTCCTCATGAGTCATGACCATAGGATATGAAGATGATGCATACAAGTGTAGTAAAAGTTTCAATTTTATAGGACGCTCAGTCAGCCAGTTAAGTTTCTAATGAATTGTGAAAAGAAAAATTGAAAATGGTGTGAGGTGGTGAGATGGTATCAAACAACTAGAATGCTTTTGATATATATACCATTTTTCCTTAACAAGATGCCATCTAAGTATACGATACGACATGTGATTTTGTTCAAACACCTGTTGGTCAAGATCCATCTTTCATAACTCCAGATAATGTTTCATTCCTCACTCCACTTTAGCGAGAACCAAGAAAATTAAAAACCCTTAGCAATGACGAAGTCCTCCGTGCTACTTCCCTCCCCTTCCAACTCAACATTAGATCTTGTCATCACCACCTCAAGTTTCAGCCCCCAGTTCTTAACCATAAGGACATGCAGGATTTTTAGGTATTTTTCAATTTTGCTGAAAGCACTTTGATTTGGTGACAAAACAGTGAAAGGCATGAGAATGGAGTGTATCTTTAGAAATTAATCTATAAATTGTTAAAAGTTGAATGTTTTTACTATTGAGGTATAGAAAAAAACTAGTCTGAAAGAGTTTTTTTTGGAGGAGAGGGTATGTTTACAAATATTTGGATTTAGAGGGTAAATTTGCAAATATGAATGATTTAAGGGTATATGCAAAACCCTTATTATTTCTTGTCTCACAAAATCTTGTCTAAATAGGATATGAAGATAGCGCTCTATCACAAGTGTGAGCGGCACGACCTACGTAGGTTGGATGGAGATTGCTTGACTAATTGCTAACATGTGGTAATGTAAATATGGATGATTTATTGAAAAGCACATCAATAAAAACCTGAACTTTTAGGGGATAAAGTTTATATATGCTTTTAGTGCAGGTTAATGAGTAACCATTCCTTTGAAATTTAGAAAGTTCATTATTGCTGCCCATTCAAAGAGGCCAACTGTTGCATCCTTTCTGCATCATGTTCTTAAAGCTAGACCAATATGAAGACCTTAAACGTGCTAAATTAATTATTTGTTTCACTTAGTGATGCTAAACTCCAAATTATTGTGCTAAAATAAAGAGACTCAGCTTGGTTTAGAAACCTCATTAATATCCTTTCTTTGTAATGTATGTTCTGTTATATATGTTTATTTTTTGTTCCTAAATGTTTGGTGTTTCTTTTGTATTTTTAGACTTTATTTATTTGTGATCGGTATGTCCATACAAATCTAAAGATTATAAATAGGAGACCAGTTTGGAAATCACAGAGTTTTTATAACTTAATCCCTTTGCTACAACTTAACCAACCCTAAATAAAGATTCACAATCCTAACCAGCGGAGCATGCCTAATGGAGTCTATGCAGGCAAACTGAATTTTATTATTCATATTAGCTTATCGAATATCTAGCTCTTGATAGGTACTACCCTATAGAAGGAGAAGCTTTTTGGTTGAGTTTAAATATTTAGTACCAATCTCAATGTTCTACTTGACTCTCAAAAATAAGAATATTATCATGATGTACAAGTATGAATGATACTCTTCTAGTTGTATGGATAGCCGAAGAAAATGCAACCAAGGACTATTTAAAACTCCTTCAAATAAAACGAATTGTCTGAGAATTGGATAAAGAATTAGCTTATCTAGCATCACGGACATCATAAAAAATCGTAGAGGTTAAAGATTTGTTCTTGAGGCACTTGAATCCATTATTTGTGGAGCATATTGAGCATATTCTATGTAGATCATCAATCTACTTTACAAGTAAAAACTTATTCTATTATATTACTTGATTAATATAATATGTTATAAATCTTTTGTATCTTTTATGAGTGTTGTTAGGAGGACCTAAAAATAGGATAGGTTGAGGGAACAAGTGAGTTGGCATACAACGAGATGTCTCAATATTAATTCAACATTGAATTATTAGTAAAGGTAATTTTTTCGATAAAACCATCACTTATTATTTTTTTCGAACTCAATAGAATCCATTTTTTCTCCATAACCTTCTTCCTTGCCTCCATTGCCGAGGGTAGTTCGAAGACGGAATGAATAAAGTCAGAGAGAACAAGATTACATCTAAGGATAAAGAAAAAAGAATCCTACTTTGATTGGCCTGATGTGATCTGACCATTAAAGGGGACATTTTCTTTTTGTATTTCTCATGTTGGATTGAAATCTTCTTGATCCAAGGTTGTTCTTTTCCAATGTTTCTTGATGTGATCCACCAGCTTCCTCTAATCTAAGAATAATTACGGAACCAACAACAATTTTTACTCACTACATATTTCTCTTTTGCTTTATTGATTTGAGGAATTAATTTCACTTGTTGATTAATGTTCACATTTATGAGACACTCTATTTGATTATTGATCTTGTGATGGACCCTACTACCATTGACCAAAATCTTATTTCCTTCTGCATTGTTGATGTTGATTAGGTGATTAAGTTTGGAAAAACTAATTACTAGAGCGACTCATTCCTGTTTGTTTCTTTGATTAGTTCAATTTGTTGATCTTAATCAATCTGAAACATACAATATATAACCGTGATTGATTCAAAGAGATTAATTATAACAAGAACGGAAGCATACCTGAATCCATGATGAATTTGTACGGATCTGAATTAGGGTTTGATCTTATAATCTTGAGGGTTTCTCTTTTAGATTTCTCTTTAGATGGGGATTAAGAGAATTAGAGAACGTAACCTCAGGTTAGGAACCATAACCCCATTATTTATAGATATTATACTTTTATAATTTGGCCCATCATCAAATTATAATTACAACCTAGTATTTGCACAATTAACCTAAGATTAAATTTAATACCTATTGACCCAAATTATCTAATTGATCACTTTATGTGGATCAGCCTTAAGGATAGCAATACACACTAATATAACATATGTACCCATAACAAAATTTAATCCAATAATCTCCTACTTGGGCACCATATGTTTCCTTAAAGTGTGTACAACCTTATGAGCTCAGAATTTGCTATCACAAATAAGGGTATTTCCAAACAATCTCGTCTATTGATTATATCTATATAGGATCAAAGCGGTTTTCGTCACATTTATCATGACTAAACCCATTAATGGTCATATATACCAATACAATCAAATGACATAGATCAATCATGGATGTGTAGCATGAAAATTACATGCAATATGATCTGTACATGTCTATTTTCAACTGGTCCTACCTTAAACTTTAGTGAGATCAATTCCAAACAAAATGTTATAGAATGTATGAACTGAATACTTTATTCTGATCAGACAAAACAACCAAACAAAAAGCATAAAAAATTACAAACTCCCACTAAATCATGACATCCTCAAATAATACAACACTCACATGAGCAGTATGCTCATGAAAGACCTTGGGTGGCAATCCTTTAGTAAGAGGATCAGCTATCATAGAGTTTGTCCTAATGTGCTCTATGGATATCTGTCCACTCTGCACCATTTTCTTTCACAACTAGGAACTTAATGTCAATGTGTTTTGACTTAGTCAACTCCTGTTATTATTAGAATACATAACCGCTAATTTATTATCACAAAATAACTTAAGTGGTCTTTTAACATTTCCAGAATGCACAGTCCAGTGATAAAATTTTGTAGCCATATTCCCTGATTAGATGCCTCATAGCATGTTACAAACTCTGCTGCCATAGTGGAGGGAGCTACAAGTGTCTGTTTGACACTTTTTCAGGATATAGCTCCTCCTGCTAACATATAAATATAGTCTGATGTAGACTTTCTGCTATCTTGGCATTTAGCAAAATCAGAATTAGAGTATCCAATAATTTCCAACTGTTATAATTTTCTATATATAAGCATATAATCTTTTGTTTTTTAAAGATACCTCATAATTCTTTTGACTGCTATCCAATGATCCATACTAGGGTTGCTTAAGTATCTGCCTAACATACTAATAATGTACCCAATATCCGGATGCGTACACACCTGAGCATACATTAAACTTCCTACAACCAAAGCATAAGGAATCTTCTGCATTTCCTGAATTTCAATGTTACCTTTGGCGCACTGATTGAGACTAAACTTTTCTCCTTTAGCAACAGGGGTCTCACGTGGTCTGCAGTCTTGTATACCCAACCTTTTGAATACTTTATCGATATAGTTTTTTTTATGATAATCCAAGTATAACTCGAGAACAATCTGGATGTATTTGGATTCCTAATATAAAAGAGGCATCCCCAGGATCTTTCATCTCAAAATTCTTTGAAAGAAATCTCTTGGTTTCGTGCAACATGCCTATATCATTACTGGCAAGCAATATGTCATCGACTTACAGAACCAAAAAAATATACTTACTCCAACGGAACTTGTGATATACATAGTCATTAATAATATTAATCTTAAAACCAAACGAGATAATTATTTGTTGAAACTTGTGATACCATTGACGAGGAGCTTACTTGAGTCTATAGATGGATTTTCTTAATTTGTAAACCATATTCTTCAGGTCTCCTGACACAAAGGTTTTTGGTTGCACCATGTAGATCATTTCATCAATATCTCCATTGAGAAATACAGTCTTAACATCCATCTGATGTAACTCAAGATCAAAGTGAGCAACAAGCATCATTATTGCTCTGAAAGAGTCTTTTAATAAAACTAGAGAGAAAGTCTCTGTATAATCAATGCCTTCCTTTTGAGTATAGCCTTTAGCTACAAGACGTGCCTTATATCTCTCCACATTACCATTTGTATCTCGCTTGGTTTTAAATAGCTATTTACAACCAATTGGTTTTGCGCCTTCTAGCAATGGGACAAGTTCCCAAACCTTATTGTCTTGCATAGAATTGTACTCTTCATTCATAGCATCAATCCACTTTTGAGAGTTAGAACTTTTCATAGCTTGATGGAAGTTAATTGGATCATCCTCCAACATTCTATTATTTTTCTCATGTTCTTGTAAAAATATAATATAATAATCCGGAATAGAATTTCTCATTTCTCTAGTGGATCTCCTTAATGACACTGGTTCTTGAGATTGTTGAGTTTGTTCTTCTGGAATAGGGGGTTATTCAACATTGTCTTCTTAAGGTTCCGGATTAACTTCTTGATCAATAACAGGTATAGGAACCTGAATATCATCAAAAGTGACTGTATGAATTAGATCTGAAGCTAATTGTTCCTCAAAAGCAATGTCTCTAACATTATTTCTCCTCCAAACTCAACGTCCTCAAGAATGTTATTGTTCCCATCTCAAAAATAATCCTGAGTGTGGGATGATAAAACTTATAGCCCCTAGATCATTTAGAGTAACCAATAAAGTAGCTGCTAACTATATTGGAGTCAAATTTCTTTTCATTTGGCCTATAAGGTCTTGCCTCAACAGGACATCCCTAAATGTGTAAATGCCTTAAACTGGGCTTTGGACTAGTCCAAAGCTCTTAATGTATTTTTGCAGCTACTTTACTTGGTACTCTGTTTAGAATGTAAGCTGTAGTCATTAATGCTTCTCCCCAGAGTGACTCTGGTAAAGAATAATGAGAAATCATACTTCTTACAAAATCTTTAAGAGTCCTATTTCATCTTTCAGCTACACCATTCATGCTGAGTGACCTTGACATGGTGTACTATGGGACGATACCATATTCCTCTAGGAATTTAGCAAATGGTCCTGAATGTTGTTCACCTGAACCATCATATATGCCGTAGTATTCACCACCACGATCAGATCTAACGGTTTTAATCCTTTTGTTGAGTTGATTCTCGACTTCAGCTTTAAAAACTTTGAACATGTCCACGGACTCAGATTTCTCATGAATGAGATATAGGTACCCATAACGTGAGTAATCGTCTATGAATGATATAAAAATGAATGAGATATAGGTACCCATAACGTGAGTAATCGTCTATGAATGATATAAAATATTATTGATCATTCCAAGATGCCATAAATATAAAATATTATTGATCATTCCAAGATGCCATAGGGAATGACCCACAAATATCTGTATGTATTAATTTTAAAACTTCTGAAGATCTATTGGAACCTAATCTCTTAACATTGGTTTGTTTTCCCTTGATATATTCAACACAAACGTTAAAATTTGAAAAATCAAGAGAATCCAAAATGTCATCAGTCAGAAGACGCTCAACTCTACCTTTTGATATATGTCTCAAGCGCTTATGTCATAATGCCGCTGAATTTTCCTTATTTATTTTACGCTTAGTACCACGTGATTCCACATGCAAGATTTCATTATAAGAAGCAATTATATCAAGCAAATATAGGTTATCATAAGTACTTAAGAAACCAGTTCCCACAACATTTGAATTTAAAGATAAATAAAATTGATTGTTTCCAAATGAACAATAATAACCTGATTTGTCCAATACAGAAACAGAAACCAAATTCCGTCTAAAAGACGGTACTACAAAAGTATCTTTTAAATCCAAATAAGAACTAGTTCCTAACAGCAACCTAAAGTGCCTAATTACATCTGCACCTACCGATTGTCCATCGCCCATAGTATCAAGGAGTACACTTATGTGAGTAGTAACACCAGATTCTAACCACCAAGTGTTTCTAGGTACTGAAACTAAATTAACCTCAGAACAGACCAAAGTAAGGAACATATCTTTCTTAGTACGTCAGTGTGATATTTGGTACAATCCTTCTTTACATATCGAGCCTTATTATAGAAGAAACAACCCTGATCATCCTTATGTTGTTTCTTCTGAATTTGACCCATAGCAGCTTCATTTTTAGTTTTCCCTTTCTTGCTCTTATCCTTAGAGACATAGGCCAAATAAGCATTCTTAGTCTTATCTTGCTTCAACCTATCTTCTTCTTACACACAATATAAAATAAGCTCATTTAGAGTCCATTTCTCTTTTTGGTAGTTATAACTGACCTTAAATTGATTAAATTGTGCAGGAAAAGACAACAAAACCAGATTCACCAGTAACTTATCACAAAGATCTAGTTTAAGTTCCTTAAGTTTTGAAGTAATATGAGACATCTTCATGATGTACTCCCTGATATTTTATTTGCTCATATACTTCATTGAAATCAAGCGAGCTAAAAGCGTGCTTGTTTCTACTTTCTCGTTTTTAGCAAAATGCTTCTCAATTTCGGTAAGGAAATCTTTGGCTTTAGTAATCTCTTCGGATTCTATGCTCCTGAAGGCTTCTGGAATGTCGCACTTAAGGATTATTAGACTCATGTGATTTGAACGCTCCCACTTCTCATACTCCTTCTTTGTATCAGAAGTGCTATCCGCATTAAGAGATTAGGGTTGTTTGGTCCTTAATGCAAGGTCTAGATCCATACAACCAAGAACAATTAAAATGTTCTCTTTCCAAACCTTAAAATTTGTCTCATTGAGCATGGGAATTAAATTGATGTTAGCAAAAAATATTACAGTAGATGCATTAGCTAAAATAAACAAAAGATTTTCACATTATTAACCATAATTAGTAATTAATAAAATTCAAATAATAACAAATCACATCTCAATATATCTAGTACAATATTAATATTAAGTCTTTGGACAGTAATATTAATTGTAAGTGATACATTGTTGTAATGATCAAACACTGACAATAACTCATATCAAACAATAAAACTATCTTTGGATTGATTTATTATTCACATGTAAACCTTATAATTGTCACACGTTTATCATCGTAGATGTGTATACGGTCTAAATAAATATTAATCTTCCTTTGGACCGATTAAATATTTACACGAAAACATACATACAAACATCTAACATCCCTCATGAACAATCTACACAAGAGATGTTACTTTGGCAACATCTTATTTCAATTAATCAATTGGAATGAGAGACACAATTAATACCTTAGTGTCATTTTATTTGAATTAAATAATTGATTAACTACCCAATTTAATTTAATTCATATTAAATAAATTTCTAAAATTTATTTGAAAAGTTCAAATAAATTTCCCTATTTTAATTAAGCATAGAGAAAAGGCCCATAAATTTAAAGGCTTACTTTTAATCCACAACTTAATTAAAATAGGCACAAAACAAAAATAAGATCACTGTCCTATTAATTAAAGGCCCCAAACTTAATAAGTTAAAGACCTAACTTAAGTGGGCTTTGGACTGTGATTTCTCAAAGAGAATCGCCCGCAACCTTGCCCTTATACCTAACGAATCTCGCCAAAAAATTCCCAAATGCAAGCCAAAATCACGAAGCTCACCTTCAGTTCGAAAACTTGCCTAAACCGAATTTTGAGCTCGCCTATAGTCGAGCGTTTGAAAACTCGCCTGTAATCGAGTCCAAGCTCGCCTAAAATTTGTAGGATCTGGTCTAATACAAGAGTAGGATCTACGAAAGCTTATAACAAAAACACTAGAGAGCCTTCATTAGTGTTACTTAATAAGAGTTTGCAAGGTGTGCTATAAATTGTAAGAAAGATTGGTAACAATCTTAGAAAATGAACATCACAAACACAAGCATATATACTGGTTCCACCTCCCCGATGTACATCCAGTCCCCAAGTAAATCCTGCTTGAGATTTTCACTATAATTTTGAAACCTTACAAAATCAAAAGCAAACCTGACCAATTTGCAAGACCATGCAAATTACAACTCCAATTGACAAAACCATGCCAATTACACACTGATCTCTAGACCAAGAGATCAACCCTCTTAAAAACGAGATAAACTTTCCTTGTAGCAAGAATAAAAATCCAATCCTATAAACCTTGATATGGATGTGAACGTGTAATAGTAGCTTATGAATCTTTTTGACTCTCTGAATATTGCCTAAACAATCTCTAAGAATGATGGTAACAAAGGCAATATATTGAAAAACTCTCTTTTTCTGAAACTTAGAACTGAAAACAGGAAACTTGAGAGTTAATTTGCACAATATATGAATCTTATAAGTGCAAATGATGGATGGCAATTTCTGAACATAGAACCTATTTATAGCCCTTGAAAAGATAAGTTTTTAACCCAAATAAATGGATAAAATGACTATAAACAGTCATAAACTCAAACTTGAAATGTCAGAAAAAACTGTCTCTGTAGTCGACTATAACTCTTAGTAATCGACTATACTAGAGTTAACTACACTGAGTTCAAACAGACTCTGTGAAGTCAGAACATTTCTTAGTAGTCAACTACAAAGGTTCTAGTCGACTAATTTGTAAATTAGAAGTTCTGGAAATTCTGAACTGACACTAAGTAGTCGACTACACTATTATACACTAGTCGACTAATCTGAATTTTGACAGAAAGTGATATTCAGACTGAGTCTTGAGTAGTCGACTATTAATGCTATTAGTCGACTACTAAGGTATAGATATAAGATATTTGATATGTTTTAAGACTGATTCAATATCTATAACCTCTAATGGTTAACTTAGGGGATTTTTATAGTTAACTACATATTAAGCATGTGTTAGTGTGTTCTAAACGCTATGTGTGTATGTGTGTGAGTGATCAAGGCTTGTACAAATTTCTAAGCAAAGAAAATGTGAAAAATTACATTTTGACATTTACGTATAATTCTTGAGTATCCCTTTGAATATCATTGTTTATTTAGCTCTGATACTACAAAACAAATATTAGCACATAATACACACAACATGTAATATTTGTTATCATAAAAAAAATCATATCTTGGGGTCAAGATACCCAACATTCTCCCCCTTTTTGATGATGATAAATATAAATTGTTAAGATATATATATAAAAATTTTAATCCCCCTGCAAGAAATCATTAGATAAAATCTTTTACTCCCCTTGCATCAAAGCATTAGTAAAAAAATTATTTTTCTATATAACTCCCTATTTGTCATTAGTAAAAAGAAATAAACATAATTCTAGTTAAATTCATTTTTTTTCTGGGTACATTAATAAAAACATTAAGTACTTTGGTACCCTTTTTATATTAGATCCTTAGGATTAGCCCTTAGGAATCCAAATCCACTTGGAATTTAGTTTTCCCTTGTTAACAAAAATATAATTAACAGAATTTCATATGTTTTTCTTAAAATTTGAAATATACACATTTCTATCATGTAACCAAATATCTTTAGGTACCCAAATGAACATAAATTTCTTATGTAAAGATACTTTATGACATGATATATAATGTGTTCTATTAACATATTCGTTTTTCTTATGAACATATCCTAATCCAAACTTTTGATTAGAAGACTTTTGAAAATATAATAAATTAGTTAAGTCTTCTTTTCCTTTGTTAAATTTGTTAACATTTAAAGATAACTCTTCATATTTAACTCTAAGTGAACCAATTTCTTTATCTAAATCTGAAATATGAGTTATCAATTTATCAAATTCAGATTTTAGATAAATATTATCATTAGTCAATAATTTATTTTTAGAAAATAAATTATTATTTAGTTCATTCAATTTTTCAACTTGTGAAGAATTTGAAGTCACTAATTATAAGTTTAATCTTTCATTTTCATTTTTCAAAATCTTATAATTAAACTTCAAATCCTTAAATCTAACATAGAGTTCATTGAATGCTTCTAATAATTCTTCATTAACAAGATTATTACATACCTCATCTTCTTGCGTCATGAAGCACATGTGAGCGAATTCCTCTTTTTGTTCTTCTTCTTCTTCAGAAGCGCTATCATCCCATGTCATTGTCAAAGCATTTTTCTTCTTATTTTGTAACTTGTTGAAGTTTGTAGACTTTGATTTTGACTTTAGAAGAGGACAATCCTTCTTCAATTGTCCTAGCTTATTACATTCATAATAAATAAAATTATTGTTAGTATCTTTAATCTTTTTATACTTACTTTGTATAAGGAATTTTTTGAATTTTCTTGAGAGATAGTCAATGTCTTCATCATCTTCATCTAATTCTTCATTGTCGGTAGATGCATTTAAAGCAATGACTTTCTTCTCTGGCTGTTCTCTCTCCCTTATATCTTGAAGTTGTATTTCATATGCCATTAAATTCCCAACGAGATCTTCTAGGGTGAGTGTTAAGAGATTATTGGCTTATTCAATTACAATCGTCTTTTTCTCCCATTCTGGTGTAAGTTCATGAAGAATTTTTCTTACCATCTCCAATTGTGTGTATTCTTTTCCAAGACCAATTAGAGAGTTGGTGATGTCGGTGAATCTTGTGATCATTTCAGTGATCATCTCATGTTCTTTCATTTTGAATAACTCAAACATGTGCATAAGAACAAAGATTTTAGATTCTTTAACTTTATTTGTACCTTTGTGTGTTACCTATAATGTATGCCAAATTTGATGTGCTGATGTAGAGGTTGACACTCGATTGAACTCATTCTTGTCCAAGGCACAAAACAACGCATTCATGGCTTTTGAGTCCAGATTGACATTTGCTCTTTGTACTACCGTCCATTCGGTGTATGATGTCGTTAGCTTTGTAAATTCAATCTCTACAATGTTCCATAGGTCGTAGCCAAAAGATTGGAGGTAGATCTTCATCCGACACTTCCAATAGTTGTAGTTTGTGCCGTCAAAGAGAGGTGGTCGTTGTGTGGAATGTCCCTCTATGAATTTTGATGTATTTGTTGAACTTGTTGATGTCATCTTTCACCTTTCTCTGATACCAATTGTAGGATCTGATCTAATACAAGAGCAGGATCTGCGGAAGCTTATAACAAAAAAACTAGAGAGCCATGATTAGTGTTACTTAATAAGAGTTTGCAAGATGTGTTATAAATTGCAAGAAAGATTGGCAACAATCTTAGAAAATGAACATCACAAATACAAGCATATATACTGGTTCCATCTCCCCGGTGTATATCTAGTCCCCAAGCAAATCCCGTTTGAGATTTACACTATGATTTTGAAACCTTACAAAATCAAAAGCAAATCTGACCAATTTGCAAGACCATGCAAATTGCAATTCCAATTGACAAAACCATGCCAATTGCACACCGATCTCTAGACCAAGAGATCAACCCTCTCAAAAACAAGATAAACCTTCCTCGTAGCAAGAATACAAATCCAATCCTATAAGCCTTGATATGGATGTGAATGTGTAACAGTGGCTTATGAATCTTTTGACTCTCTGAATATTGCCTAAACAATCTCTAAGAATGATGGGAACAAAGACAATATCTTGAAACTCTTTTTTTCTGAAACTTAGAAATGAAAACTTGAAACTTGAGAGTTAATTTGCATAATATATGAATCTTACAAGTGCAAATGATGGATGGCAATTTTTAAACATAGAACCTATTTATAGCTCTTGAAAAGACAAGTTTTTAACCCAAATAAATGGATAAAAATGGCTATAAACAATCACAAATTCAAACTTAAAATGTCAGAAAAAACTATCTCTGTAGTCGACTATAACTCTTAGTAGTCGACTACACTAAGTTCAAACAGACTCTGTAAAGTCACAACATTTCTTAGTAGTCGACTACAAAGGTGACTAGTCAACTAATTTGTAAATTAGAAGCTCTAAAAATTCTGAACTAACACTAAGTAGTCGACTACAAAGGTAACTAGTCGACTAATTTGTAAATTAGAAGCTCCTGCACCCTAGGGTTTCGAAACCCTAGGGTTTTCGGATGGTGCCACCGCTATCATCCTTTGACAGTGGGGCCGCTAGCAAAACATCACCGACAAGGAGCCTAACGATCAACGCCAAAAATATTCTTTATGTTGCACGTGAACAGTTGATCAATGATTTGATCTTGAATCGAAAAATTGATGATTTTCTCACTATAAATTTCCGAAAGAAAATATCAACTATGGTGGAGTCTCATCTACTAAAAATATGTGACAGTGACTATGCTGGAAATCCGTCATCCTGCGGCTCTCCAGAACTCTGAGCTGCAGCCTGAAAGGAATTAAAAAATAAAAAGAGAAACAACAAGAGCGTCAGAGTGCTAGAGTGCAACAGCAAGATCATCTCCATCCGCCCCCAGGGGAAGGGCTACTAGATGTGATGGAGGATCTATCTATTAAGCATAGTCTACCTAGATTATTTACTCTGTATCTAAATGGAATTAATATTTAGAAACCTACAACACGAGACGTAGTACGTCGAGCGAAATAATCCAAACAAGAAAACCCTCATGTATATTCCATATGTCTCAAATTGTAGATAACTATATTTCAATTCCAAACTATGAATAAAGGAAAGCAATACAAGGAAGTAAAGTCATCACAAATATTGGACCAAAAATATCTTCCACTGTCCTTTGGAAGATAATGTAAACAACTGCATATAATCCCGCGTACTTACAAGAGTAAAGTACCTCGGCCATATATAACTTAGCAATGAGTCATGTTCATAATGACGTCCACCAAGACTCGGGCTATCATATAATTATCCCAATGCAAATCCTTACAAAGTTTATAATTCATCACATTATCATGCTGGGTGGACTACCGAATCGGCATCCTAAATGTTCACATAACTCATTAGTCTCATCGCATCAACGTGCGGGACGGACTACCAAATCAGGCATCCTAGGTATACGACTCACAAGCCTTATCGCATCTACGTGTGGGACAGACTACTAGATCAAGCATCCTAAAACCCGACGCAAAGACATGTACTAATGGTATATTGACGCACTATCCTAAGTAGTACTGAGCGGTGCTCATCAACGATATCCATACATGTATATAATGTTTAAATAACTCATATCCTAAGTGTGGTTGAAAACAATACCTGTAATAATCCTATTCAGGATATTTGTGTGTGTGCTACAACACTATTCATGTATGCTCATGATTGTACGTGTGTGTACGGCTCGAACTCCGTACTACGGTCAAATGATGTAAAAACAACTACTCAAAAACAAAGAGAACACGGGTCGGTCGACCGCTCTTAGGGCGTCGGTCGACCGAAAGCAACAATGCACACAATGTGCACTCTCAGGGCCTCACCGGTCGACCGACTAGTCTTGGTTGGTCTACCGACCAGAGAGGAAAATACAAGTTCAGGTTTCTGATGTTTTGTATTTTATAACTTTATTTAAAAACCTATTTTTATCAACATGAGGCATATAAAAAGATTAAATCTTTCATAATTACTTAACATGAATTAACTCATCATGATATAAACTCTTGAAATAAACTAATTAGGGTTTAAACATCATAATTAATCAAAATTTCTCAAATAACCTAATTTATAAATATGGTTAAGTAAACATGATAAATTCTAAACATTAAACAGAAATAAATTCATTTAAATATGCTCACATCACTTAGGTATCATCAACCTAGGGTTTAGACGTCTTTAATAAGCAAGAAGACTCAAATAATTATTAAACTAGGGTTTAAACATGATTTAAGCATGATTAACAAGTTAAAAACAACGTTAAATACAACCCTAATTATCATGATCATTAAACTAATATAAACAGCAACTAAAACTACAGATTTTCACATTGGTTTAAAGATTAACATCATAAACTAATATTTTAAAACATCAGGTTAAACTTAAACATGAGATTCATCAATTAAACATAATAAATCTTGAATTAACTACAGAGAGAGGTTTGGAGGAAGATGATCTTGCCTAAAATGTCGTGTTGAACTCCTGAATACATGCGTGCAAGATCCCTCTTCACCAAAGTCGCAAAATCCCGCCTTCCTCTCGACAAACGCCTCAAGAACTCTCCCAAATCTCACAAATTATGATTAGGATTTAAGAGAGAGGAAGAGGGGCTGCTAGGGTTTGGAATACTGATGAAAAGATATATTTTTCGTGTGTAAACATGTATATATATAATTGCAAATCTGAATCAAAATAGCTCAAACTCGAAATAGGAAACCTAGTCAGACTAGAAAAATAGTATTTAGTATTTTGGCTTTAACTTTAACGTCCGACCTCGGAATGAGGTGATTTAAGATGCGTTGTAAATCTATTGAAGACACCTACAATGTTTGTATTTTAAGTTTTTCTAGATTAGAAATTTATCAGTGTCTAATGCATATATACTCTTAACTAATCATTTTTCCAGATTTATTCTTTGTGCATGTTTAACCTTTGTATACTCTCATATATACTCTTAATTGATTTCAAATCAATTGTTAGCATAATCATTCATCCATAAATAATATTCATCATAATTAGAGCTCATTTGTCAATATAATTCACACTATTTTTAAAAATTCACGGGGTTTTACAAGGTGTTAATTAGTAATTTGCTCTTCCCCCATCTGCTGATCAGAACCGTCTGCTCGTATGCTGACGGTTCTGAGGGGATCTCTCGTGCATTTTATACGCAACTATCATCTATGTGATTTAGTTTCATGTTGGTAGCATCTGTTTTCCTTTACTATCATAATATATTCCCCTGATCATAAATTTGAGATGGGTTTCTTCCTGATTTCTATTTGGCTATTTAATATATGAGAGGGGTCTTTGATATAAACATTCAGAGGGTCAATGCTTATCATTTATACATGAACACCCTAGGAGTAACTCTTCATGCAGCCGGCTTATTTTATTGGGAATGGCAGTAGTTAAATCAGCTCTAACATGAAATTCTCATGCAAGACAATTAACACGTGTGATGACCTTTATTTTGGCTTATAGCCAGATGCAGTAAACTTATTGCATTCTTGCAGCTGTATTTCGTACTTTGTTGAGATCTTGATGTTATCATCCATACATTCTTTTCGTGAAATAGTTTGCTTATTCCGTGAATCGCTACTCAAAAAGATCTATTTCAAACAAGAGCAGCATAAGGTCACTGTTTTTATAATACTTAGTTGTTTTATCTCTATTTATTGCTTCAATAATTTAGTGGTGTTTTCCCACCATATCTTTTACCACCAATGCAAATTACGTGCTCCATAGATATTTAGTCATAACATTCATTGACGCATGTTACTATTTTACTTCTGAAGTCACATTTAACAATCAATGTTTATGTTGGCAAAAACAATAAACGAAATCATTGGGACATTCAGGGACTGTATCTTTATTTAATAAGTTTTATTTATTTCAAGTACCCTTTTATAAAGTTTTAATTTTACTTTTTTTGTTAGGTCTTCGGTTGCAAGATTATTGGATTTTGGCTCCTGTGTCCGTTCAGAGGTTGTGATTGTGCTCATATGAAATGCATGCGGAATGTCATTGTGCAAGATTATTGGATTTTGGCTCCTGTTTTACATAGTTATGCTCGTTTTGCCATAATCTTCATGACACAACTTGTTAAGTACACATCGTTCGTAATTGTTATAAATGATTTAACTCTGTGTCTTTCTCCGCCTTTTTTCCATATGGATTATACTTTTATTTGATATTGCCACGAACAAGCTGTTGATATTATATATATATATCATATATATATATATAAATATATTCCCATATATATATATATATACCTATATATATAATATAATACTATATCTATATATATTATTATAGATTAATATATGGGATATATATATATATATATATACTTATATATATATATATATATCGGGTGTGTGTCGGTGGGTGCTGCGTGTGTCTCTTCTCCCTTTTTTCCTTGGATCAGATACTTTATTTGCAATTTGTAGAACCTTAGGTGATGTGTGGTGTGTCTCTCCCCTTTTTTTCCATTGGATGATACTTTATTGGTTATTTGTAGAATTAGCAACGCTGCTTGGAATATCATAATATATACTATATATAATACTATACTATATATATATATTATATATATACTATATATATACTTAAGATATATATATCTATTAATAATAATATTATATATATACGCGAGAGGTTCTAATCAAAAAACGCCATGTAGCCTAAAAACTAAAAACCTCTTTCATCCCAAGTTCTAGATCAGTTCAAACAAGTCAACAGCACTAGCATTAATCTATCCTCATTCAACACATGCATAAATTAACAATCAACCATAATTATTCATTGCCTGTAGTGAATCCACGATTCACGCTATTTTAAGTTTTGGGGATCGAGACGTATGTTGAGTATGATCCTGAGAGTTCATGCGTTGAGATGGCGATATTAATGAGTAATTAATGCCATTGTGTTTTGACCTGTTGACTGAATCCCACATTGATTCATCGGATCCAAGATAAGAGATTTTTAGTTTTACGCTAGCATTTTATTTATAGACTACGCTATAATATATATATTATAAATATAACTACTATATATAACAACTATATCCTATCTATAATATATATTATATATACTTAATATATATATATATATTACTATATATAGATACTATATATATACTGTATACATATATATATATATATATCAATATAGTATCCTTGTTACATGAGGGATTTCCCTTCTCTGACAATGTTTGTGGCACAATCCCCCACCAATTCCAAATTTCTCTCTCCTACTTATCGGGATTGGTGGAATTGTCACATCAGCGTCATAGGAAATTGCCCTCCTTGACCAGGATAGCATTATATAGTATTATATATATATATATAATAATACCTATATATGTATTATATATATAATATTATATATATACGTATATATAATATATATATATTACTAAAAACATGAGAATATGGCTATACTTGGCCAAGGATCGTTGGGTAGTAATGTGGACAATCTTGTCCATACATACACCTTGAATTGGTGAGTCCATCTCAAGGTTGTGATGTCAAATGACAGATCGTGCCACCTCGACTACAAGGATCCTTTACGCGTACCAGTCTACCATTCTTCCTCTCTCTCTCTTCTCTCTCGTATACTATATATATATATATAATATATATATATATTAATTTATATAATTACTCTAATATATTAATATATATACGTTTTGTTAACTAAGTGTGATAGGAATAAGGCATCCACCAGATTTTTATTAACCTTATACTTAATTGGATCCCTTGTATAGATATTGAAGAATCTTTTTAAGACTGTGCATGTTTTAGATAACACAAAATCATAAAAAAACACTATGGAATAAAACAGTTGTGGACAGGCCTCTATCCCACTTCAAGTGATAGGATTACATCTACTCTCTCTCATCTCTCTCTCTCTCCTCTCATCTCCTCATATACTATATATATATGGATTATATTAGATATATAATATATATTATATAAATATTATAATATATTATATATATATACCTTATTACTATATATAATATATTACTATATCATAATAATGAGAAAACGCGAGTATGAGCTGCAGCGTTAGGAAATTTCCTACGCTGCAGTGTATGAATTGAGCCCCACACCGAACTCTTGACTTAGTAGGTCTGGTCACATGTCAACACTTGCCCAGCTTTAGAAATTCTACCTGCCAGCTCACTCAGATTTTCTCTCTCTCTCTCCTCTCTTCTCTATATATATATAATATATATATAGTATATATATTATATAAATACGATCTGTTAATAAGTTAATTAAAAGGATATATAATATATATACTTTATAATTTATTAAAAAGGGTATATAATCTTATATAATAAAATTAATTTAATATTGAATAGTACCATCATTGTAAACGAGCAATTACAAAGATGTTAGGGACTAACATGTATGTATTTAAGATTTCAGGACGAATATCTTAATAACCTATTTATATAAACACACCCACTTTGTCACCTATTCTGTTCACTTTTCTCCTCACTCATTCTCCACCAATTTTACTGTCATGCTCAGAGAGAAATAGAATTCATGTTGGTGAGCTCTTCTATCCCTCTATCTGTCGATCTCATATTTTTTAAACTAGTTTCTTTAATTCTTTTTTAATAATTTCTTAGATCAATTTCATGTTTCATTCTATAAAGTGCCTTGTTAGATTCAATTTAAATATAATTTGTTCCTATTTATGGGTTAATTAATCACCAGAATGTTTAGGTCTTTTCGCCCATTTTATATTTTGAATTAACAGTTTATTTTAGAAGAATTTTTAAAAAGATCACTTTTTAAAAATATTAGTAAAATCAACGGTTTTACATAATAATTAACAAAATTAACCTCTTTTTTGCCACACTATCAAGACTGGCAAAAAGAGGTCAATTTTATAAAAAAATCATTTTTAAAATACACGGACTAATAGTCCCGTGTAATTAGAGAACATTAATTATAAAAGTAATTAAAGCCAGAAAATACACGGGACTACCATTCTTCTGTATTTTGTAGTCAAAACTAAAAAATGCATGAGACTACTGTATATGTCCTATATATACTATAATTTCTCTAGGCAAGAGCGTTATAATAGCATTTTCCATTCACATTTGTTGGACCCTAGAGGGGGGTGATTAGGGTCTTATGCTAATCTAATCAGATTTTATGCCAATTAAAACTAATTAACAAATATATTCTTACAAGATAGATGTACAAAGAGTTAAGTGCAAGAATATGTAATATACACAATGTGATATATCCTAGCAAAGAGGTATACTATATGATATATGCAAGGATATGCAAACACAAGGGTAACATAAACAAATGATATAGTGAATGAAATAAACAATGTGAGAAAGACTATAAAGATGAACAAATATAAGTGTTCTAAGCCAAACTCAAACAAGCAATATGATCACAGAGTTCGGACCTTCCGTCCTACATCTTCGCTCCCCACTCCCGGGGAGAAATCCACTATCATGACCGGGTTTTCTACGCTCACCCGAATAACGTTTACAACCACACTATGTCGGTTTTCAACGATCACCGATCAACGTATACACTCACTCACAATGTCGGTTTTCAACGTTCACCGATCAACGTCCACTCCTCACACTCGGTTTTCTAGTTCGAAAACTTCACAATAACACACTCGGTTTTCTAGCTCACCGAAAACCTTACAACATTCTCAATGTAACAATAAATGGTTTGTTCTCTCATACAAGGCGAGAACTCAATTAAGCACAACTCAATGTTACAATCTCTCACAACCCTAATATACTATGTATGTAAATACAAAAAGCTCAATGTGGGTGTGTGTAACAAATAGGTAAATCAAATTTAAACTCAATACAAAACTAGATTTAATAAAATAATAATCAAATAAATATGCAAATGTAAAGCTAGATAAGAGTTTAGAAATGCTTCTCTGAAAAACAAGATGGAGAGATAGATTAAGATGAAGCTCAATCAATGTAGATGATCTCCTCCACTTGTGTAAAACTTCTTCCCAAACAAAAACTCTTTTAAACAAACACTAAACAAACTTAAACCCTTGTTTAAAACTTGTTTAAAAACTTCTTGGATGATGAAAATAGTTATGGCAAAGGGGTATATATAGGGTAGAAGAAAACAACTCAAAAAATCTTAAAAACCCACTAAAAACCAAAAACAGAAGTTACCATTAAAGTTCAACGGTCGGATGCTACAATAACGGCAGTCGACCGTGAAGTTCATCAAAACTGAGAGAACGTGCAGAGAGTTTGACGGTCGACCGCACTGTAGTGCGATCGACCGTGAGTACTGTAGCACTACATATCTAGATTTTTAAAATAAATTATAAATAGTAAATAAGCTCCAAAAATTATGAAATTTTGAGGAAAGGTTCTAGACATATAGAATAACATGTTAGAGAAAGAATTTTTAAAAAATCATTTCAAATTTGAGAGAAATAAATGTTTAAACACAGATATATAGTTTCTAAATATCTGCTGACATACACGATTTTGTAAAATTAATTGGGCACATTAAATCAACTCCAAAAATGGTAAAATTTTGAGGGAAGTTTCTAATCATGTAGATAAACATTTCAAAGAAAGAATTTATTAAATATCACTTTCTATTTGTGAAAACTCATCTATTTTGTAAAAATATGCACGAACATGTACGAACGAAAAACATGATTTTGTAAATTCAGTTAAACGTAACAAATCAATTTCAAACTTGATGAAACTTTAGGAAATGTTTGAAAATGTGATTTTGAACATGTTACAAAAAGAATTTTCTAATTTGCATTTCCCATTTGTGGAATCTTATTATTTTGCAAAATCACATAAGTATGGACTTGTAAAAGCTTGATCTTGATAAAATGAGTTTAAACAAAGTTTTGAAAACTTTCTAATAGATTTATAAACTTAATAAAAGATATAAAATAATGTCGTTAAGTCTATAATCCAAAACGACGATAAACCAAACCAAACGTGTGTGTGTGTGTGTGAGATTTATAAGCTTGATTGGTCTTCAATATGCTTGACTTGGTAATCTCGCGGATGAAGCTTGAACTTGATCTTTAACTTTGAATTGTAAGGCTTCACTCCACTATTCCGCCAACCTCCATTAGATATGATCATTGAAGCTCTATTCCATCCATCCTCCAACACGTTGTTTGCCTAGAATAAATACGAAAACACAAACACTAGACAAACAACATTAGATGTAAATTGTTTGCTAAATCACCATCAAAACAAGAAGGCCAACAATCTCCCCCTTTTTGATGATGACAAACAATTTATAAAAAGGAATATATGCATGAAGGAAATAAACATATATAAGATAATACACATGCATATAAACAAGGAATTGTATACTCATAATATTTCTCCCCCTTTGACAACATCAAAAAGTGGACAAAAGAATTAAGAGAGCGAAAGCTCCCCCTACAAATAAGCATGGGTGAGTATAAAACAAGTATATGGATTGCTTCCCCTATCAAAATGCCTTAATGAATATATGTAATGAATGCTAAGGCATACATATGTGAGCAAGCATAGATGAAAAGTATGCTAAACACTCCTCACATACAAAAAGACAATGAAGTCACATATAAATATGTCATTATGATGATAGTGTCTCATTACACTAATATAAAAACCATGTATAAAATAGATTTATGAAATCAAAAGAAAAAGAGCATGAGAATCATGCAAAATGTTTTCAAATGAAAACAAATCAATCAAATAAAATCATAAATCACAAGTAAATCATACAAGAACATAAAACTAAATCATCATTGATTTTTAAAAATCAAGAGAGACAATTATATCTAGCTATTGAGCTAGTATCAACCCATGTAAATATTTTAGCATCCGGTAAACAAGATTTGGGAATAAACACCTAATAAATCCGGAGGGTTATATGAACACAAACCTCTTATTAAAATCAAAACAAATAATCATGAAAATAAAAGATTTAATCAATTAAAAATTTGTTTTCATAATCAAAAGATTTTAAGACATACTTTTCAAAACCAAGAAAAAGAAAAGTAAGAACACTAAAATTCTTGGTTTAAAATTTAAATTTGTTTTGGTACCCAAGAACTCTTGGTATCAAAAGATTTAGGGATATGACCCCTATCATTAAAGCTCAAAGCCCTTGGGTTATGAACCCATTTAGGCGCGTTTAGTGCACTAACACGGTCAAAACAATAATCACTCAAATGACCCTTCTGATTGCAATTTGTGCAATGAAAGAGATCCATTTGTTTTTGTGGACCATTAGCTCGTGCACGGGAATCATTTGCAAATAAAGATTTTCTTTTAAAATTATTTTGCAAATGAGAAATATTCTTAAACAATGGAACATATTGCAACTTAGAAACTTTTTGTATATCAAAACAAAATTTAGCAAGATGTCTAAACCTACCACAAACATCATATTTAAAAGCATGTGGTCTACTAGAAGCATTTGGCAAATAAGATTTCTTTTTTAAATCAAAATAATATTCAGCCAAATGACCAAAACGATCACAATGATCACATCTATACACATGAGCATGCTTATGATGAACAGTGGGTGCATGTGTGTGTACATGTGATGAAGAAGCTACATGAGATGCACAAGGAGCATTGACATTTTTATGTTTGTGTGCATCATAGCAAAATTTAGCTAGATGGCCTTTACGGTCGTAAATAGAGCACTTGTAAACTTTGCTATATATGTGTGCATGATGAGTGGATAATTTCTTAGACTTGGCACACATATCCATCTTATGATTATTAATGCATATTTTCAAAGTTGAATCTAAAGATGAAATGCGATTATTCATAAGATTCAAATCTTCATTTTTAGGCACATATGCATTTTTAGAAGTAGAACATAAATAGTCATTTATAAAGGAAGCGGTATCATTTTGTATGTTCTCTACTTCTAACATGATATTATTTTTATCATGAGTCAAGTTAGTAATATCCAATTTTAAATTTTTATTTTCCAAATTTAACATATCATTGTTTTCTTGAAGAGCAATACTTTCTTGAGAAATGATATCAAATTTGGAAGCTAACTTCTCATGATCGGATTTTAAATCTTCATGCTTGCTTTTTAAATCAATAAAATCATTTTGCAATTTGTTAAAGGCATGCAATAATTTTTTACTAGCACAAGCAAGTTCATCATTAGGTAAATCACTAATAGATTCGAACTCGCAAACCTCACTAGGGCTATCCCCTAGTGCTCGTGTGTATGAAGCTCCTTTAGAACTTGAAGCGGTATCCTCCAAAGCTTATCGGATCGCCTCCAAGTCTCCTTGATGCGCTTCTATGAATTTCCATAATGTATATGTGCTATCAAAAGAATCAAGCTTGTTAGACATAAATGAATCAAATGCATTTAATAAAAATTCTAACATAAGCTTGTTCATAATAAACATCTTTTTATAATGTTTGCTCCACTTGGATTTCTCCAACGTGGGCACAATATAAGCACAATCAATGATTTTTCATAAATCGATATTTTTAGATTGAACAAATATTTTGAATCTAAAACACTATTGAGCATAGAGAAAACATTGAATTTAGGAGCAACACTAGAATCATAGCATAAAAAGATGCATCATTCATATCCATAATTTATAAAAATATGCAAGCAAGATACAAATGCAATAAAAACAAGATTAGCACAAAAAGATAACTTGGATCTTTAACTCAAGGCGATTAGACCTTAAATCAAAGAGCACTAAGCTCTGATACCAATTGTTGGACCCTAGAGGGGGTGATTAGGGTCTTATGCTAATCTAATCTGATTTTATGCTAATTAAAACTAATTAACAAATATATTCTTGCAAGATAGATATACAAAGAGTTAAGTGCAAGAATATGCAATATGCACAAGGTGATATATCCTAGCAAAGAGGTATACTATATGATATATGCAAGGATATGCAAACACAAGGGTAACATAAACAAATGATATAGTGGATGAAATAAACAATGAGAGAAAGGCTATACAAATGAACAAATATAAGTGTGCTAAGCCAAACTCAAACAAGCAATATGATCACGGAGTTAGGACCTTCCGTCCTACTTCTCCGCTCCCCACTCCTGGGGAGAAATCCACTATCATGACTGGGTTTTCTACGCTCACCCGAATAACGTTTACAACCACGCTATGTCGGTTTTGAATGATCACCCATCAACGTATACACTTACTCACAATGTCGGTTTTCAACGTTCACCGATCAACGTTCACTCCTCACACTCGGTTTTCTAGTTCACCGAAAACTTCACAACAACACACTCGGTTTTCTAGCTTACCGAAAACCTTACAACATTCTCAATGTAACAATAAATGGTTTGTTCTCTCATACAAGGCGAGAACTCAACAACATTCTCAATGTAACAATAAATGGTTTGTTCTCTCATACAAGGCGAGAACTCAATTAAGCACAACTCAATGTTACAATCTCTCACAACCCTAATATACTATGTATGTAAATACAAAAAGCTCAATGTGGGTGTGTGTAACAAAGAGGTAAATCAAATCTAAACTCAATAAAAAAACTAGCTTTAATAAAATAATAATCAAATAAATATGCAAATATAAAGCTAGATAAGAGTTTAGAAATGCTTCTCTGAAAAATAAGATGGAGAGATAGATTAAGATGAAGCTCAATCAATGTAGATGATCTCCTCCACTTGTGTAAAACTTCTACCCAAACAAAAACTCTTTTAAACAAACACTAAACAAACTTAAATCCTTGTTTAAAACTTGTTTAAAAACTTCTTGGATGATGAAAATAGTTATGGCAAAGGGGTATATATAAGGTAGAAGAAAATAACTCAAAAAATCTCAAAAACCCACTAAAAAACTAAAAACAGAAGTTATCGTTAAAGTTCAACGGTCGGATGATACAGTAACAGTAGTCGACTATGATGTTTATCAAAACTGAGAGAACGTGCAGAGAGTTTGACGATCGACCGCACAGTAGCGCGGTCGATCGTGAGTACTGTAGCACTGCATATCCAGATTTGTAAAATTAATTAAAAATAGTAAATCAACTTCAAAAATTATGAAATTTTGAGAGAATGTTCTAGACATGTAGAAGAACATGTCAGAGAAAGAATTGTTTAAAAATCATTTCTTATTTGAGAGAAATAAATGTTTTAACACAGATATACAGTTTCTAAAAATCTGCTGACATACACAATTTTGTAAAATCAATTGGGCACATTAAATCAACTCCAAAAATGGTAAAATTTTGAGCAAAGTTTCTAAACATGTAGATAAACATTTCAAAGAAATAATTTCTTAAACATCACTTCCCATTTGTAAAAACTCATCTGTTTTGTAAAAACATGCACAAACATGCACGAACAAAAAAACATGATTTTGTAAATTCAATTAAACATAACAAATTAATTTCAAACTTGATGAAACTTTGGGAAATGTTTGAAAATGTGATTTTGAATATGTTACAAAAAGAATTTTCCAATTTGCATTTCCCAATTGTGGAATCTTATTATTTTGCAAAATCACATAAGTATTGACTTGTAAAAGCTTGATCTTGACAAAATGAGTTTAAACAAAGGTTTGAAAACTTTCCAATAGATTTATAAACTTGATAAAAGATATAAAATAATATCATTAAGTCAATAATCCAAAATGATGATAAACCAAACCAAATGTGTGTGTGTGTGTGATATTGAGCTTGAAGTATTAACACACATAATATAAGCCCTAAACTAATTTACCCAAGCTTGATTGGTCTTCAATATGCTTGACTTGGTAATCTCACGGATGATAATCACTTATCTATTTTATATGAATAAATATACTACTAATAATTGTTTTTATCTTTAATTGCAGGTTAATGAAGAATAAATCTCAAAACCCTCATCTCTCAACAAAAAGCCCATAATTTAATGAAGAAATGAAGCCATGAAGCCCAATGAATTCTTTCAAGTATTTAATGAAGAGATAAATCAAAGCCCAAGCCCAAGAGTCCAAGAAAAGTCCAATGTCCAAAGCCCAAAAGCAAAAAACAAGAAAAAGCTGCGGACAGCAAAAGGAGAAGGGCAGGCATCGATGCCTGCATCGATGGCGGCATCGATGCCTGCATACTCTTAATTGAGAAGGCCTTCCAAAAATTGTAACTTTAGTTGCAATTAATAAAAATAATTTTTTCCTCTTTAAATTTGTTCTTTCTCCTCTTGTTGAATGATGAGAATGGAGATGAAGAGCAATTTGAAGGTTTGCATTTCTTTTTTCTTTTATTTCTTTTTAATAATTTCTTTATTATTGCTTATTAGTTAGATTTAAATTCATGCTTGTAGTGTAGATTTACTTTCTTGTTTTTTATTTCTTTTTGCACTTTAATTTGTAGAATAGATTTATTTTCTTGTACTTAATTTCTGCAATTTATTTTGTAGTTTAGATTTTTTATTTTCTTTGTAATTAGATTTATTTCTTGTTCATAGTTTAGATTTTTCTTTTCTTTTTAATTTTGTAATTAGTCTTCTTTTTCTTGTTTTTATTTCTTAAGATGTGAATTTAATTCTTGTAGGAATCTTAGAATTGTATGAAACTAGTCTAATTTCTTTTATATTGTATGAATTATTCTCTTGTACTTAAAATGTTCATGTTTAGGATAATCAACTAGAGAACTAATCGGTAGAAGAAAAATTTGATAATCTATGCTTATCTTAAATGGTTTGATAGGCTATGCTTATGAATTCTAGGATTATTATCATGTTGTTGTACTTATCATGAATAATAATTTTAACTTAGATAATAATTTGATAGGTTACACTTTCTTAAATGGTTTGATAATCTATGCTTAATAAATCTAAGTTGAAATATGATAAAAAGAGAATAGTTTATATTTTGTAATTGAAATTGGTTAGTGGATTATATTCTAGATTTCTTACCTCTTTTGAATCCTCCATCTTAACTTTCTTAAATTTTTTTTTCATTCTTAGTTTATTTCTTGATTTTATTCATTCTTCTTTCTTGCCTTGTGATTTTTTTTATTCTTTGATTCTTTCTTCTTTAAAATTCAATTTATTACCTCTTGCATATAAATCAAAACAACCACTCATACAATCACACTTATTCTTTATTCCTAATTGTCATGCACAAAATATAAGAACCATTTCTAATAATCTTTTAAAATCACCTTCCTCGTGGGATCGATATTTTTTATACTATAACTTGATAAATTGTGCACTTGCAATTTTGGTACATAATTATGCCGCATCAAGTTTTTGGCACCGTTGCCGAGGAAGGTGCTAAAATAGGATTTTATTAACTTGATTCTTTAACTTGTGTATTTTTCTTGTGAAGGAACCGCTTGGAGCTTGAAAATCTTGGATTGAAGATCAAGAATTTGGAGCTTTGCTTCCGGGTAAGTCCTCTTTCTAGTTTTCAATTTCACCCTCTTTAGTTAGCTTCACAATTAGAGACAATTAGGATTCAAAAAAAAAGATTTTATTTTTGTTGACCATAATAAAATTTATCTTTCACTTGGACATTAACTAACAAGATAATAAATTCAAACATGAGCCATCTTCTCACATTTGATTGTTGTTGACCATAATTTAAAAAAAAGATTTTCTTTTTATCATCCTTTTTAGTCGCTTTTTAATTCTAGGGTTGCATTTCATATAGTGTAGGAATTCACCAAAATGATTGTAGCACTTGATTTGGCACACACTTAAATCATTCTTAAGGGCAAAACCCCAATCAAGATAAGGTAAGGGATTTCATCATCCTTTCCTTAGCCCACAAATCACTAATTCCTCACTTCACAAACCCAAGCCTTCTAAAACTCATTAGACGTTGGTCCCTAAGGATTCGAGCTTAATAAGGAACAAGAAATCCTTAAGTGAACCGGTTTAAGTTTTCTTAGAATAGTTGGTGTCTAAGGTAAGGTTTAGGGGTTGCGTAAAGCGCTCCGCAAGGAAAGAGGTACTTAATTGATCTTTGATCACCCTCTAGTACTATCCTTACCTAGCTAACTACCTGGGTAAAACTTTGATCTTTTTACTGTAGGAAGGAGCTGGTCTAGTGGAGTTAGGCTAAACCCTAGAGTTAGAGTTGATTGAAAAGTGATTGACTTGATTTGTTTTAGTTAGGATTTTTCTTTTTCTTTATCTTTTCATATAAAAAAACTAATTTTCTTTCTTTCTTTCCTTAAAAAAAACTAAAAAAAAACTAATTTTCTTTCTTTCTTTCCTTTAAAAAAACTAATGTTCTTTCTTTCTTTCCTAAAAAAAAAATTGTTTTGGTGTATGCAATTTTGGGTTCGGGATAATTTTCATCGCTTAATCCGAGTTGAACCAATCCAAGAAATGGAAAATCAACCAGTTCTTCAGGATATGTGTTACCCCACCAGAAATGCAATTCCATCTTGCATAAGACTCCCCGAAGTAAATGGAGCAAATTTCGAGCTTAGACCGCATTTCATTAACATGCTTCCCAAATTCCTAGGTAATGAAACAGAAGATGCATATATATTTATCTCGGAATTTGAGGAAGTATGTATTATGATAAAAATGAGAGAATTAACCGAAGATGCGATTAAGCTTAGATTTATTCCATTTGCTCTAAAGGACAAAGCTAAAAAATGGCTGTACAGCTTACCGATAAATTCCATCTCAACTTGGGAGGAATTTGTCACCGTTTTTCTCAAGAAATTTTTCCCTATTCACAAAACGGTAAAGCTTAGGAACAGCATTCAGAATTTCAAAATTGTCCCGGGAGAGCCATTCTGGAAATACTTTGACCGATTTAAAGATCTTTTAATCCAATGTCCTCATCACGGTCTAGAAAAATAGCGATTGTGCCAAGTCATATATGAAGGATTGGACTATTCTTCAAAAACATCTTTAGAATCGATGTGTCAGGGAGATTTTATTTGAAAAAACGCAGATGAAGCTTAGGAATTTCTAGAGAGTTTATCCGAGAAAACAATATAGTGGGAAAATTGTGATGACAGGGTTTCATCTGTTTCCCAATCTAAGTCTAGTGGTCTTTCCCTGGAGTCAAACATTGCATCTGAAGCGAAGATGACGATGATTCTGCGGAGGTTAGAAGCCTTAGAAGTTAAGGAACGAGCTTCGGCTCAAATCAATCATATTTCTGCCCCAGGATGTCATAACTATCAGTCTCCTACCCACGTTTCAGAGGAATGTCCTCTTCTAGGAAACAACCATGCTTTAGAACAGATGAACGCTGCATTCCAGCGCCCTAGAAATGATCCATTTTCTCCAACCTACAATCCAGGTTGGAGAAATCATCCCAACTTTGCTTGGAACCAAGGGAACTCTCCCGGAAATCAAAACTTCATTCCCACGTCAAACCAACAATTCCCTAGGGGAAACGTTGTTCTGTTCAATGCACCGAACAATTTTTCTAACCCACCTTTTCCAAACCAACATCCTCATCCTCACCAGCCTACAAATCCTTCAAATTCTGATCATGACAAACGTTTGAGTGTCTTAGAAAAGGGTTTAGAAGCTATGATCAAAGCTTCTACACAAACTACCAACATGTTGACCCAATCATCCACCACTCTAAATTCATTCATGCAAACCACCGGCCAAGTGCTCAACTCGAACACACAAGCCATAGCCCGGTTAGAAACCCAACTTGGGCAACTAGCCGCTGCCGTGAGTGAGAGAGAAAAAGGAAAATTTCCAAGTCAACCTGTTGCAAACCCTAAAGACACTGGATCCAGTTCCAACAACCCAGCTCAACTGAATGCAATTCACACTCTGAGATCAGGAAAACAAATAGACAATCAGGTTAGAATGCCACCGGATCAAACCCCTTCTCCCATTCAAAACACTCCTTCCGATGACCAAAATGCTGAACTTGAGATTGAGCCTGATCTAGATAGGTATAGGCCCGTTGCCCCCTTTCCAGATAGACTCAAACCTAGGAAAAACTCCCCGCAGGTTGAGAAAATCCTAGAAACGTTTAAACAGGTCAAGATCAACATCCCTCTTCTAGATGCAATCGAACAAATCCCTTCTTATGCAAAGTTCTTGAAGGACTTATGCACTAAGAAAAGAACCACCAATGTCCCCAAGAAAGTCTTCTTAGCTGCCAACCTCAGTGAAATTTTTTCAAAACCCATGCCGTTGAAATACAAGGACCCTGGTTGTCCCACAATTCCATGCGTCATAGGTAACACTCACATTGATAAGGCACTTCTAGACTTGGGAGCCAGCGTCAACCTCCTTCCTTATTCAGTCTATCAACAGCTAGGTGTAGGAGAACTTAAACCTACAAGATGCACTCTACAGTTAGCTGATAGATCTGTAAAAATTCCCAAAGGAGAGGTAGAGGATGTTCTGATCAAAGTTGGAGAGTTCATTTTCCCTGTTGATTTTATTGTCTTGGAAACGCAGCCCGTTTCCAATCTCAAAAGTCAAATCCCCGTCATTCTAGGAAGACCGTTCTTAGCCACCTCAAATGCTTTGATAAACTGTAGAACCGGTCAGATGAAACTATCTTTTGGGAATATGACTGTTGACCTCAATATCTTCAACTTAGGGAGACAGCCTAGTGATCCATCTGATGAACCCATGGAAGTGAATTTCATTCAAGGAATATCCAGTGAACAACAAGAGGGAGAGTGTGAGTCTGATTCAAATGCATCTGATTTAATGATTGAGGAGCTTTCTGATGACGAACTTGGGACAGAACCGCTGGTCAATCATGTTTTTGCTGTTGGCTGGCAACGAGAACCTTTAGAGATAGAACCCCGAGTCTAGCTTCACCCATCTGTGGAGGAACCCCCTAAGTTAGAGTTCAAACCTCTACCCGAAAATCTAGAGTATGCCTACTTAGGGGAGAACGAGTCTTTACCAGTTATCATTTCTTCTGAGTTGACTACCGGTCAAAAGGAAGCTCTCTTAGCTGTTTTAAGAGAGAATAGGGAAGCCATTGGATGGACCATGGCTGATATCAAAGGGATTAGTCCAACCATTGTTCAACACCGAATCCATTTGATAGATGATGCCAAACCTACTAGAGATGCTCAACGTAGGTTAAAACCCAGTGATGAAATAAGCCGTTAGAAAAGACATTCTGAAATGTCTTGATCATGGGATCATCTATCCCATTTCTGATAGTTCATGGGTGAGTCCAGTCCAAGTTGTTCCAAAAAAAATCTGGGATCACCGTGATCCAAAATGAGGCTAATGAGTTGATTCCCACTCGAATCCAAACCGGATGGCGAGTTTGTATTGACTACAGAAAACTCAACTTAGCCACTCGGAAAGATCATTTCCCTCTTCCTTTCATTGACCAAATGTTAGAGCGTTTAGCAGGACACGAGTTCTACTATTTCCTGGATGGATATTCAGGTTACAATCAAATCCCTATCGCTCCCGAAGATTTTTTTTCGTCGAAAGTTGCCTTCATCATTGATTTCATTAGAACTTTAATCGTTTACAAATGAATTCAAATAACAAAAAAAATAAAAATTACAACTCTCTTGAAAATAAACGCAAGATCCGTTTATCGTCTCTTGCTTGCGTGGGTCTTTGGCCTGTGACAGGGACGTCGATATCCGTGGACTACCTGGCACTCAGATCTGTTCCGGAAAAATCGGACAGAGCTTCGTCGATCCGCGAGGAGATCTAGAAGCTTGAAGTGCCTATCTCGGATAAAACGAAATATTTGCTCTTCTTAGGATTACCGGCGAAGGGTAATACTAAGGAACGGACACGGGTGATGAAGAATCTGATGAAGACCTCTCCTCTGTTGAAGCGCTCGACCACTCTTCACTGCAGCAGGGCTTCGCCAACTCTCCAAAAATCCAGATCTCTCAAAAATGAGGCCTAAGGTTTGCTATGGGGTGTCTCGGCCTGGCCGAGACACCCCTGGGGTGTCTTGGCTTAGACACCCCAGGGTGTCCCAGTTCAGCTTGAGACGCTCCGTTGAGGTGCATTCGTCCGCTTCCGCTGTAAATTCTTCGTCCGAACTCGGATTTGAGTGATTCTAAGTGCGTTGGAAGCTTGACGAAGAGTTCTATATGCTCCAATGGTTGGATTATCTGTAGAGTGATCGAGACATGAAGGTCATTGTTCTTTTTGTGAACATCGCAGGGTTCCCGATTGGCCCGTGCCTTCGCTATTCCGAAATCCTATCAGCTCACGTAGTTCGTCGATTCCCTTCAATCGTTCATCGACGTCAATTGAACTCCTGTGGATCGGATAGTGACGTTCATCGTCGCTCTTTAACATTGAACCGTTCGTGGAGACCTATAGGCAATTTTCGATGCCTACAGATACCCCCTCCAAAGCGTTCCGGACTCATTTCTTTTATAGAAGAGGCTGGAATACTTTGGATATGATTTGGCCTAGCCTTCAGTCGGCGTAAAGGACCTGTAATTAGTTTCAACTCTTGGCTCCTTCAATTTTCGGTCTATTCAATGCTTTAACGAATAGCCAAAGTCTTTCTGGCGCTGCGTTTATCGCCTGGCCGTCGTCGGAGTCTCGAGTCTACAACTGATGAATTGAGTTTGGCTCGTGTCATTGAGTTGACTTTGAACTACCTCCGTCACATTGTGTTGACTTAGGGTTTCGGATCACGGTATGTTGACTCTGGTTGCAACGCGTTGACTGGCGTTGACCTAGGGTTACGCGTTGACCGGCGTTGACCCTAGGGTTTCGAGTCGTCAAACGTTGACTTTGGTCGCAACGCGTTGACTGGCGTTGACCTAGGGTTACGCGTTGACCGGCGTGGACCCTAGGGTTTCGAATCGTCGAACGTTGACTTTTTGGTCACAACGCGTTGACTGGCGTTGACCTAGGGTTTCGAATCGCCGAACGTTGACTTTTTGGTCGCAACGCGTTGACTGGCGTTGACCTAGGGTTACGCGTTGACCGGCGTTGACCCTAGGGTTTCGAATCGTCAAACGTTGACTCTGATCGCAATGCGTTGACTGGCGTTGACCTAGGGTTACGCGTTGACCCTTAGGGTTTTGAATCGTCAAACGTTGACTCTGATCGCAATGCGTTGACTGGCGTTGACCTAGGGTTACGCGTTGATCGGTGTTGACCTTAGGATTTCGAATCGTCAAACGTTGACTTTGGTCGCAACGCATTGACTGTCGTTGACCTAGGGTTATGCGTTGACCGGCGTAGACCCTAGGGTTTCGAATCGTCGAACGTTGACTTTTTGGTCGCAACGCGTTGACTGGCGTTGACCTAGGGTTACGCGTTGACCGACGTGGACCCTAGGGTTTCGAATCGTCGAACGTTGACTTTTTGGTCGCAACGCGTTGACTGGCATTGACCTAGGGTTACGCGTTGACCAACGTTGACCCTAGGGTTTCGCATCGTCAAACGTTGACTCTGATCGCAACGCGTTGACTGGCGTTGACCTAGGGTTACGCGTTGACCGGCGTTGACCTTAGGGTTTTGAATCGTCAAACGTTGACTCTGATCGCAACGCGTTGACTGGCGTTGACCTAGGGTTACGCGTTGACTGGCGTTGACCCAGGGTTACGCGTTGACCGGCGTTGACCCTAGGGTTTCGAATCGTCAAACGTTGACTTTGGTCACAACGCGTTGACTGGCGTTGACCTAGGGTTACGCGTTGACCAGCGTTGACCCTAGGGTTTCACGCATCGAATGTTGATTGGTGTCGATTTTCATCAAGGTATCCAATAATCGACGAAAACGGGCGAACAGGGCATATATATAGGTGTACTGGGACCAAACGGGACCCGAGACACCCGTGGGTGTCTCAACCCTGGCCGAGACACCCTTGGGTGTCTCGGCCAAAGCCGAGACACCCCTAGGTGTTCGCGTGGAAAACTGTTTTCTTTTTCATTGATATGATTGTCATCTTGGGTTACAAAAGATCCGGTCTTTTATAGATCCGGTTACAACTAAATCAAAGAAAAAAAAATAAAAATTACAACTTTCCTCTTGTGAAAAAAATTACAACTTTCCTCTTGTGAACAGATCGCAAGCTCCTGTTTTGCGGTTGCTTGCTTGTGTGGGTTCTTTGCCAACGCCGGGGTTAATCCGTGGACCACCGCGCGATCTAGATCCGGTCGGATCTACACGATTATGCGGGTATTATTCCACGAAGGGCATAATAGCCGGGAGGGATTAATCCACCAAGGGACTAATCGCTCAGATCTCGAGATCTAAGACCAAGCTTAGATCTGGAGTGTAGTCTCGTGTAGATCTCAGATCTGTTCTTTCTTCCTCTCGAAATCCTGCCTTTTCTGACGTGGATGGTCGCCGAGGATCAGATCTGAATGGTGCAAGTCTTCTGGTCTTCAAGCTCCGAGTTCACTCTTCAATCCGGCAGAGTTTCGGCTCTTGAAAGTTCGACCTCCGAAAATGAACATCTCTAGGCCTATTTATAGGCTCTCAGGACAGTGGCTGCAAAAAGGGAATTGTCGGCCCCCTCTGGCCACTGTCGGCCACCTCGGGCCACTGTCGGCCACCTCGGGGTGGCCGACACTGTGCCTAGCCACCTTGGGGTGGCTCGGCTCATGGCCGAGCCACCGCCGAAGGTCTGCGCTGCCGAGCCCACCCCGCAGGTGCGCTGCCTTGCCGAGCCACCTTGAGGTGGCTCGTGCTTGGCGGAGCCCACGCGGGCGTGTTTTTTTCGGCTATTTTCGAATATGTTTTTCCGTTATTTTCGGCGCGGCTTCTGTCCGTGATGCGGTGATTGAGATTCTTGATTGGTTGATCTGATTGGCAGTAAGTCGATTCCTTGATTGGCAGTAAATCGATTCCTGATTTCGGCAGTAAATCGCCGCTTCTGAGTTCGAGTCCGAAACTGATCTTGATTCGATCGTGATTCGTCCGAGTCTGTTCTCGGTTGGATGACTCGTTTATTCTTTGACACTTGGCTTGATTCCGAACGCGTATGGATGCATTCCGTCGCTTGCGTGTGATTCGTCGATCTCGTCGCCTCTTTGGTTCGTCGGTTTGTGCCGAGCTATGCTAGGGGACCTATAAGAAATTTTATATGCCTACAGATACCCCCTCCAAAGTATTTCAGTCTCGTTCTTTTATAGAAGAGTCTGGGATACTTTGGATATGATTGTCCCTACCTTCAGTCGGTATAACGGGACCTCGGAATGGCTTCTGTTCTTGACTCCTTCAATTCTCCAGGCTTTTCGGTGCTTTGTCGAAAGTCTGTAAGAGTTCCGGTGCTGCATTTATTGTCTGACCGTTTGTCGGAATTTTCTGAACTTGAAGTCGATTCCTTTGAGCTGACCATTGATTGTGGCGTCGAGTCTTTATGCACAACGCGTTGTCCGGCGTAGTGTGGTTGAGTTATCCTTAAGAATATTTATAAACAATATTCTCCAGGAACTTCTCAAACCAAAAATAGGGAATAGTTTATACTCATATACCTTATTGGAGTATTAAGAAGCAGTTTATACTCGTATACTTTTCGGAGTATTAAGAAGCAGTTTATACTCGTATACTTTTCGGAGTATTAAGAAGCAGTTTATACTCGTATACTTTTCGGAGTATTAAGAAGCAGTTTATACTCGTATACTTTTCGGAGTATTAAGAAGCAGTTTATACTCGTATACTTTTCGGAGTATAAGAAGCAGTTTATACTCGTATACTTTTCGGAGTATTAAGAAGCAGTTTATACTCGTATACTTTTCGGAGTATTAAGAAGCAGTTTATACTCGTATACCTTTCGGAGTATTAGTTCTTTCATTGCAATGCATTGATAGGCGTTGACCTAGGGTTACGCGTTGTCCGGCGTAGACCTTAGGGTTTTGAACGTCGTACGTT
>NC_033796.1:83078377-83091979 GCF_001876935.1 Asparagus officinalis | reverse complement strand
GCCGAGCCACCCCGAGGTGGCTCGGCCACCGAGCCACCTCAGGGTGGCTCGGCTAAGGCTGAGCCACCTTGAGGTGGCTCGGCTTTTGGCCGAGCCCCCGCGGGTGTTTGACTTTTGTCGTTTTGCGTTGTCTCGTTTGTCCGTGTTTCGGTTGACCTGAGACTCTGATTTGATGATCTGATTTGGCAGTAAATTGGATTCCTGATTTGGCAGTAAATCCGCTTCTGAGTTCGAGTCCGAAACTGATCTTGATTCGATCGTGATTCGTCCGAGTCTGTTCTCGGTTGGATGACTCGTTTATTCTTTGACACTTGGCTTGATTCCGAACGCGTATGGATGCATTCCGTCGCTTGCGTGTGATTCGTCGATCTCGTCGCCTCTTTGGTTCGTCGGTTTGTGCCGAGCTATGCTAGGGGACCTATAAGCAATTTTATATGCCTACAGATACCCCCTCCAAAGTATTTCAGTCTCGTTCTTTTATAGAAGAGTCTGGGATACTTTGGATATGATTGTCCCTACCTTCAGTCGGTATAACGGGACCTCGGAATGGCTTCTGTTCTTGACTCCTTCAATTCTCCAGGCTTTTCGGTGCTTTGTCGAAAGTCTGTAAGAGTTCCGGTGCTGCATTTATTGTCTGACCGTTTGTCGGAATTTTCTGAACTTGAAGTCGATTCCTTTGAGCTGACCATTGATTGTGGCGTCGAGTCTTTATGCACAACGCGTTGTCCGGCGTAGTGTGGTTGAGTTATCCTTAAGAATATTTATAAACAATATTCTCCAGGAACTTCTCAAACCAAAAATAGGGAATAGTTTATACTCATATACCTTATTGGAGTATTAAGAAGCAGTTTATACTCGTATACTTTTCGGAGTATTAAGAAGCAGTTTATACTCGTATACTTTTCGGAGTATTAAGAAGCAGTTTATACTCGTATACTTTTCGGAGTATTAAGAAGCAGTTTATACTCGTATACTTTTCGGAGTATTAAGAAGCAGTTTATACTCGTATACTTTTCGGAGTATAAGAAGCAGTTTATACTCGTATACTTTTCGGAGTATTAAGAAGCAGTTTATACTCGTATACTTTTCGGAGTATTAAGAAGCAGTTTATACTCGTATACTTTTCGGAGTATTAAGAAGCAGTTTATACTCGTATACCTTTCGGAGTATTAGTTCTTTCATTGCAATGCATTGATAGGCGTTGACCTAGGGTTACGCGTTGTCCGGCGTAGACCTTAGGGTTTTGAACGTCGTACGTTGAATTTTTGCTCGCAACGCGTTGACTGGCGTTGACCTAAGCTTACGCGTTGTCCGGCGTTGACCCTGGGGTTTTGACCGTCGTACGTTGAATTTTTTGCTTGCAACGCGTTGACTGGCGTTGACCTAAACGCGAGGTTCGTTAAAATTGAGCTTGACGCTCACCTGAGTTGAACGCGAGGTTCACCTTAGAACGAACGCGAGGTTCGTTAAAATTGAGCTTGACGCTCACCTGAGTTGAACGCGAGGTTCACCTTAGAACGAACGCGAGGTTCGTTAAAATTGAGCTTGACGCTCACCTGAGTTGAACGCGAGGTTCACCTTAGAACGAACGCGAGGTTCGTTAAAATTGAGCTTGACGCTCACCTGAGTTGAACGCGAGGTTCACCTTAGAACGAACGCGAGGTTCGTTAAAATTGAGCTTGACGCTCACCTGAGTTGAACGCGAGGTTCACCTTAGAACGAACGCGAGGTTCGTTAAAATTGAGCTTGACGCTCACCTGAGTTGAACGCGAGGTTCACCTTAGAACGAACGCGAGGTTCGTTAAAATTGAGCTTGACGCTCACCTGAGTTGAACGCGAGGTTCACCTTAGAACGAACGCGAGGTTCGTTAAAATTGAGCTTGACGCTCACCTGAGTTGAACGCGATGTTCACCTTAGAACGAACGCGAGGTTCGTTAAAATTGAGCTTGACGCTCACCTGAGTTGAACGCGAGGTTCACCTTAGAACGAACGCGAGGTTCGTTAAAATTGAGCTTGACGCTCACCTGAGTTGAACGCGAGGTTCACCTTAGAACGAACGCGAGGTTCGTTAAAATTGAGCTTGACGCTCACCTGAGTTGAACGCGAGGTTCACCTTAGAACGAACGCGAGGTTCGTTAAAATTGAGCTTGACGCTCACCTGAGTTGAACGCGAGGTTCACCTTAGAACGAACGCGAGGTTCGTTAAAATTGAGCTTGACGCTCACCTGAGTTGAACGCGAGGTTCACCTTAGAACGAACGCGAGGTTCGTTAAAATTGAGCTTGACGCTCACCTGAGTTGAACGCGATGTTCACCTTAGAACGAACGCGAGGTTCGTTAAAATTGAGCTTGACGCTCACCTGAGTTGAACGCGAGGTTCACCTTAGAACGAACGCGAGGTTCGTTAAAATTGAGCTTGACGCTCACCTGAGTTGAACGCGAGGTTCACCTTAGAACGAACGCGAGGTTCGTTAAAATTGAGCTTGACGCTCACCTGAGTTGAACGCGAGGTTCACCTTAGAACGAACGCGAGGTTCGTTAAAATTGAGCTTGACGCTCACCTGAGTTGAACGCGAGGTTCACCTTAGAACGAACGCGAGGTTCGTTAAAATTGAGCTTGACGCTCACCTGAGTTGAACGCGAGGTTCACCTTAGAACGAACGCGAGGTTCGTTAAAATTGAGCTTGACGCTCACCTGAGTTGAACGCGATGTTCACCTTAGAACGAACGCGAGGTTCGTTAAAATTGAGCTTGACGCTCACCTGAGTTGAACGCGAGGTTCACCTTAGAACGAACGCGAGGTTCGTTAAAATTGAGCTTGACGCTCACCTGAGTTGAACGCGAGGTTCACCTTAGAACGAACGCGAGGTTCGTTAAAATTGAGCTTGACGCTCACCTGAGTTGAACGCGAGGTTCACCTTAGAACGAACGCGAGGTTCGTTAAAATTGAGCTTGACGCTCACCTGAGTTGAACGCGAGGTTCACCTTAGAACGAACGCGAGGTTCGTTAAAATTGAGCTTGACGCTCACCTGAGTTGAACGCGAGGTTCACCTTAGAACGAACGCGAGGTTCGTTGAGCGCGAAGCTCGGTTAAAATTGAACGAACGCGAGGTTCGTTTGAGGTAACCACCTCCTTAATTTTCGCCATGAACCCTTAGGGTTTCAAACTGAAACCGCCGCCGCCAAACCCAAAAAATTCTTCGATTTTTATTTTCAAAACCAGATCCAGAATCGGAAAAAATTTCTTGATCCAGATCCAAGAAAAATTGAAGAAAAAATCAAAGGAAAATCCAAAAAATGCTTCGGCTGTTATATTGTAAGTCGGGGGATTTGATTATTGGATTTATCCCCCCTACTGTCAATCGTCTCCTTGATAGTTTGTTTTCATCTGAAATACTTGAAGTTTGTTTACCTCGACACTAATATTTATATTGATTTTTGGTTGCTACCCCTTCCGCAGGCTGCAATAGTAATTCCTGTTTATGCGATTTGAACAATATTCATGTGTTCTTTCCTTTTGAAATAAAGTATCTGGGTACTTGAATCTGTAAATATCAACAAACCTGTGTGTGGTATATATACTGGTATTGGTGGCACGATTCTGCCTTAGTTATGTTCTCTTTTTGTTCACAACATAGATTTCTTGTTTTTCACATATTTAGATGCAGCTAGTTGTTGTCCTGTTCTACTCTCTCAATCTTTAACATCCGTATGGTCTTGAAACTACTAGTACAACTATCAATATCCGGTGTAAATTTTACCTGCCGTGATCTCATCTATAAGAATTGAGAGAATTAGACCCTCTTTAATTATCACATAAGTAGAGAGAATCCAGATCCGAAAAATACAGTTGCTTCTCTAATTACATCAAAATATGCAAAAGCAACATCTAAATATGCAGAAACAAAAATCACTCTAGTTCTTTCTCTAATGTGCCTCAAAAGAGTATAGTTTGCTTCGAACTCGAAGGGTAAAATATTTGGGAAAACCTGTTGACAGTAAAAAGTTTATTGTTCTGTTGAATTTCGTGATAGCTGTTATATCAAGTTTTGCTCATTAGTACCTGAATTAACTTAAGTTTCATCAGCTTAATATTCTGTTCTTTTCTCAGAAACAGTGCCTATAGCTTGGGATCTCATGCAAATATTATTATGATAAGTATCAAGAGTTTTGAGAAATGAAAAAAAGAGAAAAAAAAGAAAAAAAAGAAAAGAAAAATGAGCTATTTGTTTTGCAGTAAGCAAGCTGACGTACCAAAAACAACCTGATTATTACTACAAGTAAAGTTTCTTTCACTTATAACCGAACGTACCACCCAAATACTATTAGGCTCCGTTTGGCAAATGGTTAATGAAAAGGGATTAAGGAAAAGGATTAACATAGTTAGCCAATTCGATAATCCGAAGGACTAAATTATTAACCCGTTATATAAGTTTTATTTTAGTCATTGTGATCAGTTTTAGTGTTTGGGAATAACAATGATTTTGACTATTTTCTTTATAATTAGAAGGGTTAACTCTTAATCCTTCTAAATAGGATATTAGTAAACTCCTCATTTTGAGGGGTTAACTCATTATAATCCATCTAAAGGGGTTAGCTTAACCCTTCTATATTTTTTATGTTTGGCAAATTATGGAGGGTTAACTCACTTTAACCATTGTATAGATTTTTTATGTTCGGCGGGTTAAGAAGGGGTTAAGTCTCCTTAACCCCTCACTTAACCCTTTGCCAAACGGTACCTTAGCGTTTTTAATATTTGATAAAAGTTAACTGTGGTGATTCTTAATAGGGTGCTGCTATATGGACCCCAAATAGGGAACCCAAGGGGGGACATGTGAGGTGTCCCCCTCGGAATGCATGATGCACTGTTCATGCATTTAGAGGGGGACACCTCACCTGCCCCCTGTTTCCCTTATTTGGGGTCCCTGAGGCATTTTTGTTCTTAATATTACATTCGTCATCAGATTTTGTTGACGTGACAATGATCTGGCACTGTCATGTTTAGCAAAAAAATTAGTGAAATCACAAGTTCAACATACACGTTTGTATGAAACTTACAACTAATTTTTGCTAACGTGTCAGCCACGTGATCTCGTCAACAATATTTTACAGAAGTTTGCAAAAAAGAACATAGATTGATGACAATGATAATATTAATGACTGTGTGGTTGATGATTTCTAAATATTAATGATCCGAAACGATACTTTGGCTAGCACATAAGGGGCCTACAACAAAGTTTTGCCAAAAATCTATATGCATTATTAGATTATCCATCATTATTTTAAGTCTAATTTCTAGTTAAGTCCAATTTGATTTATGTTAAGTCTAAATTTACAGAAAATCCTCAGCATTAAAAAACAACAAATTATACTCAACCCTAATAACTTACACTAAACTCTCAACAAACCTAGATCTACCCTAACAAGCAAAAATTAGGATATATAAGCAACGCTAAAACGAGTGAGTGTTTATAAGTGCAAGTTTTGAAAACTCCATTAAGAGTATATAAGTGCTGACACAAACAAGTGAGGGTATATAAGTGCAAAATAGAGAAAACTAGACGATATTTAAGTGCAATTAAGCCATTCGAAATTAGTCACTCAAATCATTTAAATTGCTACTACATCCTCCGAAGTATCCTAATTTGTAAATTCAATGATTCAAGGGTGGGAGTCAACAGGGACTACCATCGCAACAATACTAGCAAATACTTTGCATAAACCCTAGAAACCCCCCACCGCCGCCTCTTTTGGCACCGCCGCCTCTTTTGGCACCGCCGCCGACGCCACCGTCAGCGCCTCTGCCGACTAGATTCCAAGTCCCCCGCCGCCGTCGAGCTCTGTTCCAATCTCCGTCGTTGCTTCTCTCAAAAGGTACTCTGCTTCCCTCTTTGTTAACTTCTGTCCTGGTTCAATTTGTAGCTGTAGATTCGCCCTAGACGCTTTTAGGGTTTGAATTCATTCTTTGTTGGTATACGATCAGATTGTGTTTGTTTGGGTAGACCCCCTAGAGGAACTCAAGTTTGAGTTTATATTGAAACCTCTAGAGGTCTGAATTTTGTCAACTATTATTCATGAATATTTATATATATATTAAAAATTCACACATGTGCAATTTCGCGTAATCCGATCAGTTGTCGCATAATCTGATTAACCATGTTTTTAAAACCTTGCCACTTACATCCTAACATGATATGCATGTTTAAATTCTAAGTTTCTTGTTGTTCTTTTCTGCTAAATCAGAGTGAGCGTCGAAGATATGAGAATGTGTATATGGAGCAGCATTTAGGTTAAATATGGGGTAACTTACAATGAGTTCGTCTGTGTGGATCGTGTTAGATCTAAATCAAAACTTGAGATCTAAAACCATATAGCCATGATTAATTCAAAGAGATTAACAATAATCAAAAGAGCGGAAGCTTATACCTGAATCCATGGATGAAATCTTGATTTGGGTTTTTGATGATCTTCTAACCTTAGGGTTTCTCTAAATCCGAATTTCTCTAGCTAGATGGGGGTGTAGAGAATTAGAGAATGTAACCCTAGGTTAGGGACCATAACCCCTTATTTATAGATGTTGTACTTTTGTAATTTAGCCCCTCAATAAATCACAATTACAACCTGGTATCTGCACATATAACCCCATGATTATATTTAAATACCCATTAACCCAACTTAATTGATCACTTTAGTGGGTTATCCTGAAAGATAGCAATACACATTGATTAATCATATGTGCCCACAAATAGATTTATTAGATTAAATCCAACAATCTCCCACTTGGGCACCATATGATTCCTTAAACTGTGTATAACCTTATGAGCTCAAAAATTGCTATCACTGAAATGGTATTTCCGAACAATCTCGTCCATTGACTATATCAATATAGGATCAAAGCGGCCTTCGTCACATTTATCGTGACTCGACCCATCAATGGTCACATATACCAATACAATCAAACGACATAGATCAATCATGGATGTGCAGCATGAAAATTACATGCAATGTGATCAGTACATGTCTATTTTCAACTGGTCCTCCTTAGTGAGGTCAAAACCAAACATAATGTAACAGAGTGTCTTAACTGAATACTTTATTCTGATCAGACAATACAACCAAACATAAAGCACCACAAATACAAACTCCCACTAAAACATAATATCCTCAAATAATACCACACCCATATGAGCAGTATGCTCATGAAAGACCTTAGGTGGCAATCCCTTAGTAAGAGGATCAGCTATCATGGAGTTTGTCCCAATGTGCTCTATGGATATCTGTCCACTCTGTACCCTTTCTTTCACAACCAGGAACTTAATGTCAATATGTTTTGACTTAGTTGAGCTCCTGTTGTTATTGGAATACATTACTGCAGATTTATTGTCACAATATAGCCTTAGTGGTCTTTCAACATTTTCCAAAATGCGCAGTCCCGTGACAAAATTTCGCAGCCATATTCCCTGATTGGATGCCTCATAGCAAGCTACAAATTCTGCTGCCATAGTGGAGGAAGCTACTAGTGTTTGTTTGACACTTTTCCATGATATAGCTCCTCCTGCTAACATATAAATGTAGCCTGATGTAGACTTCCTGCTATCTTGGCATCCAGCAAAATCAGAGTCCGAATACCCAATGACCTCTAATTTCTCTGATTTTCTGTATGTGAGCATGTAATCTTTTGTTTTCTGAAGATACCTCATAACCCTTTTGACTGCTATCCAATGATCCATACCAGGGTTGCTTAAGTATCTGCCTAACATCCCAACAATGTACGCAATATCCGGACGCGTACATACCTGAGCATACATTAGACTTCCTACAGCCGAAGCATAAGGAATCTTCTGCATTTCCTGAATTTCAAGGTTACCTTTAGGGCACTGATTGAGACTAAACTTGTCTCCTTTAGCAACAGGGGTGTCACCTGGTCTGCAATCTTGCATGCCAAACCTTTTAAGTACCTTATCGATATAGCTCTTTTGTGATAATCCAAGAATACCCCGAGAGCGATCTCGATGTATCTGGATCCCTAATATAAAAGAGGCGTCCCCAAGATCTTTCATCTCAAAATTCTTTGATAGAAATCTCTTGGTTTCGTGCAACATGCCTATATCATTAGTGGCAAGCAAGATGTCATCCACATACAGAACCAGAAAAATATACTTACTCCCACTGAACTTGTGATATACACAGTCATCAACAATGTTCATCTCAAAACCGAACGAGATAACTATTTGTTGAAACTTATGATACCATTGACGAGGAGCTTGCTTGAGTCCATAGATGGATTTCCTTAATTTGCAGACCATATTCTTTGGGTCTCCCGACACAAAGTTTTCTGGTTGCACCATATAGATCATCTCATCAATGTCTCCATTGAGAAATGCAGTCTTAACATCCATCTGATGTAACTCAAGATCATAATGAGCAACAAGTGCCATGATTATTCTGAAAGAGTCTTTCGATGAAACCGGAGAGAAAGTCTCTGTATAATCAATGCCTTCCTTTTGAGTATAGCCTTTAGCCACAAGACGTGCCTTATACCTCTCCACATTACCGTTTGCATCCCGCTTGGTTTTAAAAATCCATTTACAACCAATTGGTTTTGCACCTTCTGGTAATGGGACAAGTTCCCAAACCTTATTGTCTTGCATAGACTTGTACTCTTCATTCATGGCATCAATCCACTGTTGAGAGTTAGAACTTTTCATGGCCTGAGAGAAGTTGATTGGATCATCTTCTAACATTCCACTACTTTCCTCATGTTCTTGGAGAAATACAATATAATCATCCGGAATAGCATTTCTCCTTTCTCTCGTGGATCTCCTTAATGGCACTGGTTCTTGAGGTTGTTGAGTTTGTTCTTCTGGAACAGGGAGTTGTTCAACATTATCATCTTGAGGTTCCGGATTTACTTCTTGAGCAACAACAGGTATAGGAACCTGAATATTGTCAAAAGTAACTGTATGGATTGGATCTGAAGCCAATTCCTCCTCAAAACTAATGTCTCTAACCTTATTTCTCCCCCCAAACTCAACATCCTCAAAGAATGTTGCTGTTCCCGTCTCAAAAATGTTCCTTATAGTGGGATCATAAAACTTAAAGCCCCTAGAGCGTTCAGAGTATCCAATAAAGTAGCTGCTAACTGTTTTGGAGTCCAATTTCTTTTCATTTGGCCTATAAGGCCTTGCCTCAGCTGGACATCCCCAAATATGTAAATGCTTTAAACTGGGCTTTCGACCAGTCCAAAGCTCATAAGGTGTTTTAGCAACTGCTTTACTTGGTACTCTATTCAGAATGTAAGCTGCTGTCTTAAGTGCTTCTCCCCAGAGTGACTCTGGTAAAGAAGAATGAGCAATCATACTTCTTACCATATCCTTAAGAGTCCTGTTTCGTCTTTCAGCTACACCATTCATGCTAGGTGAACCCGGCATGGTGTACTGTGGGACGATACCGTATTCCTCTAGGTATCTAGCAAATGGTCCTGGACGTTGTTCACCTGAACCATCATATCTACCGTAGTACTCACCACCACGATCAGATCTGACGGTTTTAATTCTTCTGTTGAGTTGATTCTCAACTTCAGCTTTATAGGCTTTGAACATGTCCAGAGACTCAGATTTTTCATGAATAAGATATAGGTGCCCATAACGTGAGTAATCGTCTATGAATGATATAAAATATTGTTGACCATTCCAGGATTCCGTAGGGAATGGCCCACAAATATCCGTATGTATCAATTCTAAGACATCCGAAGATCTGTTGGCACCTAATCTTTTCACTTTGGTCTGTTTTCCCTTGATACATTCAACACATACGTCGAAGTCCGAAAAATCAAGGGAATCCAAAATGCCATCAGACACAAGACGCTCAATTCTACCTTTTGAGATATGACCTAAGCGCTTATGCCATAATGTCGCCGAATTTTCCTTATTTAATTTACGCTTAGTACCACGTGATTCCACATGCAAGGATTCATTGTAAGAAGCAATTGTATCAAGCAAATATAGGTTGTCATAAATACTCAAGTAACCGGTTCCCACAACATTTGAATTAAAAGATAAACTGAATTGACTGTTTCCAAATGAACAAGAATAACCTGATTTGTCCAATACAGAAACAGAAACCAAATTCCGTCTAAAAGACGGTACTACAAAAGTATCTTTTAAATCCAAATAATAACCAGTTCCTAACAACAACCTAAAGTGCCCAATTGCTTCCACATCTACCGATTGTCCGTCGCCCACAAAGATGTGTCTTTCAACATCACTTGGCTTTCGGTAGCTCAGGCAACCCTGCATAGAAACACTTATGTGAGTAGTAGCACCAGAGTCTAACCACCAAGTGTTTCTAGGTACTGAAGCTAAATTAACCTCAGAACAGACCAAAGCAAGGAACGTACCCTTATTATCACGCCAGGCGTGATATTTTGTACAGTCCTTCTTTACATGTCCAGGCTTCTTACAGAAGAAACAACCCTGATTATCCTTATGTTGTTTCTTCTCAACTGGACCCTTAGCAGCTTCCTTATCATTCTTCCTTTTCTTGCCCTTATCCTTAGAGGCATAGGCCAAATGAGCACTTTCTGTCTTATCTTGCTTCAACCTGTCTTCTTCTTGCACACAGTATGAAATGAGCTCATTTAGAGTCCATTTCTCCTTTTGACAGTTATAACTGACCTTAAATTGGTTAAACTGTGCAGGAAGAGACAACAAAACCAGATGCACTAATAACTCGTCACAAAGATCGAGTTTAAGTGCCTTAAGCTTTGAAGCAATATGAGACATTTCCATAATGTACTCCCTGATATTTCCTTTGCCCTTATACTTCATTGAAATCAAGCGAGCTAAAAGCGTGCTTGTTTCTACCTTATCGTTTTTCGCAAAACGCTTCTCAATTTCGGCAAGGAAATCTTTAGCCTTAGTAATCCCTTCGGATTCTATGCCCCTGAAGGCTTCCGGAACGCCGCGCTTAATGATCATAAGACTCATGCGATTTGAACGCTCCCACTTCTCATGCTCCTTCTTTGCATCAGGAGTGCTATCCGCATTGAGAGGTTGGGGTTGTTCAGTTCTTAATGCATAGTCAAGATCCATGCAGCCAAGAACAATTAATATGTTCTCTTTCCAAACCTTGAAGTTTGTCCCATTTAGCATGGGAATTGAGTTGATGTTAGCAGAAATTGTTGCAGCAGATGCATTAGCTGAAATAAAACAAAAGAATGCTCACATCAATAACCATAATCAATAAAATTCAAATAATGACAATCCCCATCCAAGATACCGGCACAACATTAATATCAAGTCTTTGGACAGTAATATTAACTTGTAAGTGATACCTTGTTGCAATGATCAAACATTGACAATAACTCATGTCAAATAATGAAACTATCTTTGGATCGATTCATTATTCACATGTAAACCTTATAATTGTCACACGCTTATCATCGCAGATGTGTATACAGTCTAAATAAATATTAACCTTCCTTTGGGCCGATTAAATATTTACACGAAAGCATACACACAAACATCTCACATTCCTCATGAACAATCTACACAAGAGAGGTTACTTTGGCAACTTCTTGTTTCAATTAATCAATTGGAGTGAGAGACAACCTTAATACCTTAGTGTCATAATATTTGAATTAAATAATTGATTAAAAACCGAATTAGATTTAAATTAAAAAATTTAAATCAACTGAATTTCCAAAAACTTAATTGGGGTCTCACAGCTTAATTAGGGCCCATAACTTAATTGAATAAATTAAGTATACCAAAGTGGACCCATGAAAAGCCGAGGCTTAACCATAATGAACACGAAGTTCCCTTAACTTCGAACGCGAGGTTCGACTGTATTGAGTACGAGACTCACTTAAGCACGAACGCGAGGTTCGTCTGAAAATGAACGAACGCGAGGTTCGTTTGATAAAAGAACGCGAGGTTCAACTTGGGAACGAACGCGAGGTTCGTTTAAAAATGAACACGAGGTTCGTCTGGAAGTACGAACGCGAGGTTCGTCTGAAGTACGAACGCGAGGTTCGTCTGAAGTACGAACGCGAGGTCTGAAGTACGAACGCGTGGTTCGTCTGAAGTTCGAACGCGAGGTTCGTCTGAAGTACGAACGCGAGGTTCGTCTGAAGTTCGAATGCGAGGTTCGTCTGAAGTACGAACACGAGGTTCGTCTGAAGTACGAACGCGAGGTTCGTTAAAAATTGAGCTTGACGCTCACCTGAGTTGAACGCGAGGTTCACCTTAGAACGAACGCGAGGTTCGTTAAAATTGAGCTTGACGCTCACCTGAGTTGAACGCGAGGTTCACCTTAGAACGAACGCGAGGTTCGTTGAGCGCGAAGCTCGGTTAAAATTGAACGAACGCGAGGTTCGTTTGAGGTAACCACCTCCTTAATTTTCGCCATGAACCCTTAGGGTTTCAAACTGAAACCGCCGCCGCCAAACCCAAAAAATTCTTCGATTTTTATTTTCAAAACCAGATCCAGAATCGGAAAAAATTTCTTGATCCAGATCTAAGAAAAATTGAAGAAAAAATCAAAGTTAAATCCAAAAAATGCTTCGGCTGTTATATTGTAAGTCGGGGGATTTTATTATTGGATTTATCCTCCCTACTGTCAATCGTCTCCTTGATAGTTTGTTTTCATCTGAAATACTTGAAGTTTGTTTACCTCGACACTAATATTTATATTGATTTTTGGTTGCTACCCCTTCCGCAGGCTGCGAATAGTAATTCCTGTTTATGCGATTTGAACAATATTCATGTGTTCTTTCCTTTTGAAATAAAGTATCTGGGTACTTGAATCTGTAAATATCAACAAACCTGTGTGTGGTATATATACTGGTATTGGTGGCACGATTCTGCCTTAGTTATGTTCTCTTTTGTTCACAACATAGATTTCTTGTTTTTCACATATTTAGATGCAGCTAGTTGTTGTCCTGTTCTACTCTCTCAATCTTTAACATCCGTATGGTCTTGAAACTACTAGTACAACTATCAATATCCGGTGTAAATTTTACCTGCCGTGATCTCATCTATAAGAATTGAGAGAATTAGACCCTCTTTAATTATCACATAAGTAGAGAGAATCCAGATCCGAAAAATACAGTTGCTTCTCTAATTACATCAAAATATGCAAAAGCAACATCTAAATATGCAGAAACAAAAATCACTCTAGTTCTTTCTCTAATGTGCCTCAAAAGAGTATAGTTTGCTTCGAACTCGAAGGGTAAAATATTTGGGAAAACCTGTTGACAGTAAAAAGTTTATTGTTCTGTTGAATTTCGTGATAGCTGTTATATCAAGTTTTGCTCATTAGTACCTGAATTAACTTAAGTTTCATCAGCTTAATATTCTGTTCTTTTCTCAGAAACAGTGCCTATAGCTTGGGATCTCATGCAAATATTATTATGATAAGTATCAAGAGTTTGAGAAATGAAAAAAAGAGAAAAAAAAAGAAAAAAATGAGCTATTTGTTTTGCAGTAAGCAAGCTGACGTACCAAAAACAACCTGATTATTACTACAAGTAAAGTTTCTTTCACTTATAACCGAACGTACCACCCAAATACTATTAGGCTCCGTTTGGCAAATGGTAA
>NC_033796.1:83051327-83077377 GCF_001876935.1 Asparagus officinalis | reverse complement strand
TCAGAGAATGTAGGACATCCGGGGTTATTACTCTATTAACTTGCCTTTGAGGCACCATCGAAGTATAATTGCATATTGTTGGTTTGTGATGTTTGGTGTACTCGTGGGTTTCATCCGGAAGTCATCATATACTTCTGCCGTATTTGTGGTCGGAGTTTGGCCAAAAGGTCACAAATCCTGTTCTTATTGGACTTCTGCGCTTGAAGTGCAAACTCGTATTTGGGAAATGGAGAGGCCACTTCGCTAGCGCAATTCATACGAGGACCGGGTGCGTCATAAAACCACCGTACTGGATTAACGTGGAGATAACGTAGATCGTCTGTATCCTCATCGGTAAGTGGCCGCATCTTTTGCATCGCTAAATACCGAATGCAGGCAATCTTCTTCACATCATCGGATATCGAGACTCAGCGCTACCAAGGTCCGACTTAGGTAATAAATTGCTCTGTATCTGTGCGTATCATCGTCTTGCGTAGTAAGGCACTTATCGAGGTGTTGTTCATCGCTTGAGATAAATCCAAGAACGGTATTTTACCAGGTTTCAGTGCAGAGAACAGAGAGGTTCGCCAGATACGTTTTGATATCGTCGACGCTTTTTGGCAGGCATCATCGAAGATAAATGATACTCCTTTCTTGTTCAGCTTAGAGAACGGGTTGCACTTCCAGAAAGATTTGAGATGAAAGCCGGATATAAAGCTAAACGGCCCTTTGCAAATCCTGGTTCTCTCAGATTCTGGGGGCTGCAATTCATGTATCGCCTTTACCTTTCAGGATCGATATGTATACCCTTAGGTGGTTGACGACGAACCTTAAGAGAATTGTTGCCGCTGGACATTCAAAGAATGATTTTTTGGGTGGTCATCTTCAACTGATGACTCTCATGAGATGAACATTGTCTTCAAATCCTTTGATGTGATCTTCCTTGTTGCGGCTTTTTCACAACAATCATCAAACGTAGCATTCGACTGTTTTCCTGAGTGTTCTTGGAATCTTAAGTCATCGCCTCGATGGTATGTGGGCCCGGCATTCTTCAGGCCGAAACGGCATCACGTATAAGCATGAAGACGCGCAGGGGTGCTTCTAAACACCGTATGTTCGTCATCCTCTGGGATGCATTTGATCTGGTTATATCCCGCGAAATCCATCATGAAGGACATCCTCTCAAATCCACATGTATGTGCGATAATGATATGCCATGTTGGGAGAGGGAATCGTCTTTAGGACATGCTTCATTCAGGTTCCTTTGAAGTCGATGAATTCTGCATTTTAGCCATTTCTTCATGACGAAACGATGTTGGCCCCCCTAAACAGTCTGGATTGTTGTTCCTCTCGGATAATCCTGATTTCGATCAACTTCTTAACCTCTGCCTCAATGGTCTTCCATAATCTGCGGACGAAACCGTCTTTGCTGTTGTTAACTAGTTTGGCATACGGTTGATATGAGGGCGCGTGCATTGCCGACATTGGGGTCGAACCCTGGCATGTCTTCTATAATTCCATGCGAGACGTCGAATATTCCCTGATGAGGCAATCAATTCCCTCTTCTCATTGGGGGAAAGACTGTCTGGCTGATGAATATAGGTTTTGTGGGCCTCATCACCCATTGTAATCTGCGGGACTATCTTTATCTTTCAGTGGGTCTGGTTATCTTTGCTCCAAGCCTATCGCCATATTGCGATACTCAGATGTTGAACCACGGGTCTTCCCATGTTGGCATTTGATCGTCGTCTTCCATTTGCGTGGATGGATCGGGCTGTAGCCATATTGACATTAGGAGTTTGAAGACTTTCTCCGCAGATTGTATCGGAGTCCCATCTGAAGCATCGGGAGAGTATCCTTTTTGCTTTGTTAGCAATTTGATCGATAATTTGCCAACACTTCGTAATCTGATGAACATAACTAAGCTGCCATATTGTATAATAATCCTCAGGTTTTCCTTTTGTACATATACTGCTTTGGCTGGGATTTACGGAGGCGACTCGATCGAAGTATAAACCTTCTCGAGTGTGAAATCGTACCCTGCTTTTCCAATAGCTGCGCGCTTTGGCTATACTTGGATAGATGTGACCGGTTTGTCGATCATCTTGTATATCATGAGGAAGATGATCTTGGTAAGGAGGCTTTTTTCTTACCGTAATCATTCTTTAGCGCTTTCTTTGGGTTCGGGATGGACCATAACGGTTGTTCGAAAGAATGGCTTGGAGGTGTTCTTGTTCAATAGATGATCGGATCAGGCATATACAACTCTAGGATTGTCGTACAGCTTTTTATCACATTTATCAAGAGACAAGGGTACTCTAATATCTTTATTGCCAATATCGGCAAAGTTGCCAGTTACAAATCTGGCATCTGACGATTTGTCATGCGTCAAGATGATTACAAAGGTACAATGTCATTTAAAACAAAACCGCGATTGTAATCGAATCCGGACTCTAGAATCAGCTTCTTCTCCGCCTGTCTGTGCCTTTGGCGCGAGGTTCAGTATCGGATTTCGTACCATAAAGGAGAGAATCGGTGAAATAATTCTCATACCCCTTGAATGGTTTGTTATCCGCGACCACTTCTACCTCATGTCATGTTGATCATACTTCAAACACTGATGGCGAGAGTGAGGGAATTATCACGTTACTATGGATCCAGGCGAACCCAATAGTAAGTTGTACGAAGTCTCCGATCGATACATAACACGTGGACTTCTGTCTTCAGACTTCCATCTGCACTTCACCGGATTACCCTAAGGGTTTGATCCACTAGTGTTGATTCATAGATAACAGTGCTTGTGGACTCCAACTCTTGCTACTGGGAATTGCGAGGAATGCATCAAATCGAGCGGATAATACTCACAGCCAGAACCCGGATCCACTTTGGTTTCGTTGATTTGGCTGGAGCCATGTATCCGCGAAATATAACGGCCGATCGTGGTTCGATTCTTCGTCTGCATATTCTTATTTGGCTAAAGTAATGCAGGGAAGGTTCTTTATGTCGCATATGTTGACTGTTGACTCAGCCGGTTCTGGCTGTTCACGGTATCGGCTTGCTTGGAGTCAGAAATACTCTGCTTGGCCAAGCTTTTATAGGGGCTCCTGAGTTCTTTGGATATTCCAGAATATACAGCGTTATCGTGCAGAATGTTGGCTATTGCGCCCATAATATCGAAGCTATGCGGAGTCTTCGAGCTTTCCTTGTTGTCTATTCCATGGAGACTTGAACGAGACTGGTTCGGATCTCGTTACCTCTGGGGATTCTCTTTTTTAGTTTATTTCACGGCTGTCGTTAAGCTTTATTTACGGGTGGGGTTTGTATCCTCCATTCTCGTGGGTTTTGGCTGCCGTCCACGCTTGTTACCCATGTAACTAGGTGGGCGGATAATTGTAATTGATACTCGTTTGCCGCTCCGTGATTTGTCGCAAAAGTTTTGTTCTTCTTCAGAGAGCGGGAAAGTGTGGGATTTTTTCGTATCTTCTGGGATAGAGGAGACTCCTAACAAGATTTCCTTTTCTTTTAGAACTTCCTCCCGAGATGACGAACCAGCCCCATTGTTCATCTCCAATCCAGATCTGTATGAACCCAAAGGATTTCGCTTAGGGTTGTGTGCGGACACAAGTCCTTTTGACGCATGTCCGTGCGGATCGTCATTCACCGTCTGTCATCCGACTTTGTGACGCGTTTTGCTCGAACATAGCTGTAGCACCGACCCAAACTGCGATTTGACACTGGCGTTTGCCCCACATTCTTGGCTGGTTTCTGGGGGTTATGCTCCTACGTCGCATTAACGCCTGGATCTTTCCTTGAGGTGGTAGAATGATCTCGTTAGGGTGGTGCGGACCGCTTGTGGTACGCGCAGTACTTGGATCTGTCACTTTGCCTGAGCCCCTTCTTGATCACGATCGCCTGGCAACTGCGATCTTGTTGTTTCCAACGGTATTTTGAAGTGCGGGAACTTCATCTATCCTTGAGGAGTACACTTTTTAGGACAACGGCTCGGGGTCTCCGCAGGATTTCTGCTTCTGAGACGTTGTTGCATTGCTCCTCGAGATTGTTGGGGTGCTTGTTGCTGCGGCTGTTGCTTGAGGTTGCCAAATTGAAAGGGTATGGATTAGCATCAACTGCTATTTAGCTTGTCCTTACCTTTTTCCCCCGTGCGGACGAAGTTTTGCTTTGGAGCACTTGTCGCCAGGCTGGCTCTTCCGCTTCTTCCTCTGAGAATCGCTTCAGCTTGCTATCCCGGACTTTCAAGTCCTTCCATGTTATTGGATGGGTGCTGTCCCCCATTGCCTTCTTAGAACGTCCAACGCGAGGTTGTCTTTTGTGGCAGGTCTGAGGCATGAATTCCTCCGGTGATCGGGGCTCCGGCCAATCATCGCCATTGTTCCGGAATCTTTTGCGAAAGGTATCGATAATTTCTCCGTCCTTTCTGTTTCTCATCGAGCAAGATCGATAGTATATTCTCCTGCATAAGTGTCGTCGTTCGAAGAAGTTGGCTAGGAACTTATTTGGTCTCACATATCATCCCAGCTGTTTACGTGCCTGGCTTGAGGCGGCGTACCATCGAGCGCGGTCTCGCGGATAGTGCGGAATGACCGCACCATCAGAGGCTCATTACAGAGATCACCCCCAAATTGCTGATTTGAATGTTAATCAAATGGTGGGTAGGTTACCATCCCATTAAAGACGGCGTGAAGTTAATAGATTAAACTTCGCCCGGATATGGTGTGATGGATTCGCATTCTCTTGGGTATGGGCCAAGGAAAATGCTGTTTTTCTTGTCTCTGAGCGGAAATTAGTTGTGTTGTTTTGCTCTCGAGACGTTCTTGATCTTCAGGGTTTTTCGCCGGTTTTCTTCCGCAGCTTCTCATTACCCCTGCGTTGACGTGGAGGATCATTGGTGTTACTGGAGCATTGTATCCTCATCTCTTCCACATTAATCGGTTACGATGTTCTCTGCGCTTGTTGCGTTCGCCAATGCTTGGATTGTTGGTCATTTGCGATTTCTCAATCTGCTGCATGGCATCTCCATTATCAAATTTGAACTTTCTTTCTGTTTAGCAAAGCGTTCTTCGAAGCATCTTGCATCTGTTCCGCACTTATCATCCAGGGCATCTCGGCGTGTTTGTCCCTCGCTGGACATACTGTATTATCTGACTGCCACGCGAACGGATCAGATTCTTCATCTTCTGAACGGGCGTTTGTCCGAAATCCTACTAGGTTGCTCGCTCTTATGGTTCCGGACTGAGACGGTCGTTCTAGGTCGGGAGGCTCTTAGAATCGACTCGAATCTTCTTCTGCGATGTTCCTTTGCTCGTCATCGTTGGGTGTGACCTTCGGAAATTCTCCATCTTCATACCCTTCTTCTTCGTTGGAAGCGCCTAGGGCCTTGGTTTTGCTGTTTCCGCATTAGTCTTTCAAAAACTGGAAATCTTATCGGCGAGGGCCTTAAATGCAATTGCACTTCCGACATACGCCGAATGAGTGAACAGCGGACATGGATTTCCCGCTTCTCGGGCGCTCTCTTCCTGGTTCTATTCGCTACCCAGCACGATAGTCAACTGTCATTTTTGACAGTCAGGTAACCTATCGTGTGCGGGCACCGCTTTCTAGGTTTACCTTCACTATCAGATGTATAATGTTTCCATCTGAGGGTGACTTGCCTTCTTTGGGATCTTCAAAGGTTTACCGCCTAACAACATTGCTTTTTGGGCCACGGTTGAATTTTCTCGGCTGTGTCTTGGACTTCATATGCGCAAATTGTGTGCGCACAGCTGCTGAGCTCGTTTGTCGTGCTAGAGGTCGATGGCGGACCCCAGGTATGTTGAGTCGTTCTTGGAACCTTCTTCATCGGGCCAAATACGCTCTGGTGAATTGGAGCTTTTGCCTCTCTCTGTCAGGATTGGACCGGAGCGCTCCAACTGGTTCTTCTTGCTGGATGACTCTTGCATGATCTCCGGAGAAGAAGTTATGGGATATTATTTGGCGACTTGGTTTGATTCGCCGGAGTTTGCCTTGCTTTAGAAGCTGCACTGTTGTTTCACAATGGCTTGTTTTTGGCCTGAGTCTGCCACTTCAGAACGTAGGCCTTCCAGACTTGGCGTCTACGTTGGTGGTGGCTTCTTCTCCACCCTCCTTTTGCAGTTTCTACTGGCTCCTGAGCTTGAGCCCTTGTGCCTGCGCTGAATCACGCGCGGCTTGCGAATGCGTCTTTCCTCGAGCGTCGAACCGGTTTCGTTTGGAGCGAGACCATTCTTTCTTTTGCGGCTTGAGAGTCGCCGTTCATTGGTGCGTTTGAGGCTGTTTGCCTTTCTGTTTTCACTCCGCGTTGTTTTGTGCGGATATCCGTCCATTAGACTCCATCGCCTTAGCGAGTTTGCCGCGCGAGGCTTGTTGACGACGCCTCTGGCGGGCTCGTCTTGAGAGAGTTCACAACCCCTGAACAGTGGAGGCGTGTGGGCCGGGGTTGGGTTGACCTGATTGGAGTGTCAGTGGACTTATTTTGACGCAATTTCGGCGTCAGTTGCGGTTGAGAAGCTTCGTGGGTTCCCGAGCAGCTTACAACCAACGAGTTTTTCTCCCGGAGGGAGAACTTCTTGGATTGCGGGGGAGATGAGCGGACTGAGGACACGTACTTTCTCGAACTTGGCTTTGTGTCGAATCGTTACTCACCTCCTCCCGACGCGCGGTTTGCAACATTCGCGGCATGCCGAGCCTCGATCTCGTTGGCGAGAATCGTCGGCTCCCACTGTGGGTCGCCAGATTGTTCGCGTTGCGAAAACTGTTTTCTTTTTCATTGATATGATTGTCATCTTGGTGTTAAAAAAGATCGGTCTTTTTATAGATCCGGTTTACAATAAATCAAAGAAAAAAAAAAATAAAAATTTACAACTTTCTCTTGTGAACAAATTCGCAAGCTCCTGTTTTTGCGGTCGGCTTGCTTGTGTGGGTTCTTTGCCAACGCCGGCGGTTAATCGTGGACACCGCCGCGATCTAGATCGTCGGATTACACGATTATTGCGGTATTATCCCAGAAGGTATAAATAGCCGGGAAGGGTTATCCACCAAGGGGACTAATCGCTCAGATCTCTGAGATCTAAGACCAAGCTTAGATCTGGAGTGTAGTTCGTGTAAGATCTCAAGATCTGTCTTTCTTCCTCTCGATTAATCCTGCCTTTTCTGACGTGGATGGTCGCGAGGCATCAGTATCTGTTTACGTCAAGTCTTCAGTCTTCAAACTCCGGATTCACGCTTCAATCGGCAGTAGTTTCGGCTCTTGGAAAAGTTTCGACCTCGAAAATGAACATCTCTAGTTCTATTTATATGGCTCTCAGGACAGTGGCCGCAAAAGAGAAATGTCTGGCCACCTCTGGCCACTGTCTGCCACCTCGGGCCACTGTCGGCCACTCGGGGTGGCCGGGCACTAGATGACCTGCCACCTTGAGGTGGCTCGGCTCCCATGAGCCTGATGCACCCAGGTGGTCGGCCACGAGCTCCACCCGCAGTGCGCTCTTCCATTGGCGAGCACCTTGGTGGTGGCTCAGGGCAATTGGCCGAGCAGCCCGAGGTGGCTCGGCTGCCGAGCCACCCCGGGTTGCGCCTCGGACTTTGCGAGCCCGCGGGCGGTGTTTTCCGACTTTTTTCGAATGTTTTCCGTTATTTCGCGGCTTCTGTCCGTGATTCGTTTGCATTGAGATTTTGATTGGTTTGATCTGATTTACGTAGTAAGTCGGATTCCTTGATTGTTGTGTTTCGTGCGCAGTAAATTCCGATCCATTGATTTGGCCATTAAATCCGCTTTCTGAGCTATAGTATCAGCAGAGGCCTGGATACGCGGGCGGCTGCGTAGTGTTCGAGTCCGGAAACTGATCTTTGATCTCGATCGCGATTCGTCCGAGTCTGCTTCTCGGTTGGATTGAGCTCCGTTGATTCCTTAACACTTGGCTTGATTCGAAGCGTATGGATGCATTCCCGTCGGCTTCTTGTCGCGATTCGTCTGAATCTCGTTGCCTCGTTGGCTTCGTCGGTGTGCGAAGTATTCTAGGGGACTATGAGCATTTATTATGCCTACAGATACGCCCCTCCAAAGGTATTTCACGTCTCGTTTTTTATAGAAGAGTCTGCGGATACTTTGGAGTTATAATTGTCCCTACTTCAGTCGGATTAATAACGGACCTGCGGAATGGCTTCCTGTTTCTGACTGGGCTGGCAATTCTCCAAGCTTATTCGGTCTTGCTCGAAAGGTCTGTAAGAGTTCCGCTGGTGCATTTATTAGTATGACCGTTTGTCCGGATTTTTTTGAACTTGAAGCTCGATTCTTTTAGCTGCCTTTGATTGTTGGCGTCGCAGTCTTTATGCAAACAGTTGTTGTCCGGACGTAGTGTGGTTGCAGTTCTATCTTAGATATTTATAAACAATACTTTCTCAGGAATTCTCAAACTCAAAAATAGGGAATAGTTATTATATATATACTTATTGAGTATTAGCAAGCAGTTTTATACTCTGTATACTTTTCGGAGTATTTTTCTGCGCCAAATGCGCTGAACCTGGCTTAAAATGAGCCAAAAATGCATGTAAATCGGTTCAAAAAAATCCTCCGACTCTTCGACCTGTGGGAGAAGAGTGAGATAAGTGATGGGTTGAATCGTCGCTCGATTTGAAGTCGTTTCGATGCTCGGTTCGACTTCAATTTGAGTTTCTCTCTTTCAAGGAGTCAAAACCCATTAAAAATTTTCGGATTTTTGTTCCCCTCTTGGCCGAAATTGATCTCTCCTCCAAGCTAGGGTTTCATTATCTTCAACCTCAAGGAAAGCTTCTTGATTTGATTTGGTAATCTCAAAACTTTCTCCTCCTTTTTTTTGAAAAGATTTTAGCTTTATGCTTGTAATGGGGATACAACATGAACCTATATGCCAAGATCTTAACTTTTCTTTCTAATGATGATGGGTTGTGAGTATGGACCAAAATTTGGGGGTTTTATGCAAATATGCAATATGGCCGAATTTTTTTGGGGGCTTTTATGTAAAAGTGGACGGAAATTTGTAGGGGTATTTATGTAAAATGTGACTGAAATTAGGTTTTGGATTGCATGTCCATTTGGTCAAAAATTTAAGGGGTGTTTTATGCAAGAAAACCAATGTTGTTTGAGGGGTTTATTTGCAAATTTGGCTTCATTTTACAAAAGGGTTTATTTGTAAAATTAACCAAAATTATGGGATGTTGGGGGTGCTATATGATCAGATATGATGACCATGACCCAACTCGAGCGTGTCCTTGACCCGAATTTAGCCTTGAACACGAAGGGTATTTTGGGTATTTCACCAAAATTCACCGCGAAAAATGACAATCATTGTTTCGCATGCACGAAATTTGTAGGTTTAACTAGACTTTAATTATGAAATCCTATTTATACATAGGATTTTAATTAAAGTTCTTAATTTCCCTTTTAAATTTCGTGTATTCATATTTTAGATTATGCCTGACTTGCTGCTTTTCGTTACAGATTTTCAATGTCTCCACGCCGATCTCGACCTCGTAGGAGTCGTTCTCATTCGCAGCACAGCGAGGAAGAGGTTCCCGCGACATCTTTTCCAGCGGCCTCTTTCTTTGGGGGTGAGAATTCACATTTTCTGTATCCCTGATTGACCTCTTCACGGGTCATGAAGGAAGAACCGACACCCTCCTTCGCGAGGGTTAAGGTTTCAGACTTGTCTTGCTTGGCCAATTCAAGTCTTCTGGTATATTGGGGCGATTTTGTGTCGTCCTACACCTTATAGGTCGGTGTATGTTACCACGTTATTCACGTGATGATGCATACCGTTCTTCTGGTGTAGGACACTCAAAATCGTCTCTCCAATTATTCCGTGAATGAGCTTATCATTCTTCTTATAAGATGGATTTTCTGACTCCACCCTTGTGCTTTATTGCAGTAGAGTTTCCTGCAGGCAGCCTTCCTCCTCAAGCCAATACTGGTTGTAGCCGGGAGGTCTTCTCCTCAGCTTCTCTCAGGCAGGCCGTTGGTCCACTCCCTCGGTTCGACGGGGATCGCTCAAACGACTCTTGCCGCTTGATACAGGAAGGAGGGCGCCATTGTTTGCGCCAGCTTATTACGGATGCCTCCTTTACTGCGGATTCTACCTACCCCTACCGAGGAACATTGGCTGACTCTCGACGAAGGAGCTCTCCTGTACATTCCCTCTATTCCACGTCAATATTCTTTCAGTCACTTGAAGGGACAGGCCGTGGAGCGACAGATGTCTTGGCATCTTACTGATGATGCTGAGCGAGTCCAGTGCGGATATGCCTCTCATCACAAGACTCCTGGTTCTAGCGGGCATCATGATATTCGTGGCCTTCGACCAGGGATCATGGGCCTTGACACTGCACTCCCAGGCGAGGTGTCAGTAGCTGCTCCTACCGTGGGTAATCGTCTGGCTCTTCTGGGGAGAAGGTTACCTCCACCAGAATATAGATGCTATGGTTGGGCTTCCTCACTAGCCAAGGGATGGTGGACACGCATGACCAGTTTTTTCTTGGCGCGCTGGGAGAGGGATTTGAAGAGCAGTGGATTGTATGCACCTATACGAGCCACCATGTACGGAATCCCGGTCAGCTGTCGCCATTTCTTGGCGTTGCTAGAGACCTACATGCCTGACAGTAACACCTTCCTGACCAGCGGTGGCGAGTTAGGGTTGTAGTGGATTATATGCACCTATACGAGCCACCATGTACGGAATTCCGGTCAGCTGTCGCCATTTCCTGGCGTTGCTAGAGACTTACATGCCTGACAGTAACACCTTCCTGACCAGCGGTGGCGAGTTAGGGTTGGCCTTGCATGAGATGCATCAGGTTTCTGGCCTTCCGATGGGGGATTGCCCATATCAGGAGTACTTTCCCTCGAACCAGCAATTGGAGTGGATGAAGAAAGATACTCCCGATATGTATGACACTCTCTGGGATCTTACTTGTCACTATTATACTTCCTTGATCCAGACTTCTCCTCAAGCGAAAAGGAAGAGGCAGGTCAGCTTGAAGCAGTTTGCTAGCTATTTGTTCCAGAATTTGGAGGGTAATTCCAGCGAGCCCATTCGTGAATTAGACGTGTTGACCCCTACCGCAATTAATGAGTTGTTGGAGAAGGCTGAGGCTCGTTCTTACACCATTGCCAGTGCTGAGGGAGCTTTTCCTGCGGGAACCAAGTTTCGTTCGTTTCTCTGTCGTGCGCAGAAGTCCATTGGGCCCCGGACTCTACTAGCAGGCTACCTTGCTCTCTGGTTGAAGAAATGTGTTGTCCCGCACCAGCCTTCAGACGCTCTACCTCTCGAGGTGCTCTTCCCTGCAGTTCAGCTAGCTTACGGGAGAGAGCTTTCCCTGCTCCCAGCGATTGTTGCTGGCATCCATTGTGGGCTTAGGTGTCTAGTCAGCAGTTTTACCCAGATGGGTTCTGAACCATCGACTGAGCTTATTTGTCCGAAGATCGAGCTTCCTTACGCATATCTGATGGCGTGGCTCGTTCTTCACCGTCCTGACTTAATGTCGGCGCCCAGCGTTGTTGACATCCCCGTCCCTTTCATGCTCAGTGATGTGCAACGAGAGCTTCGAGTCCGTAAGAGCTGGGAGTTCTTCAAGTGTTTTCCTCATTTTTCGGGTCGCTACGGTGACGTGCTGATTGACGAGGAGAAACCTAGAAGTGACCGGACTGTTCTCGACGTTGGTAGCTTCCGCTGGTTAGTGAACATCCGCGTTAGGTATCTTGTTCTCCGGGTGAAGAATCGATGCCACATAGAGCCTTACCTTCCCTGCCGCTTTACTCGTCAGTTTGGCTATGACCAACTATATGTTGGGAATCCAAGCCGTGGTCTGTAGGTTGAGGGAGGGCTTATTGACGGCGTACGAGCATGGCTGTGGACTATGGTGGGCTGCACTGGAGCCCATTTTGCTCTTCCTTCATATAGGCGTAAGCCGCTGACCACTTTTCTCAGTTGCAAGTGGTTCCTTTCCGCCTATGAATCCATAGGTGTGAGGAGCCTTTCAGAGTTACAGTCTGAGTACTCGGTCCGAGCTGCTATGATGGCTGCTCGCAGGGCTGAGGTTGCTCAGAAGCGGGGTAAGGGGCATGCCAAATCTCTTCTCATAGATGATGAAGAGCTCCTTCCTACGGGTGACGACGACGAGACCTCCGAGGAAGAATATGTGGATGCAGATACCGACAGAGGAGAATTCGATATCGGTTTGTCCTGCTTCTTTGATTTTCCTTCTCCATTCTAATTAGTATAAACGGCAGCTCTTGTTTGTTTAATGAAATGACCATTGTCACTTTAGGTAGGACAGTTGATGATCATGAGCCGCCAGCTCCTACACACGTTGAAACGTGTGACAAGTCTGTGCATGACCAACCTGTTGGTCCTAGGAGGGTTGGTGCCCCGAAGAGGAAGAAGACCGCACATAAACCCCACGACGGTCAGCGTCCTTATGTAGTGGACTTAGGAAGCACCGCCGATGGAGGAGAAGGTAACATTTTATTTTTATTGCTTTAAGGTGATTTACCTTTTGGGGAAGAGGGCGAACTCCCACCGGGTCCGGTATCTCCTGGATCTGATAACATGGATTGCTTTATGCAGCAGATGTGCGACGCCCTTCATGACGGGTCTCTGGGCATCGATCTAAACATTGATCTTGGGCAAGTGAATAGTGTTGAGTCCACCGTCCCGTATTTAGGTATATCTACATCCAATGATACCCTCCTCGATCATGGGGAAGGAAGATCTTCTGTTTTTGCTGCAAGTATTTTTTTGAACTTTCCTCATCTTCCAACATTCAGGTTACCCTGCAGACGTTGCTATGGAAAGGCCATCTGAGGATGGAGTCTATCATGATGTAGGTTTCGAGGAGAGGGGGTGTGCTCCTGTATCAAGCTTCTCGAAACCCGATGCTGGCTTATTAGCTGACATGCTGGCTGAACAGACTACCAGAGGAACCGAGAGACCATTCTTTGGGAGTGATTCATTCATAGGTATATATCTGATCCCCTTCATCTTGCCTGATCTTTTATCTGACTAACGAAGGATTAATATTACAGCACCAACCATTGGGATTAGCCCAATATCGATTCCTGGTATATCTAGCTTACCTCGGAGTGACGGACTCGCCGGTACGCATACGATTTAGGAATATCGTACTTCTCTAAGTTTATCTGACTTTTGACTAATATATGAGTGCAATCATAGGACCAGCCACCGGGACTGATTCTCTTATGACTCCTGGCATTCCCCAGATACCTACGGATGATGGACCTACAGGTATGCAGATGACCTTATCATCCCAATCCTCCTTATTTGTCTAAATTTTCATTTTGACTAATAAAGAAGTACAACTATAGGCCCAGCCGCTTGGGCCGATACCCTTATGACTCTTGGCATTCCCGCTGCATCTGAGGACGGTGGGATTGCAGGTATGCATACGATCTTCTCTTCTCGATTCTCCTTATTTGTCCAAATTTCCATTTGACTAATACAGGAGCGTAACTATAGGACCGGCCGTTGTGCCTGATACTACTACAGTTCCCGGGGCTGAAAGTCTGCATAGAAGTGGCGTCTCCCCGCCCTTGCCGAGTGGTATGAGCAATCTGCCTGCAGGGGTTGATATACTCTCCATGACCACTTCTGTCGCTATCTCAGAGCCTGTCGGACCTCAGCCTGAGGGGACCTCCGTTGGCGTTGGTATGCTCAGAATTTGCCTTTGAATTTCCTTATCGTATTCGATAATCCACTGAACTTCTATGTTGTTGCTTGTAGGATCTCGATCCTCTCTATATAAGCGTGTCCGCGCCCTTTTGGTCGATACTGATCCTGACAGAGACATTTTTCGTACGGACCTCGGCTTCTTCACTGCCTTTTATAACGGCATGATCGAGAAACTTCTTCATAGAGGATACTGCTTCGATCAGTTCAGGCGTTCCTTTTCTCGCCACATGATGATGATGAGGGAAGAAGGATACCCGGAGTTGGCCGATTCCTTCACCACCGATTTCACTGTCCTGGAGTCAGAGATCCGAGAGTTGAAGGAATTGGAGGTTAATGGGGCTTCTTCTTTCGTGTCCTCTCAGCTGGAGCATAGGCTGGCACAGTGGCGTGACCTGAGATCTTCCATCGGATGTGAGCTTCAGTCACATGAGGGCTCCATTGCGCAGCTAATGGCTACCGTAGCGAGGAAAGATACAGATAGAGCTGAGCTACTCCGCTCTTTGGACTCGAGCCGCGAGGAAGTGACTAGGTTGAAAGAGGCTTTGAAGCGCGCCGAGGAATCTGTTACTCTCATTGCAGATGACCTGGCTGGAGTAGAGTGTTCTCGTGAACAGGCACTTGAGAGGCTAGGATCCACCCAGGAGAGACTGATGAAGCTGAAGAGTGAAGCCGCGGAGATTTTAAGCAGTTCTGAAGAATCTGCTCGAGCTGATCTGCAGGCAGAGCTCGAGCGGAGTTATGTAGATAGACTCTTTAGTTTAAAGTCTCATATCCTCGACCGCCAACTGCCTTCGGGCTAACGAGCTTTTTATTGTATGCTTTTGACTCGATCTATTAATAGAGACTCTGCATTTGCTTCTTTCGTGATCTTTCTATGTTTATTCTGAATGACAAGATTTACAGGATTTTTTGGTAAACCCCCAGCCATCAACAGGTTTGAAATGTCTTTACCGATTACCGTTTGAAATCGGACTAGCATGTGAATTATTAAACCCGTCTCACATGTAACGTTGTGCTAAGAAAATCACTTTTCTTAGACTTGATGCTATGATTTTGAATACATAGGCTTAACCATTTCTTATAGGGAAAAGGCACCCTGCACCGCGTATTAGGCGATGACTTATCCCTTCTTAGGCTTCGGGATAAAATTCCCCAAGTTTAGACCTTGGTGTCTTTTTCAATCGGTGAAAGACTAAACCGGCAATGTGTGTTAGACATAGACTTTAGGATTTTTGGCAAACCCCCAGCCTTCAACGGGTTTGATGTGCCTTTACCGATCACCGTTTGAATCGGGCTAGCATGCGGATTGTCTAATACCGATTACCATTTGAATCGGGCTAGCATGCGGATTGTCTAGATCCGTTCCACATGTAACGTTGTGCTAAGAGAGTAAATTCTCTGAGGCTTTGTGCTATGATTTTGAATACATAGGCTTCGCCCTTGTTACGGGAATATGCTACCCGGCAACACGTATTAGGTGTTGACTCATCCCTACTTAGGCTTCGGGATGAAATTCCCCAGACTAGAATTCTGGTGTCTTCTTCAATCGGTAAAAGACTAAACCGGCAACGCGTGTTAGGCGCTGACTCATCCCTTCTTAGGCTTCGGGATGAAATTTCCCAGACTGGAATTCTGTGTCTTCTTCAATCGGTAAAAGACTAAACCGGCAACGCGTGTTAGGCATTGACTCATCCCTTCTTAGGCTTCGGGATGAAATTCCCCAGACTGGAATTCTGGTGTCTTCTTCAATCGGTAAAAGACTAAACCGGCAACGCGTGTTAGGCGCTGACTCATCCCTTCTTAGGCTTCGGGATGAAATTCCCCGTGCACCAAGTGCCCGGATTGGAAGTTGAGAATTGTGTCTTTTTTAAGAGCAAAGACAGACTAGGAAATGGGAGAGGAAGAATTTTATATTCTATCTCCCGGTGCTGAAGAGGAAGAATTTTATATTCTATTTGCAGCTGGAAAGGAAACTCGAGGTGGGATCTCCACCCCCAGAATCCGGCAGGATGAAACTAAGAGTGGGATCTCCACTCTGAGAATCGGAAAGGTTCGAACGACCCTAACTTTTATAGGGTTTTTGAACCCAAAGAATCCCTCATTCATTGAGAAGAAAACCCAATTTCAACCCTAACTTTTATAGGTTTGGTGGAAAAGGGAACAAAGGTGGATTTTCGTTTATCGAAAAGGAATGACTCGGTCTTAGTCTTGATTATTTGTAGGCTTGACTAAGCGAGATCGGGAACAATCTAACTTTTATAGGTTTGACTGTTCGAATTGAAAGTGGACCTCTCGTTCATGGAAGGAATCGAGAGAGGAATTTGGCTTTTGGTCCTAACTTTTATAGGTTTGACCTGAAAGCAAAGAAAGTGGAATACAGGTAGCAAGAAAAGTGCCAACTCGTATTATCACTCAAAGGAAGACTTTAATGCTAGGTGATTAGGACCTAACATGTTGAGTCTGAGAAATGCCAACGACGGGCAGATGGAAATGTTGGTGGATCCACTGTCGTTTAATTTGATCAGCGGATGGTTTGGTGAGGAAAGATTAACCCATCAGTTGTCGTTTATCGGCATCATGAGCCGGTCGCCGTCTTTGGTGACGAGGCGATAGGCGCCACTCGAGTAGACTGTCTCTACCACGAATGGTCCCTCCCATTTGGGTTCGAATTTACCCTTCTTCTTGGAGTTAAGGATCATAGGCCGCCTTTCAGCTAGAACCAAATCCCCTTCTTTGAAACTCCTTTGTCGAACCTTTTTGTCGAAGGCTCGAGAGATTCTAGCTTGGTAAAACTCGATATGCTGTTGAGCTTCCAGGCGCTCTTCATCAAGCCTCTCGAGTTCTTCGAGGCGTTTCTGATGTTGTTCTTCGGTCGTCATCTGGGTTGACAGAGCGATCCGAAGAGATGGGATTTGAATCTCCAATGGAAGAACAGCTTCACATCCGTATACCAGTGAATACGGGGTTGCTCCCGTCGGTGTGCGCACCGTGGTCCGATAGGCCCATAGAGCCGCGCCAAGCTTGTCATCCCAGTCTCGTTTATTAATTTTCACGATTTTTGACAAGAGTTTGATGATAGTCTTGTTGAAGGCTTCAGCTAATCTATTTGCTGTGGGATTATAAGCCGTCGACGAGATATCCTGAATTTTAAACTTTTCGTAGAACCTTATGAAGGCGTTGCTGACAAACTGAGGACCGTTGTCATGTATGATTCGTCTTGGAACACCATACCTATAGATGATATGGTGCTTGATGAATGCAATGACATTACTCGTTTTAACTTCTCTGAGTGGAACTGCTTCGGCCCATTTGGAGAAGTAATCGGTAATTGCCAGGATGAACCGGTCGCCTTTGACTGACGGAGGATTTATAGGACCAACAATGTCCATTCCCCAAGTCTCGAACGGCCATGACGTAACCGAAGGATGTAGATGCTCCGGAGGTTGGTGCATGTAATTCGCATGTATTTGACATGCATCACACTTTCGGGCATATGTGACTGCGTCACTCATCATGGAAGGCCAAAAATACCCCATTCTTCTGATGCGATCATAAAGCTTAGGACCAGGTTGATGTGCGCCAACCCCTTCGTGTGCTTCCTTGAGGACTTCCTCAGCTTCTTTAGTCGATAAGCAACGTAATAGTAAACCATCGTACCCCCTGCGGTACAACGTTCGATTCTCCGTGTTATAGTAGAATCTTGGTGCTCTCCGTCGGATCGACTCTCTTTCCTTCACATCTTCTGGCAAGATCCCATGCAAGACGTAGTCGATGATGGGGAAACGCCAATCTCGTGGTTCGAACTCGATTTGAGCAGCGTGCGCCTCTTGAACCTCTTCTTCCTTGGCATCTTCGTTATAAAGCGGTACTAGGAGTTGGTGAGTTCTTACTGTAACAAACTGCTCTGCTTCGGGAGGTTGTGCCAGAGATACGGCCAATGCTGCTAATGCGTCTGCATAGGTATTCTGTAGCCGTGGAATATGTTCGATAAAGAATCCTTCGAATGATTCTGCCATCTCCACTGCCATCTTATGGTATGGTATTAAATCTTGGCTTCGAACCTCGTACTCTCCTTGAACTTGTTTAACTATCAGTTGAGAATCGCCGAAGGCTTCGAGATACTCAACCCCCAGCTCCTTAGCGAAGTTGAGTCCGATAATCAATGCGTTATACTCTGCCACATTATTGCTCGGTTAACGAGTAGGCTCGAGGCATCACATGTTTTCCTGGGGAGACTAAGACAACTCCCACTCCGGAAGAAATCTTAGACCTTCCAGGAGCACCTGTGACAATAGCTGCTCGGGAAGCGCCATCGAAGTACAAACGCCATACTTGTTGGTGCGAAGTTGCGTTGACTTCGTGGGTTTCATCGGGTAGATCGTCATATATCTCGGCGGTATCCGTAGTTGGATTAGCTGCCAGGAGATCACAGATGGCCTGCCCTTTTACTGACTTCTGTTGTTTAAAATGTAAGTCGTATTGGGACAAAAGTAAGGCCCATTTTGCTAATCGCCAGCTCATGGAAGCTGGTTGAGTCATGAATACTCAAACCAGATTAACTTTAGAGATAACATAAATGGTCTGACCGACCAGATAATGCCGCATCTTCTGAATAGAGAACACCAAGGCGAGGCATTCTCTCTCGATCATGGGATATCGAGATTCTGCGCCTACCATGGTTCGGCTCAAATAATATACTGCCTGCTCATGACCGTTATCGTCATCTTGTGCAAGTAATGCACTTAATGAGTGGCTCGTCGCCTTGACATAAATCAAGAACGGTTTGCCCGATTTCGGTGCAACGAGTACAGGAGGTCTTGAGAGATATTCTTTAATACTCTCGAATGCCTTTTGACAAGCGTCATCCCATACAAAAGACACGCCCTTCTTTGCGAGCTTGGAGAATGGTTGGCATTTTCCTGAGAGGTTCGAGATGAACCGACGAATATAAGCTAATCGCCCTTGCAATCCCCTGAGCTCCTTGAGGTTTCTCGGAGGTTGCAATTCATTAATCGCCTTTACCTTATCAGGATCGATGTGAATACCTTTGGTGGTGACGACGAATCCCAGGAATTTACCACTAGACATTCCGAGGAAAGACTTGGTAGGATTCATCTTCAATTGATGGGCTCGCATCAAGTCGAACATGGTCTTCAAGTCCTTAATGTGATCTTTTTTATCACGACTTTTCACGACCAAATCATCTACGTAGCATTCGACAGTCTTTCGGAGATGCTCCTGAAAGATCTTTGACATGGCTCGCTGATATGTAGCACCTGCATTCTTTAAGCCGAAGGGCATAACTGTGTAGCAGAAGACGCCGAGAGGCGTTCTAAATGCGGTATGCTTTTCATCATCTGGATGCATCTTTATTTGGTTATAACCAGAGAAACCATCCATGAAAGACATCCTCTCAAACCCACACGTATTGTCGATGATAACATCCGTGATGGGAAGGGGAAAATCATCTTTTGGGCAAGCAGCGTTGAGGTCTCGAAAGTCGATACAAACCCTGATCTTCCCGTTCTTCTTAAGGACCCACATGTTTTCCTGGGGAGACTAAGACAACTCCCACTCCGGAAGAAATCTTAGACCATCCAGGAGTACCTGTGACAATAGCTGCTCGGGAAGCGCCATCGAAGTACAAACGCCATACTTGTTGGTGCGAAGTTGCGTTGACTTCGTGGGCTTCGTCGGGTAGATCGTCATATATCTCGGCGGTGTTCGTAGTTGGATTAGCTGCCAGGAGATCACAGATGGCCTGCCCTTTTACTGACTTCTGTTGTTTAAAATGTAAGTCGTATTGGGACAAGAGTAAGGCCCATTTTGCTAATCGCCAGCTCATGGAAGCTGGTTGAGTCATGAATACTCAAATCGGATTAACTTTAGAGATGACATAAATGGTCTGCCCGACCAGATAATGTCGCATCTTCTGAATGGCGAACACCAAGGCGAGGCATTCTCTCTCAATCATAGGATATCGAGATTCGGCGCCTACCATGGTTCGGCTCAAATAATATACTGCCTGCTCATGACCGTTATCGTCATCTTGTGCAAGTAATGCACTTAATGAGTGGCTCGTCACCTTGACATAAATCAAGAACGGTTTGCCCGATTTCGGTGCAACGAGTACAGGAGGTTTCGAGAGATATTCTTTAATACTCTCGAATGCCTTTTGACAAGCGTCATCCCATACAAAAGACACGCCCTTCTTTGCGAGCTTGGAGAATGGTTGGCATTTTCCTGAGAGGTTCGAGATGAACCGACGAATATAAGCTAATCGCCCTTGCAATCCTCTGAGCTCCTTGAGGTTTCTCGGAGGCTGCAATTCATTAATCGCCTTTACCTTATCAGGATCGATGTGAATACCTTTGGTGGTGACGACGAATCCCAGGAATTTACCACTAGACATTCCGAGGAAAGACTTGGTAGGATTCATCTTCAATTGATGGGCTCGCATCAAGTCGAACATGGTCTTCAAGTCCTTAATGTGATCTTTTTTATCATGACTTTTCACGACCAAATCATCTACGTAGCATTCGACAGTCTTTCGGAGATGCTCCTGAAAGATCTTTGACATGGCTCGTTGATATGTAGCACCTGCATTCTTTAAGCCGAAGGGCATAACCGTGTAGCAGAAGACGCCGAGAGGCGTTCTAAAAGCAGTATGCTTTTCATCATCTGGATGCATCTTTATTTGGTTATAACCAGAGAAACCATCCATGAAAGACATTCTCTCAAATCCACACGTATTGTCAATGATAACATCCGTGATGGGAAGGGGAAAATCATCCTTTGGGCAAGCAGCGTTGAGGTCTCTAAAGTCGATACAAACCCTGATCTTCCCGTTCTTCTTAAGGTCTGGGACAATATTGGCAAGCCACTCTGGATGTTGTTCTTCCCTAATGAAGCCAGAGTCGACAAGCTTTTTAACTTCAGCTTCGATCGCCTCCATCATTTGCGGACGAAACCGTCTTTGTTGTTGCTTGACAGGTTTGACATCCGACTTAATATTGAGGCGATGCACTGCTACGTTTGGATCGAGCCCCGGCATGTCTTCATAATTCCAGGCGAACACATCGATGTACTCCCTGATAAGAGAGATCAACTCTTCTTTCTCTTCGGGTAGGAGACTGTCGCTAATGAATATCGGCTTCGGATTTTCTTCACTTCCCATATTCACTTGGACTACTTGATCTTCGGTAGGGGGTTCTCTTTGTTCGAACCTATCACCATACTGCATGTTTAAGTGATGAACCCACGGATCTTCCCATGTCGGCATCTGATCATCTTCCTCTATTGTGGTAGGATCGACCGTAACCATGTTCGACATCAACTTTTTGAACATTTCACCAAGGCTAGCGTCGGAATCCCAAGTCGAAGAGTCAGAAGAGTATCCTTTTCTAGCCTTGTTAGCAATTTGATCGATGACTTGCCAGCAACATTCGTCGTCAGATGAGGAGACATAACCAAGACCTCTTTTATGGCGATAATAATCATCGGGTTTTCCCTTCGGTACATAGGCCATTCGAGGTGGAACTCACGGACCTCGACCAAAGCAAATACCCTCTCCAAGTGTGAAGTCATACCCATACTTCTCCATTAGATCGCGCGCTTTTGCGTCATATCTAAATAGATGAGGGGCAGGTTAGTACTCTAAATCACCATTTATTGATAGTTCCTCGGCAAGTTGCCAATTACAACTACTTTCCGATGATTTATCATCGTCAAGATTGATTACAATAGGTACAATGTCATTAAGTACAAAACCACCATCATAATCAAACCCAGCTTCGGTATCAGCTTCATCCCCGCTGTCCGTCCCTTGGGCCGATGGTTCAGTATCGGATTCAGTGCCGTATAGAAGGGAATTGGTGAAATAGTTCTCCAATCCCTTAAACGGTTGCTTATCCGCGACCACCGTCTTGACTTCATTATTTGAGTCCACGTACTTGAGGCATTGATGCAGAGTTGACGGGACTATAAGGTTACCGTGGATCCAAGGTCGACCCAACAGTAAGTTATAGGACGTTTCTGCATCAATTACATAACAAGTAACTTCTGATTTTTTAAATCCCCGATCTGGCATTTGATTCGAATCTTCCCCAAGGGTTTGGATCCGCTGGGGTTGAATCCGTAAATCGTAGTGCCGGTGGAGGCTAGTTTGCTAGTCGGGATTCCGAGATGATGCATCAGTCGGAATGGCATGATGCTAACAGCAGAACCCGGATCAACTTGGATCCGGTTGACCATACTGGAGCCAATGTGCCCTGTGAAATACAAAGGCCGATCATGCTTTGAGTTCTTCGTCTGCATGTCTTCTCTGGTAAAAGAGATGCATGGAAAATGATGCGTCGCGAGATTACAGTGTTGAGCTGACGGCTCTGGTCCTTCAGGAGATGGCTTGATTCGAGTTAAGAAAGCTTCAGAGTCACTCAAGGCCTCTTGTAATGCTTTCCTTGTATCCTTGGAAAGACGCAACAGCTCGTATAGGGTTATCCTAGCCGGGATATTAGCCAACTGCGCCATGATGTCAAAATGGGGTGGAGAGCTTGCATTTCCCGGTTTGTCTCTCCCAATCGGATGATTTCTCCTTCTGCTGGACTTTCTCCGTAGCTATAGGCGTTGGGGGAATTGCTACAATTCCCAGTTCTGCCAATGTCTTGGAAGGAGCGGTTTTGGTACCTAATTGCTCGGAAGCATCCGGGTACTTGTAGTGATACTCATTCCCACTTTGGGTTGCAAAGGCCTCGTGTTCATCTTCAGAAAGCGGGAAGGCGGGAATTTCTTCGTCATCTTCTCCTGGAATTGCAGAAGCTCCATAACAAGACTTACATTTTCCTTTTGACTTTTTCTTGGAAGAGGTTCCAGTCCATTGTTCATCTCCAACCAAATCTGGATGAACCCAAAGAATCTCACCATTAGGGGCTGTGTGTGGCACAAGTCCTTTCTGGCGCTGCTTGTGAGGATCATCGTTCACTGTCTTTACTGCTGCATTTATTACTGGTTCATGCTGGAACCAGTTTAAGGGAACAGAACCGAAGCTGATTGATACTGCATTTGCTCCCACTCTTTTCTCCTTCGGCTGCTTCATGGTGATGACGCCGACATCAATTAGAGCTTGGATCTTGTCCTTAAGGGCATAGCACGCCTTGGTAGGATGGTGCACCGCTCTATGAAATGCGCAGTATTTTGGATCATTGATTCTCTTAGCATCTTCCTGATCCTGGACTGGAGGCAATTTGATCTTGTTATTTTCAATGAGGTACTTGAAGATACCGGGAACTTCATCCTCTTTGAACGAATAAACTTTCGGGAACTTCGGCTCCGAGGCTTTCGGCTTCTGGGTCTGCTATTGCCACCTTGATTGTTGAGGCGCCTTTTGCTGCTGCTGTTGTGGTTGCGCCTGCACCTCGAACGTTTGATTCACGTCCACGGCATTTGCATGTGCTTTTCCTTTACCCCTAGGGACAAAGTTTGGTTGCAGGGCACTATTTGCTATTTGACCCCTTTCCGCCTTCTTCCTTTTAAGGAATCGTTCGGCTCGTTCTCCTCGCACCTTTAGATCCTTCCAGGTTTTTGGCGGTGCCATTCCCATGGCTTCCAGGATGTCCAATGAAAGATTGTTATGACAGGTCTCGAGGATGAAGTCTTCGCTGACCGGATCCCTACAATTCACTTCTCATCAAACAGAGTGCCGATCGAGACCTCAGTGTCGTCGTCGAAGAAGTTCGTCAGAAACATATCCTCCATGTCGTCCCAACTACTGATACTCCCCGGCTTGAGGCGACGATACCAATCGAAGGCCGCTCCGCGAAGAGTGCCAACGAATGATCGTACCATCAAGGGTTCATTACCGAAGATTATTCCTAAGTGAGACTTAAAATATATTAAATATTGGGTAGGGGAACCCTTTCCATCAAACGGCGTAAAGTTGATTAAATTGAACTTTGCCGGATATGGAATTGATTTCCACTCCCTTGGGTATGGACATGGTATGCCGGACCTTTTCACTTCTTGAGCATTCATCAACGCGTTGATTTTGCTCTCCAAGTCCTTCATCTTCTTGTCTTCACTCGTACCTGTCTTCGAGTGGCTTTGGGGAGAAGTAACGTGGTCTTCCTTCATATTATCATCCGAGGGACCACCTCCGTTGTTGTTGTTGACGGGAGGGATATTCATGTTGGCATTATCTTCTTCCCGTTCATTCTCCTCTTGATTCGGATTATTGCGGCGACTGGGTTCTCCTTGGTGAGTTGTCAGAGCCGTGATTTGCTGGTCATGCATCTCTCTCATCTGTTGCATGGCCATCTCCATCTCGAATTTGAAAGCTTCCTTCTGCCTAGCCAGGGCATCTTCAAGCATCTTGGTTACTTGTTCGGCGCTGATCATGAGTGATTCGTAGGGTTGCCCCGCGCTAGACGCCGTGTCATTGGATGCTATAGCCGAGTAGGAGTCTGAATCAGGATCTGACGCCTCTTCTTCCGAAGGAAGTCCTTTCTACATTCTTTGGTAATTCTTTCGCCTATTGACCCCTGACCGCAACCAAGTCATGCGCTGGGATGCTCCGGCAAGTTGGTCTGAGCTAGAGGGTCGTGCCGATTTGCCTCTGCCGGCCATATTAACGGATACTTCTAGGTGTTCGTCCTCTTGGCGAACGAACTCCTTCCCACGAAAATGCCTTGGCTTGGAAATCCTCTCGAATACCGAGACTCTCTTTGGGGTCTTAGAATAGCAGCATTCTGATAACACCGCCCTGATGATGTTGGCACACGGGCAGTGGGGTTCCGTGTCTCGAGCATCTCTCTTTCGATACTTACTCGCACCCCCAGCTCTATAGTACAACTCATCAGTTTGATAACTGGAGCAACCCATAGAGTGTTGGCATGACTTCCCAGGTATAACACCATCATCATCAGACGAATGTGTTTCCCTCTGGGGATATGACGCTTTATTAGCGTTTTCAAGAGTCGCTCGTTCAAGTCTACGCTTTTGCGAGCGTGAAAACTTAACGGGCTCTTGAACTTCGACACGCAACCCAATGCGGGCGGCAATAGGGGTTTTCCCTTTGTTATCTTCCTTGGGGGGATTAGCACGACCCCCAGTCGGGTTCATCATTTGGGGACCTTTCAACGGACCCAATCGCTCCTTGATAGGTGCTTTACCTCGGTTCCCGGGTAAAGGACCGAGGCGACCTTTCAAAGGAACCCTGGATCTTGAAGGATCCGTGTTCTTACCTGACTCCGCCGGAGGTGCGGGGGCAAGGGGAATAGGATCTGGATTTTCCGTCCGCTCTTGTCTTAGGCGCCGGCTTTGCCTTTAGCATCCACACCTGCTTGAGTTTTGACGGATTCTTGACCGTCTCTTCTTTCTGCATCTCCTCTGCTTTCTGCAGAAGGGCTCGGGCATGCGCAAGCAACGCGCGGCGTTTCTTGATTCGCTCTTCGAGGGTTGAGCGAGTCCTCATAACACGAACCCATTCGCTCGTTTTTGCCTTGGAGGAGGAGTTGGTTATGCGCCGTTGTTGCTCTTGGCGCTGTCTGGACTTCAGATCTTCATTGTAGCGGATCCCGTCCATCGATTCTGCGGCTTTGGCCAGTTGTCGTGCAAGGCGTTGGCGCCGTCTTTGGCACGCCCTCTTCGACGGAGCTGGAGCAACTTCAGCGGTCGTCTTTGTGGCGGGAGGGAGATCTGGATCTGCAGCCTCGACCTCCTTGGATGCCGCCGGGATGTCACGGGGCACGGGCGCAGCAATGGCGACGGGATCTTGGATCTTAGAGCCGGAGGTCCCGCGAGCATTTCTGGAAGATAAAGTCTTCCTACGCCTGTTTGGAGAGGCGGATCTGGAGGAGGAGGAAGAGAGGTACTCTTCAAACTTTTGCTGATCGAACTCGTATTCGATCTCTTCATTCACCCGGATCTTGAATGCCGGTTGCGTCACGACGGCCTCGGCAGCGAGGCCGTTGGCTCCCACTGTGGTCGCCAATTTGTTTTCGTCAAAAATTCTTCATCCGAACTCGGATTTGAGTGATTCCAAGTGCGTTGGAAGCTTGACGAAAAATAAACGCAAGATCCGTTTATCGTCTCTTGCTTGCGTGGGTCTTTGGCCTGTGACGGGGACGTCGATATCCGTGGACTACCTGGCACTCAGATCTGTTCCGGAAAAATCGGACAGAGCTTCGTTGATCCGCATGAGATCTAGAAGCCTGAAGCGTCTATCTCGGCTAAAACGAGATATCAGCTCTTCTTAGGATTACCGGCGAAGGGTAAAACTAAGGAAATGGGACGGGTGATGAAGACTCTGATGAAGACCTCTCCTCTGT
>NC_033796.1:83044647-83051150 GCF_001876935.1 Asparagus officinalis | reverse complement strand
TTGGCCGAGACACCCTTGGGGTGTCTCGGCTTGGCCGAGACACCCCTGGGGTGTCTAGGCTTTTCCTAGACACCCCTGGGGTGTTTCGGCCAAGCCGAGACACCCCGGGTGTCCCAGTTCAGCTTGAGACGCTCCGTTGAGGTGCATTCGTCCGCTTCCGCTGTAAATTCTTCGTCCGAACTCGGATTTGAGTGATTCCAAGTGCGTTGGAAGCTTGACGAAGAGTTCTATCTGCTCCAATGGTTGGATTATCTGTAGAATGAATGAGACACGAAGGGCGTTGTTCTTTTTGTGAACATCGCAGGGTTCCGATTGGCCCGTGCCTTCGTTATTCCGAAACTCAAAATTTTCATGGACGACTTTTCCATTTTTGGTGACACATTTTCCCAATGTTTGCATCATCTTAAATTGGTCCTAGAACGGTGTAGGGAGAAAAATCTGACTCTTAATTGGGAGAAATGACATTTCATGGTCAAACAAGGCATTGTCTTAGGACATGTAGTTTCCAATAGGGGAATCGAAGTGGACAAAGCTAAGGTAGATCTCATTTCCAATCTCCCTCCTCCCAAAACAGTCAAAGATGTCAGATCGTTTCTTGGTCATGCTGGTTTTTACCGACGTTTCATCAAGGATTTCAGCAAAATTGCTATTAAATTGGTCCTAGAACGGTGTAGGGAGAAAAATCTGACTCTTAATTGGGAGAAATGACATTTCATGGTCAAACAAGGCATTGTCTTAGGACATGTAGTTTCCAATAGGGGAATCGAAGTGGACAAAGCTAAGGTATATCTCATTTCCAATCTCCCTCCTCCCAAACTATCAAAGAAGTCAGATCGTTTCTTGGTCATGCTGGTTTTTACCGACGTTTCATCAAGGATTTTAGCAAAATTGCTAGACCCTTGACCAATCTTTTAGCCAAGGATACATCATTTGTCTTCTCCCCCGACTGCCTCAAAGCTTTCGAATATCTGAAAAAGGAGCTAACCACAGCTCCTATCATTCATGCACCGGACTGGACCTTACCATTCGAACTGATGTGTGATGCATCTGATTCTGCAATCGGTGCTGTTTTAGGACAACGGTTTGATGGAAAACCGCATGTGATCTACTACACCAGTAGGACTCTGAATGATGCACAGTAAAACTATTCTGTCACAGAGAAAGAGTTTTTAGCTGTAGTCTTTGCCTTAGAAAAATTCAGGTCCTACCTCATCGGTTCCTTAACCAAGGTTTTCACTAATCATGCCTCACTAAAGTATCTTTTGACCAAAAAGGATGCTAAAGCACGGCTCATTAGATGGATCCTCCTTCTTCAAGAGTTTGACATTCAAATTCTTGACAGAAGGGGAACAGAGAACCCCGTAGCAGATCACCTCTCTCGACTCCCAAATGCACCAACATCAACCGTTCCAATCAATGAACATTTTCCAGATGAACAACTCCTAGAAATCCAATCTGTTCCCTGGTTCGCCGACATTGTGAACTACATAGTCATGAACCAGATCCCTTCTCATTGGTCCAAACAGGATAGATCCCGTTTTCTCTCCCAAGTAAAATACTTTTACTGGGATGATCCATATCTGTTCAAATACTGTCCTGATCAGATCTTTAGGAGGTGTGTTCCTACGGAAGAAACTAGGAGTGTTCTATCATTTTGTCATGAACAAGCTTGTGGGGGCCACTTTGGCCCGAGAAAAACAGCTGAAAAAGTTCTCCAGTCTGGGCTATATTGGCCCACTCTCTTTAAGAATTCATTCGAGTTTTGCAAAACCTGTAACCGCTGTCAGCTTTTAGGGAAGGTCACTAGGAGAAATATGATGCCTTTACAACCCATTTTATCCGTTGAACTTTTTGATCTGTGGGGTATCGATTTCATGGGACCATTTCCAAATTCCTTTGGAAATGTCTACATTCTAGTAGCCGTTGAATACATGTCAAAATGGGTTGAGGCGGTAGCTTGCAAAACTAATGACAACAAGGTCGTTGTCAAGTTTTTGAAAGAGAACATTTTTGCCCGGTTTGGAGTACCTCGAGCGATCATCAGTGATAACGGTACACATTTCTGTAACCGCTCTTTCGAGGCTTTGATGAGGAAATATTCAATCACACACAAATTGTCAACCCCTTATCACCCTAAAACCAGTGGACAAGTAGAGGTCACAAACAGGCAGATCAAACAAATTTTAGAAAAAACAGTTAATCATAACAGAAAAGATTGGTCTGTAAAATTGTGTGATGCTCTGTGGGTGTATAGAACAGCTTTTAAGGCCAATTTAGGGATGTCACCATACAGACTGGTATTCGAGAAAGCTTGCCACCTACCAGTAGAGTTGGAACATCGAGCAATATGGGCAATAAAACAGTTAAATTTTGACTCGGACTCAGCAGGTAAGAACAGATTGCTCCAAATAAATAAGTTGGAAGAAATTAGAAATGATGCATACATAAACTCAAAAATTTACAAAGAGAAAACAAAGATTTTTCATGACAAATCAATTTTACGAAAAAATTTCTCTCAAGGACAGAAAGTTTTATTGTACAATTCAAAATTGCATCTTTTTCCAGGAAAATTGAGATCAAGATGGACAGGTCCATATTTTGTCAAACAAGTTTTTTCGCATGGGGCTGTCGAGATAGAAAATCCTAAAAATGGTAATATTTTTAAAATAAATGGTCAACGTCTGAAACCATTTTTAGAATTTTCTACGCTCGGAGAGGAAGAGGTGTTGGTTCTTCATGAACCTCATTATCTGTAAAAAAAATAATTTTTCTTTTGTTTCTAAAAAAAAGTTCTTTTGTTTCTTATAAAAAATTAAAAAAAACACATAACAAAAATTTAAAAAAGTAACATAGGTTTAAAAATAATAATAATAATAATAATAAATTACTTACAATTTTCCTCTTATTTGATTTCTTCATCCTCATACTAACAGTAATTGCAGAACCTTATCATCATTATCAATCGAACAACTGTAAGTTCTTTAATTTTATCTGCTTTACTTTGTGCTTCAGCGAATTTGCATTGAGGACAATGCAAAATTTAGGTGTGGGGGTAAGAAATACATATTTTTCTCTTTATTTTACCTTTTTAGTTGCATTTTTCTTTCTTTTTGTTAAAAAAAATTATAAAAATATTGTCACTTGCCAAATTAATAGAGTTAAGTAATAATTGATCAAATTGATAGATTTTAAATTTTCTAATTCTTAGTTAGTGACATATTCAAGTTCACCTTTTATGATAACTCCAAATAAAGTTCTTAAGAAATGATTTTTCAACTAGTATACTTTACTTAAGTCTTACCTTAGATTTTTAATTAAAAATAATGAAATATTTGCATGCTTAACTTAGAGTTGAAAATATTTTTTTCAAGTTATCTTGATTTACACATTTTTTTTAAGACTATATATACTTACACATATATATATAAAAAAAACTAACCTTATAAAAGAAGAGTGCGAAAAATGGGCACCACAAAAAAAAAACTCTTAAATTCAAGGTGATTCTATCTTATAAAGCCAAAGTTGACTGAGCAATTAAGCCCAAGGAGTATCTCTATACTTAATGACCTAAGCCCAATTGGGTTGGGATTCATTGGCCCAAAACTCGTTAAATTGTCACTTAGAAAGCCCGTTAAAATAGAAAACAATCACCAAGAATTAGAGAGTGAGAAAAAAATATAACACTAACCATTGTTTTTATATATATTGTTGTTTTGTATATATGGTCTTTGATCAAGAGACTTGAAAGTTATTTAAAACAAAGAGTTGGCATGTTCTTTTCAAAACTTTTTAATTAAATTTCTAAGATTTGACTTGGTTTTGTATTGCTATAATGAAAAAGAATTTCTAGGGGATTTACATTGGAGTTATATATAAAAACGTTTTCTTGATTATTAACTAGCTTCAATTAGAATGTTTAAATATATCAAGGAAAATCTGTTATTTACTGACTTATTTAACTTGGCAAGTTGACCGAATTTTGTGGGTATATTCACTGCAAACCCTCACGAGACTATAACTCGTCCACTAGGGTAACCTAGGGGTTTAAAGGCTTGTTGTATGCGCTAAATACAACCGCGATTCTTGCGAAAGTAAGTTAGGATTTTCTTTTTCTTTCTTTGCTAGAGGACTAGCAAGAGTTTAGGTATGGGGGTATTTGATAATCACATTTTATTACAATTTTATACCCTCATTATCTATTTTATATGAATAAATATACCACTAATAATTGCTTTTATCTGTTAATTGCAGGTTAATGATGAATAAATCTCAAACTCCAATATCTCAACAAAAACCCCTTGATTTAATGAAGAAATGAAGCCCATGAAGCCAAAGGAATTCTTTCAAGCCATGAAGCCCAATGAATTCTTTCAAGTATTTAATGAAGAGATAAATCAAAGCCCAAGCCCAAGAGTCCAAGAAAAGTCCAATGTCCAAAGCCCAAAAGCAAACAACAAGAAGAAGCTGCGGACAGCAAAAGGAGAAGAGCAGGCATCGATGCCTGCATCAATGGCCTCTTTGTTGAATGATGAGGATGGAGATGAAGAGCAATTTGAAGGTTTGCATTTCTTTTCTCTTTTATTTCTTTTTAGTAATTTCTTTATTATTGCTTATTAGTTAGATTTAAATTCATGCTTGTAGTGTAGATTTATTTTCTTGTCTTTTTTATTTCTTTTTGCACTTTAATTTGTAGAGTAGATTTATTTTTCTTGCATTTAATTTCTGCAATTTATTTTGTAGTTTAGATTTTTATTTTCTTTGTAGTTAGATTTATTTCTTGTTCATAGTTTAGATTTTTCTTTTCTTTTTATTTTTGTAATTAGTTCTTTTTCTTGTTTTTATTTCTTAAGATGTGAATTTAATTCTTGTAGGAATCTTAAAATTATATGAAACTAGTCTAATTTCCTTTATATTGTATGAATTATTCTCTTGCACTTAAAATGTTCATGTTTAGGATAATCAACTAGAGAACTAATCGGTAGAAGAAAAATTTGATAATCTATGCTTATCTTAAATGGTTTGATAGGTTATGCTTATGAATTCTAGGATTATTATCATGTTGTTGTTCTTATCATGAATAGTAATTTTAACTTAGATGATAATTTGATAGGTTACACTTTCCTTAAATGGTTTGATAATCTATGCTTAATAAATCTAAGTTGAAATATGATAAAAAGAGAATAGTTTATATTTTATAATTGAAATTGATTAGTGGATTATATTCTAGATTTCTTACCTCTTTTGAATCCTCCATCTTAACTTTCTTAAATTTTCTTTTCATTCTTAGTTTATTTCTTGATTTTATTCATTCTTCTTTCTTACCTTGTGATTTTATTTATTCTTTGATTCTTTCTTCTCTAAAATTCAATTTATTACCTCTTGCATATAAATCAAAACAACCACTCATACAATCACACTTATTCTTTATTCCTAATTGTCATGCACAAAATATAAGAACCATGTCTAATAATCTCTTAAAATCACCTTCCTCGTGGGATCGATATTTTTTATACTATAACTTGATAAATTGTGCACTTGCAATTTTGGTACATAATTATGCCGCATCAACGGATGAAGCTTGAACTTGATATTTAACTTTGAATTGCAAGGCTTCACTCCACTATTCCGCCAACCTCCATTGAATATGTTCGTTGAAGCTCTATTCCATCCATCCTCCAACATGTTGTTTGCCTAGAATAAATACGAAAACACAAATACTAAACAAACAACATTAGATGTAAATTGTTTGCTAAATCACCATCAAAATAAGAAGGCCAACAACATTGGTTTGGGGTAAGATTTGTTAGAGACCTTGCATCAAAGAGATTTTTTTATATTTGAAGTACATGGCGAAATATATCATAATCTCCATGCTCTAACTTCGTAAGAAAATAATTCTTCATACTTTCAGTTTTAATTCTATAGTACGGAGAATAACCTATAAAATTAAATGAGATTATTAGATAATGTAAATATGAGTAAAACCGCAACTAAAATTTTATGTGAATATGAGTCAAACTATAACTAAAAGTTTAATGGACATATTGTAAGTAAATTCATATGCAAAATTCCTTTACGAATTGAATGATCACCCATCTTTTAAAGACTTTAAGATACTAATAAACAAAGATGTTATACTAGCTTATTGTGTTTATAACTCACAAAATAGAAGATCACATGGCGATAGTCTAGGTTAAACGAAACAATGAAAATCTTTCATTTAAAAGAGAGATTATTGAGTTGATGACCAATGCCGCAAAAAACTTTATTTTCTCATTTATTTTTATTCTATTTTTATCAATTTAAATAACCATGATATTAGACCATGAACTCACAAAATAGAAGATCACATGGCGATAGTCTAGGTTAAACGAAACAATGAAAATCTTTCATTTAAAAGAGAGATTATTGAGTTGATGACCAATGCCGCAAAAAACTTTATTTTCTCATTTATTTTTATTCTATTTTTATCAATTTAAATAACCATGATATTAGACCATGTG
>NC_033796.1:82972735-83043363 GCF_001876935.1 Asparagus officinalis | reverse complement strand
GGCGAGGCGACCTTCAGGCGAGCTCGAGCAGGCGAGGTCGAGCTCCTCCAGGCGAGCTCAAGCGTTGTGCAGGCGAGCTCGAGATCATGCAAGGTCATCGACGAGTCGTAGGCTCCCTGCAGGTCAATGGAAAGGCTTTGTTGTTTTTTTTTTTGCAGGGCAGCTTAGAATTCTACTTAGGCGTGTGTCAACGAAAGCGGGGTTGGTTCAGGCGAGCTCGGAGCGCCCACTGGCAAGCTCGCAGCACACGCATGGCTGGCGACAACGCGTCACCAGCCTATCGTTAGGGTTCCCTTTAGAAGGGAATCCAGACTCAAGATCTCACGTGGCCTGCTTCTTCCGTGTTATTTCCTAGATGCGCGGCGAAAATTCCTCTACTCTTCTTCTCGTTCTTCTTTTCCCAGTGCTTTGAGATTTTAAGGGGGATTTAAAGAGAGAGTTAAAGAGAGAATTAAAGGGAGGAATCTTCACCTCTTTTCTCCGACACTCGTTTTGATGGGAGAATTTAAGAGAGGGTCCTAGCTTTCAGCAACGATCTGAAGGGATTTAAGAGAGAATTAACATTGTAGCTACAGTGTTGATATTGCATTTATTATGAGATATCAAGTTTGAGATCGGCTCTTTCATTGTAATTTCTTTGATTAATAAGAAATTAATTATGTGGTTCCCGAGGACGTAGGCAAGTTTGCCGAACCTCGTAAATCTTGGTGTACTTTTCTCTATACTTGTTTCTTACTGTTTTAGGGGTTTAGTGTAGACCCATCGGGTATTCCACAACAACTGGTATCAGAGCCTGAAACGATCTAGAGGAAGTCATATTCAAATGGGAGCAATAGCCACAGATGAAGGAAATGTGAGATTAGAGAAGTTTGATGGAACAAATTTTGGATTCTAGAAAATACAAATATATGATTATTTGTATCAAAAAAATCTGTATCAACCCCTATCATGGAAGAAGCCAGAGTCTATGAAGGAGGACGAGTGGAACCTTCTAGACAGACAAGCCCTATCAGATTGATATTAACTCGTAATGTTGTAATCAATATTGCGAAGGAGAAGACCACGACGGGTCTTATGGCAGCACTCTCAAATATGTATGAGAAGCCATCAGCCGCAAATAAAGTTCATTTGATGAGGCAGTTATTCAATCTGAGAATGGCGAAAGGCGCGTCAGTAGCACAACACCTCAATAAACTCAACACGATCACAACCCAATTGAGCTCAGTTGAAATTGAGTTTAATGAGGAAGTTCGGGTGTTTATACTTTTATCTTCTCTACTAGATAGTTGGAACACTACAGTCACAGCTGTGAGTAGCTCGTTAGGAAGCAACAAATTGAAATTCGAAGACGTTCGTGATCTGGTTCTCAGTGAGGAGATCCGATGGAGAGAGTCGGGTGAAGCTACAACCTCTTCAGTATTACATACAGAGTCAAGAGGAAGAAATTACAGAGGGAATGGATGAGGCAAATCAAATTACAGAGGTAGAACAAAGGACAGGAGGTCCAAGTCAAGGAATCCAAGCAATAGCTTGAAGGTTATCGAGTTTTGGAATTATGGAAAGAACGGGCACTACAAGAATCAGTGCAAGAGTGCACAGAAGGAGAAGGAGACGAAGGCAGAGGTGAATGTCACTTCCACCTCAGGAGGAGACGACGCATTGATATGCTCTTTGGAGAGAAACTAAAAACCTCCTTTATCCAATGGCTAGGATTCAGTCAAACAGTCAACAGACACATGCATTAATTATCTCATTAAACACATGCATTAATTACCTCAACGCAGTGAATCCAGATTCACTATAGTGAATCAAGATTCACTATAGTGAATCAAGATTCACTGCAGTGAATTTGGATTCACTATAGTGATTCGAGATACGTTGAGGTAGTGAATCTGGATTCACTGCGTTGAGGTAATTAATGCATGTGTCTGTTGACTGTTTGACTGAAACCCAACCATTGGATTCATCTAGATCCAATGGATGAATGAGGTTTTTAGTTTTTAGGCTAAGGAGGTTTTTATTAGACAAAAAAATTCTTCGAGAAGTATGTTCCTAAAAATCTTAGATATGTATACCTTAGTGATGATCAACCGTATGCTATTATGGGCAAAGGTGTAGTGAAAATTAAGTTGAACGGGTTAGTATGGGAGCTGAAGGATGTCAGACATATTCCCGACCTGAGAAAGAACTTAATATCCATAAGCTAGTTAGCTGGCGAAGGATACACTACAATCTTCCATGGAGATAATTGGAAGATTTCAAAGGGCGCAATGATGATTGCCCAAGGTAAGAAGATTGGTACCCTATATATGGAAGCAGATGCACGTTGTTTAATCTCAGTTGCAGCAGGTAATGAGACTTTAAAGTTGTGGGATGAGAGACTCGGTCATATGAGTGAGAAGGGGTTGAAAATCATGCATAAAAAGGGAAAACTCCTAGGACTACAGTCAATGGAGATGAACATGTGTGAAGAATGCATACTTGGAAAGCAGAAGAGAGTCAGGTTTCAGACAAGCGGCAGAACCCCCAGGTAAGAGAAGCCAAAGCTCATTCACTTAGATGTTTGGGGACCAACAACCACCGTGTCCATTGGTGTAAAACACTACTTCGTGATTTTTATCGATGATCACTCTCGGAAAGTATGGGTCTACTTTCTGAAGTATAAGTTAGAAGTATTTGAGGCTTTCAGGAGATGGAAATCTATGGTCGAGAATGAGACCTGCCTGAAAATAAAGAAGCCCAGGATCGACAATGGCGGTGAGTATGAAGACACTGGATTCAAAAAGTTCTGCTATGAGCATAAGATAAGAATAGAGAGAACCGTGCCTAGCACGCCTCAGCAAAATGGTGTATTTGAGCTGATGAACTGAACGTTGATAGAGAGAGCCAAAAGCATTCTGATACAGTCAGACCTACCGAAGTAGTTCTGGACAGAAGCAGTCAACACAGCAGCTTACTTGATCAACCGAGGTCCATCGGTTCTATTGGAGCACAGAATACCAGAGGAGGTATGATGCGAAAAGGAGGTAAAACTCTCATATATCAAAGTTTTTGGTTGTGTAGCTTATGTGCATATTAGTGATCAAGGCAGGAATAAGTTTGATCCTAAGTTAAAGAAATGCACTTTCATCGGCTATGGTGAAGATGAGTTCGTCTACCGCATTTGGGATAATAAAAACAAGAAAGTGATCTGTAACAGAGATGTGATATTTAACAAGAAGGTGATGTACAAGGACATGTACAAGACAGATGCCTTTGACTCAGAGGAGAGCGAGTTAATATTTATAGATACAGGTGATGTACAGGTAACCTCTCAGAAGAACCCAATGCAGAAGGTCCTCAGCCAGAAGAGTCTGTTGGACAGAACAGTACGTAGGAGCCTGATGCACCAGCTCCAATATTGAGAAGATCTTCTTGATCTCCTGTGCTCAACAAGAGATATATGAACTATCTGTTGTTGACAGATAGAGGGGAGACTGAAAGCTATGATAAAGCTTGTCAGAGTGGAGATGCGAGCAAGTGAGAGCTTGCCATAAAAGAAGAGATGAAGTCCCTCATCTCAAACCAGACGTAGGAACTAGTTTGGTTGCCCACGGGTAAGAAGGTACATCATAACAAGTGGGTGTATCGAGTGAAAAAGGAACATGATGGTTCCAGAAGATACAGAGCAAGACAAGTTGCCAAAGAATTTCAACAGAAGATCCAAGGAAGTAAGAATCCAGTAGATATGTTAACAAAGGCAGTGACCTTTTAGAAATTAGAGTTATGCATAACTTCAGTTGGCCTTCATGCATAGGAGATGAATACGGAGCCACACAAGAGAAGGTGCTTATTGAGATAGCTTGCTGAATACGGTGTTTTGGTCTCCGAGTGAGAGATTGTTAGATTTAGGTGTGGATCTAAACCTTCACAGGCGAGCTCGAGGCAAGATCAAGTGAGCTCGAGGAGCTTCAGGCGAGGTCCATGCGAAGATTCAGGTGAGGTGACCTTCAGGTGAGCTCGAACGAGATGCAAGCGAGGCGAGCTCCTTCAGGCGAGGTCGAGCTCCTACAAGCAAGCTTGAGCACTGTACAGGCGAGCTCGAGTGTTGTGCATACTATAGGCATCTAAAAATACCTCTAGGTATGAATGTCACTATCTAAGTCAGAGAGGATCATCCAAAGCCAAAAGAAGCAAAGGAACAGGTAAAACAACATAGAAGAATAATATGAACACCCGTGACAAGGAACATTGACGCATATAGGCACGGAAACGGAAGATGTTGCGCAAACAAAAAAAGTGGTGTGCCTATGGAAAGTTGTAGATCTCTTCATTAGCTTTCCAACACATCTTGGATCACCTCATTCCGAGATCGGACGAGGGAGTTAGAGCCAAAATACTCGAGACAACACAAACTGCCTCAGAGGTGCGCGGCTGTGTACACTGACGAGCATAGGCGTGGAAGTGGAGAGTGACTCGCAAGTAAACATAGTGACACGCCTATGGTAGGTTATAGATCTCTTCATTAGATTTCCAACGCATCTTGGATCACCTTATTCCGAGATCGGACGAGAGAGTTAGAGCCAAAATACTCGAGACAACGCAAATTGCCTCAGATGTGCGCGGCAGTGTACACTGCGCGTATAGGCGCGGTAGTGGAGAGTGACACTCAAGTAAACAGAGTGACACGCCTATGGGAGGTTGTAGATCTCTTCGTTATATTTCTAACGCATCTTGGATTACCTCATTTCGAGATAGGACGAGGAAGTTAGAGCCAAAATACCTGAGACAGCGCGAACGGTCTCGGAGATGCGCGTCAACGGCGACTGCCACGGCAATGTATCGCACATTTAAACTATGATATTTTCCAAATCTGAAGAATCTTAAAAAATAAAAGTTGTATATCTCTTTGTTAGCTTTCCAATGCATCTTAGATCAACTTATTCCGATATCGGATGAATAAGTTAGAGCTAAAATACACAGAAAGTGCGCGGCAGTAGTAACTGTCGCGGCAATGCGCGTCACCGCCAACTACCACGCCCACTGAGAAGCTGAAAACATCATTTTTGACAGTTTTCTTGAGTTTTGTATGGCCCACATGGTTTATTAACAGCTGGGGGTTACTTATGAACGTGGGAGAAGCAGTTACGAGCGAAAATCATGCCCACTACCCACGAAAATCGTGGCATTTAAGGAGTTTAAAGTCGTGGGATGGCGGTTACAAACTAAAGGGGAACCACTCCTTTGACCGCGCCAGCAGTGACTGCCGCGCCAAAGGAATTTCTTCAGCCGCGTCACCTATGGCTGCTGCGCCAAAGTCACTTCTTCATCCGCATCACCCCTGGTTGCCACGCCCAAAGAGGTAGTTGCTGATCGGTTATTTTCTTTAGTTATCATCCAAGAAGGCTATAAATACCCCCTAGGGCCATCATTGACAGGGAGCTAGGCAAGGAGAGCAATTAAGGCAGAGAGACTTAAGCTTTTTGGTGAATTGGAGCAAGCGAGAGAGTCTTCATTCTTCACAAACATCCTCAAGAAGCTTTTGGCGATTCCTAGAGATCTAAGCTTTGACTTGATCTTTAGAAGAGTGAACATCTTACATCGATAAGATATTCGCTTCAAATTCTTACTTCGATAAACGAAGGAAGAATCCCTAAAACCTCCACAATTCAACCAGAATTTGTGATTTGGTGGTCCACGGGCTAACGTACCCCCGGCACAGGCAAAGTCTCACAAAAGCATAAGTCGATAAATAATTTCTGTGTTATTTTCTAGAGAGTTGTAATTTTCTTTTTGTTGTGCAAGAGAAGTCTTATAAAAAGGCTATTTCTTTTGAATTTATTGTAATCGATCGAAGATATAATGAATTCCACAATGAAACAAACTTTCGACGAAAACAAACTGGCGACCATAGTGGGAGCCAACGGTCTCGCTGTCGAGACCGTCGTGTCGCAGCCGATCAAGATCCCAGTTGAATCCACGGTCGAGTACGAGTTTGACCAGGCCAAATTTGATGAATATCTTTCATCATCTTCTTCAAGATCTTCTTCGTCTCACAAGTATAAGAGGATCTCACGATTGAAGAAGGCTTACATGCCAAAGAAGGCTAAAGGTGAAGACTCTCACCCAATTGTTGCCGAGGCCTCCCCTCGCAACATTATCCCGGCGACCCCCAAAGCCGAAAGCTCTGCTCATAATGATTCCCCCATAAATAAGAAATCGTTCGATCAAAGTTTGCCAACACTGACGAAGAGGGCTCGTCAGAGGCAACGCCAATGTCACGCTCATCAATTGGCTAAGGCCTTGGAATAAACCGATGGAGTTCGTTACTATGCAGACTTAGAATCGAGGAAACATCAAGTGGTTCAGTCGCCTCAACGTCAAACCACTCATATCTCTGCACAACTCATGACGGAGGAATGGACTCTCATCAAAAGGGCTCGTTCAACTCTCAAAGAACGTATACAAAAGCGTCGTGCAAACGTCGCTCATACCTGTGCTCTTTTGCAACAAAGACAAGAAGAGAAGGAGGAAATTGTGTCTAAAAAATCACCAAAAATCAGCCAAGTGTGGATCCCCAAATCCAAACTTACACAAAAATTGGATCAGCGGGATCAATCCTTCAACCGCGACAGTCTTCACTGTCGTGGCACATTCTTCAACTGTGACAGTCCCTACTACCGGGACACCTCTTTCAACCGCAGTAGTCCCCACTGTCGCGGAACCTCTTTCAACCGCGGCAGTCCCCACTGCCGCGGCACCTTCTTCAACGGCGGCAATCTCCATTATCGCGACCAAAAGGAAATTTCCAATGCCTCTCTTTTGACTCCGTCGACATCCATTCCTGGTTCATCTACTGCAATCACTTTTGATATGTTACCAGTAAAGTCATGGGTCAGTCTCGACTTGTTAAATTTTAAGATCACAATGGCGGATCGCCTCGATCCTTTACCTGATGATCGAGGTAGAATTCCAGTCAAAGAATGCTTGGGTCCGTTGAATGAACCCCAAATAGATTCTTACACTGGGGTCGTAAATATCCTCCTATCAAGTCAGAACAACTCCAGGATGGGAAAACCCTAATTTTTACCCGTTTGGGAGTTTGTAACAAAACTCAGACTCTGCACCCGTAAGGGGGTGGTTCTAAACATGTGACTCCTGACGTGACCTTGGATCGCTCAAATGCGATAACAAGTTGTCCTGAGAACGCCAACAAGGCTTTACATCCTCAGAAGAAGACATGTTCGTCAAAAAACATCGTTATACCTGCGGGGTCATACCAACAGGCGATAGGATTCTCCGGTAATCATACCGATGAGTTGTACTATCAAGCTGGGGGTGTGAATAAAACTCAAAAGAAGATTGTCCGAGAAATAAGTTCTCATTGTTTCTGTATGCGACTTATTAGAGCAGTACCGTCGGAATGTGACTACTCCAAACGAGAAGCCATCCCGCAAAGAGTCTCGGTGTTCCAGAGGCTTTTCACCGAAATGTTGAAGCCTAAGCCGAGACATTTCCGCAATAGAAGATCAACTGTCCAAGATGATGAATTCCCTAAAGTCACCATCAACATGATTGATAAAAGAAAGTCTAAGCGGCATTCAAATGAATCAAATCCCGACTTTTCCCCGGAAGGAAAAGTCAATTCAAGAATTGCTCAACGGATGTCTCGACTCCAGTTAAGAGCCATCAGACGTAAGGATTACAAGAAAATGCATGAAGGAATGTTCTCAGAGGATGAACTTTCGGACACTTGTTCTGTGATTGCTTCGGATGATACAATATCTAGCACGGGGAAAGCCAGAGAAGTGTTCGCAATCACTCTTGATCAATTTGCTCAAATGCTTCAAGAAGCTCTAGCCAAGCAATGTGAAGAAATTAGAGCTGAAATGAAAATGGAGATGGAGTTGGCTATCCAACAAATGAGAGAATTACAAGCTCAACGGCCTCAACCTCCTGAGTCCAGTCAGCGAGCTGCATCCAGCCACCACACTCAGAATGTTATAGATAACAGCGATCCAGAAGTGGATGAAGTCATTATGGCCGATACACCTCCCAATGATAATAACGCTGGGGGTGGTTCAATGGATCCTCCCAACAACAATATTGGAGGTTGTTCAATTACACCTCTTAATAACACTGGGGGTGACCCAATTATTTCTGCTCAACATCACTCAAAGAGAGATAAAGATGAGGACAAGAAAATGAAGGAGCTTGAAAACAAAGTCAATGCTTTGATGACGGCTCAAGAAGTGAAGAAAATGAGTATTCCGTGCCCGTATCCAAGGGAGTGGGATTCAACTCCTTACCCCCTAAAATTTAATCTGATTAACTTCACTCCGTTTGACGGGAAAGGTTCGCCCACTCAACACTTGATTTATTTCAAGTCTCATTTGGACATGATCTCTGAAAATGAGGCTTTAATGGTCCGGTCATTCATTTGCACCATTCGTGGGCCCGCCTTTGATTGGTACCGACATCTCAAATCTGGGAGCGTCAACTGCTGGGATGACATGGAAAGTTTGTTCCTCAGTAATTTCTTTGATGATGATACCGAAGTGTCAATCGGAACCCTTCTTGATAAGAAGCAAAGAGACGGAGAGTCAGTCGACAATTTCGTCAAGCGCTTCCGTAACAAGGTAATGAATTGCAGAGATCCTGTTACAGAGGAATTCATCCTACAAATATACCACAATAATCTCTCCATCGATGTCCTGAAAGCCCTGGGGGTCATATCATCCAAAATATGGAAAGATTTGAAAATACGCGGTGAACAAGATGAACACTTTCTTAAAAGAAAGAAAGCTGAGAGAAGACAACCGACGACATCTGCAATTGCTGTGAACGTGACTCTCGATCCGAGATTCCAAAAGGAGTATTCTTTCGAAGATGATGAAGCTCCAGCCATCTTGAAATACCTCCTCGCCAACGACAAGATCGAGCTACCACCTATTAAAGACGAGGAGGGAGCTAAGAGGATTACGGATCCAAACTACTGTGCATATCACAGAAGGGTTCTTCATCCTACTAAGATTTGCTTTGGACTCAAAAACAAAATCCAAGCCTTAATTGACTCCGGCGTCATAACGGCGAAACAAGCCAAATAAAGACGACTCATACTCCATTGGGTACATGAGTATAAACTGTTTCCCGAACCTCCGACTGATATAAGAGGTTAAAAACTACTTCCTTAAATTGTGTGCTCCAAAAATATAACCAAATGTGATTAGACTCAGGTTCACCTAAAAGCTGGGGGTGGATACGAGGTTATCATGGCTGAATACGAAAGCAGGAACCAAGACCTGATTATGTATCAAGAACAACAACATTGCTCACAAACGAGAAGTTCCTAAAAAAATACTATCCCCAGTACATTCAGGGTAACCTATTTAACGGGAATTTCCTGGAGAATGCTATATATGGTATTCTTAAGGATAACCCGAAACTAATTGATTATTCAATGTGAAAACTAATCATCTGAATAATCCACTCTTAATCATGATAAAAATGATTAAGAACCTCCCGCTGTGGCTATTTAATCATGTCCAAAATGATTGAAACCCTCCTAGTGTGATTTTCAGAGCACTCTTTCATTAAGATGAGATTCAATGACTTCATCAAGTCAATCTTCCTTCACGAAACTCTAAAATCCTTCAAGGATGAAGTATGTCCCATTTGCTTTTCCTTCATCTGATTCTTGGTTGGTTTCAATCGTCAGGATCAATTTTGCCAACTCCCACTGTGACTTTCCAAGCACTCTTTCGTTGAGATAAGATTCAATGACCTCATCGGGTCAGTCTTTCCTCACGAAACTCCTACGGTCTAATTGTGGAGTCCTTGATGATTCACAGTCCATCATAAAATCTATCACCGATCAAATCAACTGATAGTGGGCCCACAAAAATGCTTCGTGGTTAAATCCACCCAAACTCCTGCTGTGTCCGAGCCTTTAACACTCCCACTGTTGAGCTCTGACACAACACCTAAAATTTCAATCCGTGATAATTAGCAATCCTCATTTGGTCAAACCTTTAAACAGTCAGGACCAAAGCTAAAGTCCCCTCTCGATTCCTTTCATGAACGAGAGGTCCACAAATTGAACGATCAAACCTTTAAATAGTTAAGATCGTTTCAAAACTCCTATTTGGTAAAACTTTTAAACAGTTAGGACCAAAGCCAAAATCCCCTCTCGATTCTTTCCATGAACGAGAGGTCCACAAATTGAACGATCAAACATTTAAATAGTTAGGGTAATTTTAAAACTCTCATTTGGTCAAACCTTTAAACAGTTAGGACAAAGCCAAAATCCCCTCTCGATTCTTTCCATGAACGAGAGGTCCACAAATTGAACGATCAAACCTTTAAACAGTTAGGATCGCTTCAAAACTCCTATTTGATCAAACCTTTAAATAGTTAGGACCAAAGTCAAAATCCCCTCTCGATTTCTTCCATGAATGAGAGATCCACAAATTAAACGATCAAACCTTTAAACAGTTAGGATCGTCTCAAATCCCCATTTGGTTAAACATTTAAACAGTTAAGACCAAATTTGAAATTCCATCTCGATAAACGAGAAATCTTCTCTTGGATAATCAAACCTTTAAACAGTTAGGGTTATCTAAATCCTCTTGATTCTCAGAGTGGAGATCCCACTCTTAGTTTCACCATTTCAGATTCTTAATGTGGAGATCCCACATTGAGTTTCTTTTGCAACGAGAGATAGAATATAAAAATTTTTCTCTCCGATTTTGGGTTCATCTCTACCAATAAAAAAGAGACCAGGAGATAGAATATAAAGTTCTTCCTCTCCATCATCGGGTTCATCTCTACCAACAAAAAAGAGATCATGATACTCCAATAGGTATATGAGTCTAAATTGTTTCCTACCATTGATGGGAAGTTCCTGGAGAATTTTTTTTATACGTAATATTCTTAAGGATAACCCGATCATGTAACTGAGTACAATGGCAGACCTAGTTCCACAAAGGAAGCTGGGGTGGATGATTCATGTAACAAGAAGTTCCCAAAAAAATACTACATGTAATTTTCTTAGGGATAATTCGATCATTACGAATAAAGTGATAAACACTAAACCCCCACCGTGATTTCCGAACACTCTTTTGCTGGGATGAGATTAGATCACTTCGTTGGATCGATCTTCCCTCACAAAACTCTCGTTGGTGTTTGACGACTCACAGTCTTCCACCACAAAACCCCCCACCGATCAGACTAATTGACGGTGGGACCACCAAAATTCCTTTCGGTTGAATCCACTCAAAAAACCCCCCACCGATCAGACTAATTGACGGTGGGACCACCAAAATTCCTTTCGGTTGAATCCACTCAAATTCCTGTTACGTCTGTGCACTCAACACTCCCATTGTTAGAGTCTGGACATAATACTTAGTATTCTAATATTCTGATCATTGACAATTGTTAAACCCCTCCGTGTTAAGTATTTATCACTTAACATCAGGAACCCCCTTTGAGTGACTTGTACAAGTCAACACTCCCATTGTGATTTGTACTCCCACTCGGTCAAATCTTTAAACAGTTAGGACCACAACCAAAATCCCCTCTCGATTCCTTCTACGAACGAGAGGTCCACTCAAATTAAACGATCAAATCTTTAAACGGTTAGGATCATCTCAAACTCCCACTCGGTCAAACCTTTAAACAGTTAGGACCAAAGCCAAAATTCCCTCTCGATTCCTTCCATGAACGAGAGGTCCACAAATTGAACGATTAAACCTTTAAATAGTTAGGATCGTCTCAAGTTCCCACTCGGTCAAACCTTTAAACAGCTAGGACCAAAGCCAAAATCCCCTCTCGACTCGTTCCATGAACGAGAGGTCCACAAATTGAACGATCAAATCTTTAAACGGTTAGGATCGTCTCAAACCCCCACTCGGTCAAACTTTTAAATAGTTAGGACCAAAATCGGAATCACCTCTCGATAAATGAAAGGTTTCCACACATTCTCCTCTCGGCCAAACCTTTAAAAAGTTAGGGCCGAAGTTAGAATGTTATCTCGATAAACGAGGAACTCACCTTCAGTTTGGGTAATCAAACCTTCCGACTGTTAGGGTTATCAAATCTTTCAGATTCTCAGAGTGGAGATCCAACTCTTAGTTTTGCCTTTTCGGATTCTCGACGTGGAGATCCCACTTTGAGTTTCTTTTACAGCAGGAGATAGAATATAAAATTCTTCCTCTCCAGTATCCGGTTCATCTCTACCAATAAAAAAGAGACCATGAGATAGAATATAAAATTCTTCCTCTCTAGTATCGGGTTCATCTCTACCAATAAAAAAGAGATCAGGAGATAGAATATAAAATTCTTCCTCTCCAGTATCGGGTTCATCTCTACCAATAAAAAAGAGACCAGGAGATAGAATATAAAATTCTTCTCTCCAGTATCGGGTTTATCTTTTCACCAAAAAAGAAAAGAGACCGTGAGATAAAATATGAAATTCTTCTCTCTAGTATCGGGTTTATCTTTTCACCAAAAAAGACTTAACCCATTTCCAAATCCATGTTTGATGCATGGGGGAATTTATCTTGATCCCTTATTAGAGATAAGTTTACGCCTAACACGCGTTACCGGGTGGTCTGTTCCCGCGAAAATGACCAAGCCTATGTAATCAACATCATAGCACCAAGTCTAAGAGAGTTTATTCTTTTAGCACAACGTTACATGTAGAATGGACTTAAACAATCTGTATGCTAGTCCGATTCAAACGGTAGTCGGTAAAGGCTCATCAAACCCGTTGATGGCTGAGAGTTTGCCAAAAATCCTATAAATGCGATAATCACTGACGCACTAGCTTCATTAGTTAGTCTCGTGACTTGAGTATACGACGAACTCAGGATAAAATCCATACCTGCAGATGAACCGACCTAAACAATTGGTCCTGCAGTCTAAACTACTCCCCCATGCTCCAACACCTTAAGAGCTTAAACTATGTAGACTCTAGTAAACACACGAGGATAAACTGTGTTAACGCCTGTCAACGCGTCAATGATTTTTGCCAAAATAAGGCTAAGGAAAAAAGTCCAATGGATGATCTCAGGGGATTCAATTGCGATCTAGATATGAATTCCTAATGAAGACAATCAGTTCAACATAAGTTCAACGACAAGAGCTAATTCACAAATAAAAACATCAGTTTCACTTCAAGACTTCGACAACGGTCAAGCGATAAACGCAGCACCGGAAGAATTTTAGCTATTCTACAAAGCACTGAGTAGACTAAAAGATGAAGAAGTCAAGAGTTAAAGCCGTTCACAGGTCCTTCTATATGATCTCCTTAACTAAGTACTAAAGGGATTGCAAGTAAGACCTATCTTATCCAAAGTATCACAGACTCCTCTATAAAAGAATAAGTCTGAGATACTTTGGAGGGGTATCTGTAGGTATCTAAAAATATCTATAGTCTGAGATACGTTCGGATTGGGCAGTGGTTCCTCCAACTATCTGTCATTTTAATTTGACTAGATGCTATAAACTAAAAAGAAATAATTTAAGTGTGAGAAAGTCTTAACAATTATTGCACCCATGCTAAATAGAATAAAATTTTCAGGTGCTTACGATTACAAGATACAACAACATATCTTCGGCGTCACAGCGCAGTCCTAGAGAAAAGCTTAATCCCACTTGCTGAGTTTCTTATTGACGTCCTTGTTTGCTTTACTGTAAGCTAGGTGCTTTTGTGGTAGATAATTTCCGTTCTCGTCCATAAAATCGCCAAAAGAGAACTTCTTATCTTCGTGGTGCTCGAAGTAGTGGTCGATCACCTTCCTAAGGATTCTCCACCCCGCCGAAAATTCAGTCTTTCTTCTTTTTCCCCCTCCCTGAAGCATCTCCCACATCCTGAAAGACTGCTTAGCCACTGCATCAGTCTTTTCTGAAGATAAGGCCAATTCACGCCTATCCAAGGTCTTCAAAGTTATTTTCATCTCCTCCTCCCTTAACCCTTGAGAAGACGAGAAAAGAAAAAATGAAGGTGGTGTGATTAGAAGACCGCTCCTTTCCCAATGAGAAATTCTTGCCTACTCATGGAGTAGGCAAGATGCCTACACCGCTCCAATGTGGGGTGGGGGGCATTGTGACACTAGATGGAAGAATGTTACTCATGCGAAACGGGAGAGGGGGTCTATCAGAATCAGCGATTTAATTTGAACAACGCACCGTTTCACCAAACTTCATAATCTTCGGCAGGAAATTAATTTAAAACAATTAATGACAGATGGATTTTAACAAAATTTGCATCAACAATCATGAACAGTTCTAAATCTCAAACAATATAATCACAATATTCATTATCATTGTGCAAGCTCTACAATCAATATCAAAATTCAACAGTCACATGTTCAGTTACTCAACTCACAATTATAATCTAAGCAGTGAATATAAGATAAGAATTCAGAGGTGATATACTCATGCAATCAACTAACAAAATTGAGATTAACAGAAAAATAATGAGTGAGAGAAAACAAAACCTTCGTCGATATGAACAGACTCGACGGGAAGAGCCTCTGGACGTGCTGGGACAACGATGGCGAGCAGAGAGTCGGCAACGGCGGTGGAGATTTGAATGACGACGACGGCATGTGACGACGATGGCGACTAAACGACGGGCTTCAGGGTTGAGCTCGTGGTTAGGATCTGCCCGCGAAGTGGGATGCCGGCGATCACGGTGTGCGATCTGATCTGAGTGAGAGGGCTAAAATCTAACAACATTGATGGGGCTGCTCGTCGGAGAAGATAGCAGGGGAGGGGAAGTAGGTGTATTGGGCTGCCTGAGGGTGTCGGGGTCAAGGAAGGAGCAGGGGCTGGCGCTGGTGCGTCTGTTGATGGAAGGTAAGAGGAGGCGTGGCTGGAGTAAGATGGGTAGTGACTGGGTGGTGGTGAGGGCTGCAAAGGAGGCTAGGACAAGAGGCTAGCAGGGTTAGAGGGAGAAGGATAGGACGATCGGCCTGTGGGCCCGCCGGGAGGGATGAACGGTGAGACGTGGTGGTAGCGGCTGGGTGGCGGTGAAGATGTGGGAAGCATGATAGCGGAATAGCGTGCTGTTGGGTGAAGAAAGGGAATGGCGCTCGAGTTCGTGAGCGATCGCATGGGGAGGTAAAGAGGGGTGCTGACTGGCGGTCAGAGAGAGGCGAAGCGAGAGGGAGTCGCCGGCTGGAGTTGTTGAGGAAGATGGTGGCGGGGTTGTCTGAGGGTGGACAAAGAACAGGGGAGTATAGGGAAAGAGAAGAGCTGGAGGTGGCGCTTGGAGATAACAATGAAAAAAAAAGAAATAAGCCTAGGGTTTCACACCCTGGTTTCACACCAAACTAGGCCAATTCAATTTTCATTTAACTCACTCAATAATTCTTAAATCTCATACAACCTTATTTATAAGGAAAACTACTACGTGCACACAATGTGCAAACAAAATGGAAACAAATAAAAATCCCTCAAATCACTCAACTATCAAATTAAAACCAAATTCGAAATTCAAATCTGAACTACCAAAATTAAATTACAATTCAAAATTTTAAATTTCAAAATAGGAAAATTGTTATTTCTTGTCCTCATCATTCTCCCCGGGTAGGAAAAAACTCGACTCCGTCGAGTTAGCTGTAGAAGCTTGTCATCTTCAATATAATTTGCATGTATCTTAATCTGCCATCAGTTACTTTCCTGCATCTCAAATCATTAGCTAAATTACATTGTAAATTCGCCATCTAAAATATTATCAAAATTCACTACATCTTTGGTGAATATATAGAAGTGGGGGTAAGGTGAAAGAACTCTCAAAAACAATAGGCTAGAGTCAGGCTTATATCACTGGACTGTCAATAACATTGTGAACTGCTTAATCAATTAATATTGAAAATAGAACTATGACCAAATCGATAAATGTTGCCATTAATTATTTCAAGAGTTGGAAAAGTTCATAAATATCATGTTAAATCTTAAACAGCTATAAAAGAACTATATTGGACAAGTCCAAACCATCTAAAATATCAGCATTAATAGTTTTAAATTATGTCCTTGCTTCATATCATACATTTCAGTTAACAATGTATTTATTCAAGTTAGATCACTGATTCCACAATATATGACCAATGCAATTCAAAAAAAATGATGTGAATCAACTCAAATGATTATGATGAAATGCAGACTCGAACAATGTGATCAATGACAGATGTAAACTCAACGAAATGCTTAACATGTATGACGTCCTTTATCAAAGGGAACGATTAGGTGTTCCTTCTTTAATATGCATGAATATTTTCCTATTTTAGCAGCGATTGTGAGGAACATGCAAACAAATGCGTGAAGGATGAGTGCTTTTGTGCACTTAACATGAGAGAAAAATGAAATGAAAACACTCGTGCTAAAACTTGTATCCCTAATCACTATATTTTCCCAAAATGGATCAGTGTATGTGTGAGTGACTATCGGGATAATGCATGGGGGTTTGACATCTTATATTTTCCCAAAATGGATCAGTGTATGTGTGAGTGACTATCGGGATAATGCATGGGGGTTTGACATCTAATATGGTAGTTATTTCACTAGGCTCAGGTGTGAGTGACTATCGGGATAATGCATGGGGGTTTGACATCTAATATGGTAGTTATTTCACTAGGCTCAGTTTGGTATTCAACTTCCATACAGATATCATCAGAAACGTGTTAGGTATCATGTTTGTCCGGGTGGACTTCGTGGGGAACATCAACAACGTTTTCAATCACGGGAGGGAGTTCAGGAGGCGTTAGCATTTCAATTTCAGAAGCAACTTCAGGGATAACATCAGTGAACTCCGAGATCTGAGGGGTATCTTGGGGAATAATCAGAGGGGTAGTTTCAGAAGAGATGGAAATGCATGGTTTGTTAATTCTATTATCCCAGAATGCCTTATCAGAGTTAGAGTCTATCAAATCTACGACCTGGTTAATGATTTCCTCACGAATAGATTTTGGTTCCGTTATAGGCGGGAGGCATTTCTTTCCTATCTCATCGGTCAATTCTTGCAAAGTTAAAGTTGGTAACTCACCTCTAATATACCTTGATATTTTGAACTTACCATCAAAGGTTGGTGGATCAGGAACAGGTTGAGATGGGGATCGATGAACAAGGTACCCATGATCTTGACCTTGTGGAGGCGGAGTTGTAATACGCACTCCTTTGAGCCTAGCAAGTCTTTCGTTGGTGTTATCCAGGGTCTCGCGGGTAGCTCTGTTCTCCTAGGCTAAGTTAGCTATTTTTCTTTTTAGTTCCTCAAATTTCTTAAGGAGCTCGAGAGACATGTTGGATTCACTAACCGATTCACTAGACTCTCCTACGGCAGACCTGTACGATTGGGCATGCAGTAACAACTAACTGAGATGAGTGGGATGCACTAACAACTAAATAAAGAGAATGATATTTTTTTAATTATCAAATAAAAGACTCAATTAACTATAAAATGAAAAAAATTCTAACCTAGAATCATGCTCTGATACCAAAAATGATGCGAAACGGGAGAGGGGTCTATCAGAATCAGCGATTTAATTTGAACTACACACCATTTCACAAAAATTCACGATCTTCGGTAGGAAATTAATTTAAAATAATTAATGTGACAGATGGATTTTAACAAAATTTGCATCAACAATCATGAACAGTTCCAATCTCAAACAATATAATCACAATATCCATTATCATTGTGCAAGCTCTACAATCAATATCAAAATTCAACAGTCACATGTTCAGTTACTCTCAACTCACAATTATAATCTAAGAAGTGAATATAAGATAAGAGTTCAGAGGTGATATACTCATGCAATCAACTAACAAAATTGAGATTAACAGAAAAATAATGAGTGAGAGAAAACAAAACCTTCGTCGATTTAAACAAACTCGACGTGAAGAGCCTCTGGACGTGCTGTGACAACGATGGCGAGTAGAGAGTCAACAACACCGGCAGAGATTTGAATGACGATGACAGCGTGTGACGGCGATGGTGACTGAACGACGAGCTCTAAGGTTGAGCTCGTGGTTGGGATCTGCCCACGAAGTGGGATGCCGGTGATCACAGGGTGCGATCTGATCTGAGCGGGAGGGCTAAAATCTGATGGCGTTGATGGGGCTGCTTGTCGAGGAAGATAGTAGGGGAGGGGAAGTAGGTGTGTTAGGCTGCCTGAGGGTGTCGGGCTCAAGGAAGGACTAGGTGCTGGCGCTGGCGGTTGTGATGGAGGAAAGGAAGCACGACTAGAGTAGAGGGTAGTGGTTGGGTGGTGCGGGGCTATAGGGAGGCTAGGAAAAAGGCGCGGCTGGAGGGGAGAAGGACATGACGGTGACGTCGGGTGCCGGAGGGATGAATGGCGACTGCTGTGGTTGGTGTTGGCGACGAAGATTGGGAAAGAAAATAGCGGCTGTTGGGGAAAAGGGAGGGCGCTCGAGTTCGTCGCCTACAAGGGAGGAAGAGGAGTGGTGACTGGCGGTTAGAGGGAGAGCGAAGAGAGAGGGAGTCGCGGCTGGAGTTGCTGAGGAAGATGGTGGCGGGGTTGTCTGAGGGTTGCCCGACAAGAGAACAAGGGAGACGGGGAAAGAGAGAGCTGGAGGCGGCGCTTGGAGATAACAATGAACAAAAAAGAAATAAGCCTAGGGTTTCACACCAAACTAGGCCAATTCAATTTTCATTTAACTCATTCAATAATTCTCAAGTCTCATACAACCTTATTTATAAGGAAAACTACTACGTGCACACAACGTGCAAACAAAATTGAAACAAATAAAAATCCCTTAAATCACTCAACTATCAAATTAAAACCAAATTCGGAATTCAAATCTAAACTACTAAAATTAAATTACAATTCAAAAATTCAAATTTCAAAATAGGAAAATTGTCATTTTTTGTCCTCATCAGTTACATCACATCCTCTCCTCTAGCGATACATGGTCCCCTCCTATTGGAGGGGTATAGGCACTTTAGTGCTCCATGAGTACCTATTGAGATAAATATTAGTTTGATTGTGATTGATACACATTCCTTGTAGTTAGTCGTTTCTGTTGGCCTTCTTGTTTTGATGATGTTTAACAAATAATTTATTACTAATGTTGTTTGTCTAGTGTTTGTGCATTCCTATGTTTTGTAGACAAACAACGTTGTTGGAGGATGGATGGAATAGAGCTTCAACGATCACATCCAAAGGAGGTTGGCGGAATGTCGGTGAAGCCTTGCTATTCAAAGTTCAAGATCCAAGTTCAAGCTTCATCCGTGAGATTACCAAGTCAAGCTTATTGAAGATCAAGATCATTGCTTGGGTAATTTAGTTTAGGAATTTATATTATGTGTGTTAGTACTTTAAGCTCAATCATATACACACATACACGTTTTGGTTTTTGTATATATATAGTTATATATATACATATATGTTTTGGTTTCATCTTACCATGCCTTAACACTCTGATTCCTCTCATTACTAAAATTTCAATTTCAGGACTGAAAGATCAATGGACATGGTTGCATACAGGTGATGGGGTTTTCTCATTTTCTTCAGCTTGGAATCAAGTTCGGACACCTTATAATATATTTGAGCTTTACAATGTGGTATGGTTTCCTTTTTCGAATCCCAGAATGTCTTGTTGTATGCTTAGAAGTTTGAATAACAGGTTAGCTACAAGGGATAGACTAATCAAATTTGGGATAACCTCTATAGAAGTCTGCGTTCTCTGTAATGCCTCGAAGGAGACAAGGGATCATTTTTGGGATAACCTCTATAGAAGTCTGCGTTCTCTGTAATGCCTCGAAGGAGACAAGGGATCATTTATTCTTCAATTGTGAATTTTATAGAAGTCTGCGTTCTCTGTAATGCCTCGAAGGAGACAAGGGATCATTTATTCTTCAATTGTGAATTCTCAGCTTTCATCTGGAAGTTATGTAAACTCAAATTGCAGCTTGATGCTACCGATGCTAAGGACCTAAAAACAGAGGCCCTGGAAATCATAAAAAGGTTCAAAATTAAAAATAACACTTACATTTTGGCTAGACTAGCTTTGAATGCTACTGTATGGCATATTTGGCAGGAAAGGAACAGAAGAATCTTCCATGCTAGAAAGTTGCACAAGATAATGGTGTTTAGAAGGATATACGAAGATATCAACATATTGCTTAGAACTTGCAATTGGAAAGTTGGAAATTCTGCTATTTTAGCAAACTGGGGATATGTAAAATAAAGAATATTACAGAGCTGTGAGTTATTGTTCGTATTTGAGAGTACTTTTATCTTTATCTGTGCTTTTGGTAACACTGGTTTCTTACTTGGTATCTTGTTGAGGGTGACGGCCAGGGTCCTCTCCCCTCTCTAGTTTTCCTAGTTAGATTCCTTATGTTGCCTAGCCAAGTCTGTATCTTATGTACTTGAGTTTGTTTTAATGGAAATTTACTTACCTTTCAAAAAAAAAAAAATATATGTTTTGGTTTGATAGTTTTCAAGTTTTACTATGAAACAAATGAATAGAATTGGAAAATACTATTTTGTTTCATGTTTATATGCCTATATATGATTTCACCTTTAACAAGCTTATATTTAATGAAATCATATTTAGTGTTTTGAATATATTGCATAGAATATGCAATTTTATGAAAATATTGTATTTCTAGGTTATAGACTTCATAACAATATGTTATATCTTTTATCAAGTCTATACAATCATTTCATAAGGTTTCAAAATGTTGTTTAAGTCAAAATATCAAAATATCATTTTTCAGGTTTTCATGTTTTGGACTATTTTGTAAAATGATGATATTTTTCATTTGGGAAGTCCTTTTTCAAAACCAGTCGTTGTAGCATGTTTATTATCATGTCTACAATCATTCCCCAAAGTTTTACATTTTTTGGAATTTATTTGATATTTTTAAACAGCTTTTTAAAATCAGCAAATCAGGTTTGAGTGTCAGTTTTCGGTCGACCGGTACGGTCGACCGAACCTGAGGTCAAAAGTTTCCTGGCCGACAGAAAGCTGTCGGTCGACCGGTCCGGTCGACCGATGAAAATTTTCGGTCGACCGACGAATTTTCCGGTCGACCGACGGGTGTTCCTTCAGCTTCCAACGGCTAGTTTTTTGACCGTTGCCTTGGGGCTGTTTCTGTCTTTTGCTCAGGTTTTTGGCTGAAGTTTGAGAGGGTATATATACCCCATTGCTGATGTCTTTTCAAGTGAAAAAAAGAGAATGGTTTAAAAGATTTTAACAAGGGTTTAAACTTGTTTAGTGTTTGTTTAAGTTTGTTTTAAGAAGCTTTTAAGCATTTGAGTGTTTCGGTTTTGTGATTCAATTCAACAAGAGCTTGAGGAGATCATCTATTGGTGTTTGGGCATTCAACTATTCTAAGTTTTCTAAACTCAATCTAGCTTCATATTTTATATTGTTTGATTATCTTTTTATTAAGCTAGTGTTCATATTGAGTTTAGTTGATTTTATTATCTCTTTGTTCACACACAACCTATTGAGCTTATTGTATTTACATTCATAGTATAATTTTGGGTTGTGAGATTGTATCTTAGAGAGTGAGCTTACAATTCGTTCTCATCCATTGTAGAGAACAAACACTTTGTATTGAGCCTTAATTGTGAGGATACACTTTGTAATACACTTGTACACCAAGAGAGAAGTGTGTGGCGAGAGTCGGGGAGGACCAACACTTAGTGTGTGAGGTGTGATTACATAGTGATTGTATTGTGAGGTGTAAACGTTGTTCGGGTGAACGTAGAAAACCCGGTTGTGATAGTGGAGATCTCCTCGAGGTGAGGAGCGGGGACGTAGGTCGTGGGGACCGAACCTCGTAAACATATCGTTTTGTTTGTGATTGCATTGGCGTTCTTATTCTTGTTTTCATATCTTATATCGCCTTTGTGTATTGCTCATCATATTACCCTATCACTTGTGTAGATTGTTTATTTTACCCTTGTGTTAGTTCATATATCCTTGCTCATATATTTGTAATATCTCATTGATAGGATATATTCATTTGTTCATATTGCTTATCCTAGCTTACGTATCTTGTTGTATTTTATACTTGCTAGGATAACTTATTAATTAGTTTTAATTGGCATTTAATCGGATTAGATTAGCATAAGACCCTAATCACCCCCCCTCTAGGGTCTAACAATTGGTATCAGAGCTTGGTGCTCTTTGATTTAAGGTCTAATCGCCTTGAGTTAAAGATCCAAGTTATCTATTTGTGCTAATCTTGTTATGATTGCATTTGTCTTGCTTGCATATGTTCATATATATATCTTGAATATGAATGTATTTTGTTTAGGCTATAAATCCAATGTTGCTCCTAAATTCATTAATTTTCCCTATGCACAATGGGCTTCTAGATTTAAACTATTTGTTGAATCTAGAAATATTGACTTATGGAAAATTATTGATTGTGCTTATATTGTGCCCACATTGGAGAAATCCAAGTGGAGCGATCATGATAAGAAAATGTTTAATATGAACAAGTTTTTGTTAGAGTATTTGCTTAATGCCTTTGACTCATCATTTTCTAACAAATTTGTTCATTTTGATAGTGCTTACAATTTATGGAAATTCATAGAAGCACATCAAGGCAACTTGGAGGAAATCCGACGTAGTTTGGAGGATTGTTCTTCAAGTGAGTGTGGAGCATCATCATGCACACGGCCACTAGGCGATAGCCCTAGTGTGGTAAGCGATTCGGAATCCGAAAGTGATATATCCATCAATGAACTCGCTTGTGCATATGAGAAATTAGATAGATTATCTCATGCCTATACAAAATTACAAAATAATTTTATTGATCTTAAAAGCAAGCATGTAGAATTGAAATCCGATCATGAGAAGCTAGTGTCCAAATTTGACATCATTGAAAATGAAAATATAATGCTTAAAGAAAACAATGATATGTTAAATTTGAAAAATGAAAAATTGACCTCATCCATTTCTAGCTTAACTCATGTAAATGATGCCATGATAGAAGTAGAAACTATTAGAAATGAGTTTAATTCATTTAGAAATGATAATGTTTCATCTACTTCTATTTCCTATACATGTATGCAAAATGTTGAGTTGAGTCAAGTTAAACATCGCATATCTTGTTTAGATTCAACCTTAAAAACATGTATGGTAAACCATGATAAGCTTATGAACATGTGTGCTAAGTCTCATGCTACTACACCTAAACATATCACACATCATGCACACATGTATAGCAAAATTTATAAGTGCTCTATTTGTGGTCGTAAAGGCCATTTATCTAAATTTTGCTATGATGCACAAAAATCTAAAAATAGTAATATCAATGCTTCTTGTGCATCTCATAAGGCTTCTTCATCACACACACATGTACATGCACACACTCATAAAGTTCATCACAAGCATGCTCATGTGTATAGATGTGATCATTGTGGTAGATTTGGTCATTTGGCCAAATTTTGTTTTGATTTAAAGAAAGTTTCACATTTGCAAAACAATTTTAAAAGACCATCCATGTTTGCAAATATTTCTAATGTTTCACGTGCACATCCACATGGTCAACATAAACAAATGTATCCTCTTTATTGCACTTATTGCAATCGAATGGGTCATTTGCATAATTATTGCTTTGACCGGACCCGTGCACTAAACGTGCCCAAGAGGGTTCATAACCCTAGGGCTTTGAGCTTCATTGATAGGGGTCATGTCCCTAAATCTTTTGGTACCAAGAATACTTGGGTACCAAAACAAATTTGATTTTAAACCAAGAACTTTAGTGTTCTTATTTTGGTGCTTTGAGAAAGATGGTCGGGAAAGATGGAGTTGTGGAGGGTACTTCCGGCGTGAAGATCGTCCAAAGTTTAAATATCTACTCTATGAAGATAGACGTGGAGAAGTTTAATGGCATAAAAAATTTTGGTCTTTGGAGATGTGAAGTCTTGGATGAGCTCAACGTACAAAATTTGGAGGATACATTAGAGTTGGACGGGAAATCGGACGACATTAAGGAGAATGTTTGGAAGAAGATAAATAGAACGGTGTGTGGTGTGATTAGATCTTGTTTGACTCAATATTTGAAATATGTTGTGATCAATGAGACTTCGGCTAAGAAGATTTGAGAGATCTTAGAGGGCAAGTATTTGACCAAGAGTGTAGAGAACCGTTTGCATTTGAAGAGAAGGCTTTATTGCTTCCAATTGAAGAAGGGAACATCCATTAGTGATCACATGAACCACTATATGAAACTTCTTGCGGATTTGGCGAATGTAGATGTGGTGATTGAAGATGAAGACAAGACATTGTTATTGTTGAGTTCCTTGCCTGACGAGGAATATGAGACCTTCGTTCTTACTCTTATTAATGGGAAGGCATCTCTTTCGTATAGTGAGGTCACCACTGCGCTTGTGAATTATTAGCTTCAAAAGAAGGATAAGAAGACTTCAGTTGAGCCGGTAGCGGGGACATTGGTCGTAAGAGCAAAAAATCCAAACTGTGATAGAAGGTCGCAATCTAGAGGGGCACATCTTAGAGTTCCTAAGAATCAGTGTGCCTTTTATAAAGAGGATGGACAATGGAAAGCCGAATGCCCAAAGTTAGTTAATCAAGCCGGGAAGAATAAGGGGAAAGTTATTCAAGCTTCAGAAGTGAATGTTATCAAAGCTAGTGGCATCAATTCAGATTCAGATTCATCAGAATACTCGTTATCTGCACTACCATCAGTTTGTGTTACCGACTCTACAAAGTGGATGTTAGATTCAGATGCTTCTTACCATATTTACCTTAGGAGGGATTGGTTCTCTAGCTTTCAGGAGTTGGAAAGAGGGGATGTCGTGCTTATGGGTAATGATCATAAATGCCCTATTAGTGGTATCAGTACTGTTCGGATTAGGATGAGTGACAGAGTGATTCGGAAGTTGGTTAGAGTGAAATTCGTTCCTCAGTTGAAGAAGAACATCATTTCACTTGGAGCTTTGGAGGTAGCAAGCTATAGGGTGACCTTGGTGGATGCACGTTTGAAGGTCATATTAGGGTCCATGATTGTGATGAAGGGTGTCAGGAGGAATAATTTGTATTATTTGATTGAGAGCACGGTGTTTGATAGAGAGTTGACGACTTCCTTAGATTTGGCTAGACTGTGGCATTTGTTGAGGCTGAGATATTTGGTTGGTTATACCGTGCATAGTTTGTTGAGGAGTGCTTTGACTTGCAGATTGAAGTCCTTTGAGCATATTAGTATGAGCAAGAAGACCGAGGTAGAGTTTGGCACTTCTATTCATCGATTGAGGGGTCTTTTAGGTGGTGTTCATTTAGGCATTTTGGGGCCTTCTAAGGCGGCATCATTAGGAGATAATCGGTATTTGGTTTTCGCAGTTAGGGATTGTTCTAGACATTAGTGAGTTGCAACCAGGTCCTGTTGGTGTGAAGTCCTAGAAGTCAACAACAATTGGAAGAAGTGTATTGGCAGAAAGGTAACCCGTCATTCTAGCTTTGGTAGGGGTTCTTTGTTACATTTGTGCCAAGCTCATGGAAGTTTGAGACACTTCATTGGTGTGAAGACATTAGGGCGATGAGATGAGATGACAGTCGTAATGGGTCATTCCTTACTGGAGGGGGATCGACGTTGGTTGTCGAGCATTGGTTTTGGTTTTGGAGCTTCGACATATTTGGGTCATCTTAGTCATAGGTTGCCGACTGTTGCATTTGGTGATTTTAGATCTGGTAGAGCTGCTTCAGGTTTTGGTTGGCGTCAGATATTTTGTTGCCCAGTATTTGGTCACATCAAGGATGTGAGATTTGATCTGATTGCACATTTGGATTTCAGAGGCTTATTTGATTATCAGTTGAGAGCTTCTGATTTTGTTCTGAGAAGGTATATCATTTTTGACCCTCGACAGGTGGAGAGTGTTGATCAGGTCATTGGGATATCACAGCGGGTGGAGAGTGATTCTACTTCACGTTGTGTGGAGATTACTCCACATACTCCAGATCATACTGTATCGTTTGGGATTGCAGCTGAGGTGACATAGTTTGGGGATCATTTTGGATTTAGATGTAGATGATGAGTTGGTTTTAGATTCGAGTGTAGCTGGTGGACATGTTTTGGATACGGCCATTAGTTCACCTCAGGTGGAGGTGTTTGATTTATTTCAATTTGGGGCCATTGGGAGCGCTATCAGTTACAGAACCATTGATGATATTGGTGAAGGGTTGCAAACTTTTCTATTTGATTGAGGGCCTTTAGAGGACGTTTGTGTGAACTACGTGAAGACTTGATTCCTTGGGCAATAGGATATGTAGGCAGTCATTTTATGATGCAGCCGATTTGGTGAGTAGATACCAACGTTTAGAGAGTGATCGTATTCTCATTTGGGTCTCGACTTGTTGTGGATTGAGTCCGTTGTCGTGATTTTGTTTCACTTCGTACTGGATGTAACAAGTGGGGCATTTGGTTTGGTTGGTGTTGACTCAGTTTTGGAAAACTTCACTGAGGTGGAGAATTGTAGAATCGAAGACACAGTAACGGATTTGGATCAGAACAGGTTTTGGACGTAGGAACACTTTTGGGTGCTGCACGGTCGACCGCGAGTGGCGTTGCGGTCGACCGTGAACGTGCACATACACAGGGAAGTCTCTGGACTTTTGGTAGTCAATGCATGTGGCACGGCAATTGACCGCGAGACCCTGTAATGGATTAGTTGGTTTCTGTATTTTGTCCAGTCGACCGCGATGGGTTCGGCGGTCGACCGCGAGTCGGGTTTGGGCTATTTTTTAGTTTCCTATTCTATTTGGGATTTGTGTTTGGTATAAATACCAACATATGTTTCATGGTTTCTTAAGGCTTGTTGTGGGGATATTTGGGGCACAGAAAAGAGGTATTTTCTGAGCTATTTATTTAGGGTTTTATTTGGAGAGATTAAGAGCCTTATAGTGAGATTAGTTAGTTCCTTGGAGTGATTTGTAATCTTAATTTGTACTCTTCTTCTCTATTAGTGAAAAACCCATCACCTTCTTGCCCCGTGGATGTAAGCAACTTGTCGAACCACGTTAAAATTGTTTGTTTGTGTTTGTCGCATTGATTTGGTTGGCTTAGCCTTTATCTCAACATTTGTTTGTTTTGGTTCTCGAAGCACATTGGTTTGGTTGTTTGGGTTTCGCAGTGCACAACATTTACCATATAGGGCTAGGTTGTACATAAACATATAGAACCTTTGCAAATCAAGTTTATTTTTAATGAGATAATTATCAAATTCCAATTTGGTATCAGAGCAAACAACTCTCTCCTTTTTTTCTCTTGGCCGTGAGCCCTAGATTAGCAGCCTACGCCATCCTACGCCACCCTACGCCACCCAATGGCTTCCCCTTTGATGCCCTCTTCTTCTTCCTCTACAATCTCAAATCCCAGTATGGTTAACTCTGACCCTCCTCCTCTTGTTGTTTAGAATGCCCATCGCTACCTCACCATTAATACCTCTCTCATCGCGATCTGGGCTGCATTGGAATAAGCGTATGCCTCTTCTTCTCAAACCTAGATCTTGACTCTTCATGAAGAACTTTATGAACTTCGACAGAAATGTGAATCTGTCACGGCCTACCTCCATCATGCTAAGAAGATCACCGACTCTCTTGCTACCATCGGCCGTCTGATAATCACATTTTATTACAATTTTATACCCTCATTATCTATTTTATATGAATAAATATACTACTAATAATTGTTTTATCTTTAATTACAGGTTAATGAAGAATAAATCTCAAAACCCTCATCTCTCAATAAAAAGCCCATAATTTAATGAAGAAATGAAGCCATGAAGCCCAATGAATTCTTTCAAGTATTTAATGAAGAGATAAATCAAAGCCCAAGCCCAAGAGTCCAAGAAAAGCCCAATGTCCAAAGCCCAAAAGCAAACAACAAGAAGAAGCTGCGGACAGCAAAAGGAGAAGGGCAGGCATCGATGCCTGCATCGATGGCGGCATCGATGCCTGCATCGATACCGACATCGATGCCTGCATCGATACGCTGGGCAGTTTGTTACGAATCTAAGGCTGAAAATTATTGTTTTTGGATAAGATTTCAATCCAATGGCTCTCATTCACTGATGTTTACTATAAATAGGGGTTGAGAGTAAGGGGTTAGAGGGTGAAAATTTTGTAAACTCCTTTTGGAGAGGAGGGCTACTCTTAATTGAGAAGGCCTTCCAAAAATTGTAACTTTAGTTGCAATTAATAAAAATAATTTTTTCCTCTTTAAATTTGTTCTTTCTCCTCTTGTTGAATGATGAGGATGGAGATGAAGAGCAATTTGAAGGTTTGCATTTCTTTTCTCTTTTATTTCTTTTTAGTAATTTCTTTATTATTGCTTATTAGTTAGATTTAAATTCATGCTTGTAGTGTAGATTTATTTTCTTGTCTTTTTTATTTCTTTTTGCACTTTAATTTGTAGAGTAGATTTATTTTTCTTGCATTTAATTTCTGCAATTTATTTTGTAGTTTAGATTTTTATTTTCTTTGTAATTAGATTTATTTCTTGTTCATAGTTTAGATTTTTCTTTTCTTTTTAATTTTGTAATTAGTCTTCTTTTTCTTGTTTTTATTTCTTAAGATGTGAATTTAATTCTTGTAGGAATCTTAGAATTGTATGAAACTAGTCTAATTTCCTTTATATTGTATGAATTATTATCTTGTACTTAAAATGTTCATGTTTAGGATAATCAATTAGAGAACTAATCGGTAGAAGAAGAATTTGATAATCTATGCTTATCTTAAATGGTTTGATAGGTTATGCTTATGAATTCTAGGATTATTATCATATTGTTGTTCTTTTCATGAATAGTAATTTTGACTTAGATGATAATTTGATAGGTTACACTTTCCTTAAATGGTTTGATAATCTATGCTTAATAAATCTAAGTTAAAATATGATAAAAAGAGAATAGTTTATATCTTGTAATTGAAATTAGTTAGTGGATTATATTCTAGATTTCTTACCTCTTTTGAATCCTCCATCTTGACTTTCTTAAATTTTCTTTTCATTCTTGGTTTTACTTCTTGATTTTATTAATTCATATTTCTTGCCTCGTGATTTCATTTATTCTTTGATTCTTTCTTCTCTAAAATTCAATTTATTATCTCTTGCACATAAATCAAAACAACCACTCATCACAATCACACTTATTCTTTATTCCTAATTGTCACGCACAAAACATAAGAACCATTTCTAATAATCTCTTAAAACCACCTTCCTCGTGGGATCGATATTTTTTTATACTATAACTTGATAAATTGTGCACTTGCAATTTTGGTACATAATTATGTCGCATCACCGTCCTCTTACGACCGAGCAACTCAATATGCACATCTTCAAGGGCCTTTGTCCAAAGTTCAGCGATCTCAAGGCCTCTCTCATCGCCCGCAAAGAACTAGTATCGTTTGAAGATCTTAACTCCCTTCTTCTTGCTCATGAGTTCATCCACAAGAACGATGCCTCGAGTACCAACAGTCTGCTGGCCTTTTACTCTGCCATAGGCTGAGAGTTTTCCCCTAGCCAAGGCACACCTATGTAGTTGGCCTATCTCCAAAGCCTTGGTCACACCGCCTCAGGGTGCGACAATGGCAGTTCCAGCTTTAGCGATGAGCAGAATAGTGGAGGTGGTGGCTTCCAACCATTAGTAAGCTGGAGTGTCAGGCCAACATAGCAGTTTAGGCCTCAACAAGGCGGCGGACAACAGTTCAACAATCGACATGGAAGTGGTCGTGGTAAAAATCGACGTTGTGGTCGCGATTGTAGTAATAACTTTGGCGGTGGCTTGGGGGTTCTTTATCATATTTGTCAAGGCTTCAATCATACTACGCTCCAGTGTTTTCAGCAAGGAATCATTGAACCTCAACCCACCATCCACTATACTTAGATCCCGAGTAGTCTCAGCAATCCAACTCATCCCTCTTGAAAGTATCCTAGAGGGGGGAGGGAGTGAATAGGGTAATTGCTAATCTAATCCGATTTAGATTTCAAACTAAAACTTCTAATGTAATTATCCTAGCAATATGATATACACAAGTGATATATGCAAGGATGTATAATTAAACAATGAGTGATATAAACAATGAACACAAGATATAACAATAAAAGAGTGCACCAAAGACGATCACAAACAAACGATATGATTACAAAGTTCGGTCAACCCTCGACCTACGTCTTCGTTCCTCACCTCGAGAAGGTTCTCCACTATCGCACAAATACTACACAATTCGGTTTCCAAAAGCTCACTGAAACTTTTATAATCTACACGTTGTCAATCCCACAATACACTCCTCTAATTGTTGGCCTACCCGTGTCACCTTCCAAATGCTTGGAATAACTACCTCTCCCTAGGCATTTACAATCAAGCCACTCCTCTTGGAATTGACTCATGTCTCTCCCAACCACGCCTCTAAGTATCCTTGTGTATTACAATGTGTTTCATAATGATAAGTGCAAACAAAGGATTTATTCTCTAACAAGGATGATAATGAAGTTAAATCTTACTCAATGATACAACCCCACAACCCAAATATACGATATGTGAAATACTGAAACGCAAATGGTTGTGTGTGTAAACAATGAGTAAAAATAAAATCAACCTCAAATAAATCTAGCTTATGTATATGAGAATCAAAAAGTAAATTAGCTAGATTAAGGAGTTAGAAAAAAACTTCTCTAAAAGACAAAGAGATGTAGAGATTGATGTTTGAGTTGAAACTCCTCAAAACCGAAATTGCAAGCCCTCTCTTTATAAAAACTCTTTTAAAAAACAAAAACACACTTAAGCTCTTGAAACAAACTGGTATAAACTTAGTTGAAACCCCATGAGAAAACAAATGAGGCTTGAGGGCTTTTATAGCCTCTCAAACACAAGAGCAGAAAACTAGCGGTTACAGGCAATATTACCGTTACTGGTCGACTGATGAATTTCATCGGTCAACTGATAAGTCTGAGAAAACAAACGCTGAAAAACCACACTGGTCGGTCGACTGGTGGAACTACATCAGTCGATCGTTAAGTAATTGTTGGTCGACTGATTTAAACCAATCGATCGACTGATAACAGATATTCCAGATATTGATTTTAGCTGAAAACTTGATTTTAAAAATTCAATTTAAAATAACAAAACAACTCTAAAATTAATAAAACTTGGGGAAATGTTTGTATATATGAACATGTTAGAGAAGAAAATTTTGAAATACCATTTCCCATTTGTGAAAACTTACTATTTTGCAAAATATTTAAAATACGAGTTCGTTAAATACTTGATTTTGACAAAATGATTTCAAGGAAGTTTGTGAATCCTTTTGAATGGATTAATAGATTTTGGAAACAATGTAAATAGTATTGTTGGTCTATAATTCAAAAACTCATTTATATTTCCAAGTGATACAATAAATCAAGAAAATGTGTACATGTATGATTTGAGCTTAAAGTATAAACGCATAAAGTACACAACTAAACTTAAAACACTATACCAAGCGAATGATATACATGAAGCTCGATCTTGGTAGCGGGATAAAGCGATAATGTATCTTGACTTTGAATGACATCGTGCTTCATTCCGATTTCCTCCAACCTCCAAGATATTGTCGTTAAGCTCAAGTTCAACCAACCTCCAACTAGGATCTTTGTGTAGAATACCTAACAAGTAAATACTGTTAGACCCTAGAGGGGGGTGATTAGGGTCTTATGCTAATCTAATCCAATTTAAATGCCAATTAAAATTCCCTAGAGGGGGGTGATTAGGGTCTTATGCTAATCTAATCCAATTTAAATGCCAATTAAAATTAATTAACAAGTATATTCTTGCAATTAGGGTCTTATGCTAATCTAATCCAATTTAAATGCCAATTAAAATTAATTAACAAGTATATTCTTGCAAGATAGATAACCAAGAGTTATAAGCAAGAATAAGCAACATGAATAAAGAGATATATCCTATATGATAAATATATGCAAGGATATATAAACTAGCACAAGATGACATATCCTACCAAAGAGATATACACTATGATATATGCAATGATATGTAAACTAACACAAAGGTAAACAATATGAACTAGACAGTGGATGATAAAAATAATGAACTATGGACAATGGCGACAAGAAATATAAACATAAGATAAAGTGCGCCAAAGCAAACTCAAACACACGATATGATCACGGAGTTCGGACCTTCCGTCCTACGTCTCCGCTCCCCACTCCCAGGGAGAAATCCACTATCACAACCAGGTTTTCTACGCTCACCCGAATAACGTTTACACCTCACAGTATCGGTTTTCGACGCTCACCGAATAACGTTCACTCCTCACACTCAGTTTTCTAGTTCACCGAAAACTTTACAATCTCACAATGTAACAATAAATGATTTGTTCTCTCATACAGGGGGAGAACTCAATTAAGCACAACTCAATGTTACAATCTCTCACAACCCTAATATACTATGTATGCAAATACAATAAGCTCAAGTGGGTGTGTGTAACAATGAGATAAAATCAAATCTAAATTCAATATAAAACTAGCTTTAATAGAAATGATAATCAACAAATAATTATAAATAAAAGCTAGAGTTGAGTTTAGGAAAACTTCTCTAGATGACAAGAGAGAGAGAGATGGATTGAATGCCCAAAATACAATTGATAATCTTCTCAAGCTCTTGTAAAACTTTTTTCATAAACCAAACCATTAAACAAGCTTAAAACAAGTTTAAACTCTTTTTAAAACTCTTTAAAACATTCTCTTGTTGTGTATAGAGCTGAAGGTAAAAGGGGGTATTTATACAAACCCCAAAGCCAAGAGAAAGCCAAGAAAAAGACCAAAAAACTACACTGCAACGGCTCTGGAAACTAGCCGTTGGAACTGATCTGACAGAGTGGCGGGGGGCCCCGGCGGGGGGGCGCGCGCGCAGAAAACTCCTTCTCAGCTGACGGTCGACCGTAAGAAATTCTCAGCTGACGGTCGACCGTGGCGGTTCGACCGCGAAGTTTCTGATGCACACTATGCAAAAGACTCAGGCGCGGTCGACCGTGGCGGTCGACCGTGAACTGATATATGAAAATGAAGTTCTGTAAACTATTTTTCTAATTTTAAAACATTGTTTAAAAATATCAAATAAATTTCAAAAAATATAAAACTTTGGGGAATGATTGTAGACATGATAATAACATGCTACAATGACTGGTTTCCAAAAAGAACATCCCAAATGAAAAACATCATCATTTTACAAAATAAGTCAAAACATGAAAATGTAAATATGTGAATTTTGACATTTTTGCTAAACCATGTTTTGAAACTTTACACAATGATTATGTAGACTTAATAAAATATGTATATGATTATTGTTGAGATCGTTCAATTACTTGAGGGGTTTCCAAAAGTTGTGTTTGGGAAAAAACGTTATTCTAAATTTAACACGCTCGGAGTAAGAGATTACTTAAAGTTAAAAAAGCCATTGAAGCATAAGCGAAAGGTCCGTAAAATGTAAGTTGAGGACGAAGCCCAAACATTACCTAGAGGATGGACTAAATTTAGTATCTTCTTTCAGCTACCTTACTGGCAGAATCTAAAAATCCGACACAACTTAGATGTTATGCATATTGAGAAAAATATATGTGATAACATAGTATCAACTCTCCTACAAGATGCAAACAAGTCGAAGGATGATCTACGGGCGCGCCAAGATCTGACTGCTTTGAATATCATCTTCAATAAGCTCGACTTGGTACACTTACGGATGAAGCTTGAACTTGATCTTTAACTTTGAATTGCGCATAGCTTCACCTACTATTCTGCCAATCTCCATTGGATATTATCATTGAAGCGCAATCCATCCAACCTCCAACTCGTTGTTTGTCTACAATAAATAGAAATATACCGACACTAGACAAACAACATTAGTGGTAAATTGTTCGTTAAACATCATTAAAACAAAGAGGCCAACAAATACAAACACTCGACAAACGATATTAGGAATTATTTTGTTAGTCTTGTTAGGTCTTATGTTTATGAGCCTACTCCCTAATCTTGTTTTGGTGATCACAAACAATTCCTAACAATGTGTGTCGAGTGTTTGCATTTGTTTTGTTAGGTAATCTACACAAATATCCATGTTACTAGAATGAAGCCTATATATACTAGTCAAGATCCAAGTTCAAGCTTCTTCCATATTTACCAAGACAAGCTACAATGAAGATTTATCATCTTGGGTATATAATTAGTTTAGGGTTTATACTTTGTCTGTTAATACCTTAAGCTCGATATTATACTCACACAATTTAATGGTTTATGTGTTTTATCCACAAAATTTTTTGCAAACAAAAAGATATATAATACTTATTTGTTTTCTATGTGAATAAGTTATTTTGGTTTAGCCATATAGATATGAAGCAATATATATATATATATCTTCATTTTCACATTTATGTGTTTCATATTCTATTGAATTTGTAAAATATTATGTTTATGGATTGAAGATTTATTTACACTATTTTTCATATCTTGTATAAGTCTATAAATCCATTCTAAAGTGTTTCAAAGTTTTATTTAAGTCATTCTGACAAAATCAAGTTTTTAACATGTTCATACTTATGCGATTTTGCAAAATGATGAGATTTTACAAATAAGGAATATAAATTGAAAAATTCTTTTTGTAACATGTTCATTATCATGTTTACAATCATTTTCCAAAGTTTTATATTTTTCTGAATTTATTTAATATTTTTAAAAGAGGTTTGAATTTCATTTTTACTATTCAATCCAAGCTGATAACATGTTATTAGTCGACTGATGGTTTGTATCAGTCGACTGATGAAACTGCCTGCAATCACTAAAAGTTTCTATTTTGTTTTGGTCGACTGACTAGTCGACTGATGAGGTCATGCTCATCAGTCGACCGATGAGCAGTTAGCTACCTATAACGGTCAGCCCATCAGTCGTCTGATCCAACTCGTCAGTCGACTGATGGCCTGTAACGGCTATATTTTTAGTTTCTATTTTTTGTTTTTTTGCTGAGTTTTACTTGGGTTTTGAGCTTTGTTTCTTCATCTTATATATACCTTATATCATTTCACTTCTGAACTAAGAAGAGAATGTTTTAAAACAAGTTTAAAAAGAGTTTTAGTTTGTTTTAAGTGTTTGTTTACAAAATAAGTTTTGTGAAGATTGTTTTACAAGAAGAAGAGATTAATTTCAGTTTGGGATTTCAATCTTCCAATCCCTCTCTCTTGTTATTAGAGAAATGTTTCTAAACTCATATCTCTAGCTTGTTTATGCTTTAATTGTTATATTCATATTTGCTAGATTTATTTGAGTTTATATTTGATTTTCTCATTGCTTGCACACACAACCATTGAGCTTAAGTATTTTCACATATTGTATAATTTGGGGTTGTGGTGAGTGTAACCTTGAGAGTGAGCCTAAATTGTATTCTCACCTATTGTAGGGAACAAAATCTTATAATTAAGCCTTATTGTGAGAGTATCACTTTGTAATACACATTTACACCGAGAGGAGTGTGTGGTGAGGACGTAGTCGATACCAAGAGGAGTGACGTCGGTAGTAAAGCCTAGAGAAAGGTAGTAAAGCCGAGCACTTGAGGGATGCGATACGTGGGGACCAACACTTGAGGTTGTAGTTTGTGTATGTACATTGTGAGTGACTTGTAGAGTTTTCGGTGAGCTAGAAAACCGAGTGTGTAGAGAAGTTCCGGCTTCCAAACCGAGTGTGTAGAGATAGTGGAAATCTCTTCGAGGTGAGGAGCGAAGACGTAGGTCAAGGGTTGACCGAACTCCGTGATCATATCTTGTGTTTGAGTTTGCTTTGTGTATAGTTATTTTGTGCTAGTAATTTACATTATTGCTCATAACTCACATTGTACATCTATCCTGCAAGAATAATTTGTTAATAAGTTTTAATCGACATTAATATCTAATAAGTTTTGTCCTTTTTGCATGTTCTGATGCTTTCGTGGGGTGTTTTTGTAACATTTGACTTTTAAGGGTGTATTTTGTAATTTTAAAAACTTTTATGATGTTTTCTTGCAAAGCTCATAATTTTCAACTGATTTTTGTAATTTATAAATTATTATCTTTTCATTATTTGTAAGTTTTAATTTTCAGACATTTTTAAATTTTGCTCTTTTAGGGTGTTTATTAAAACTGCTAGGGGTTTTTTACAAATTTTAAAATTTTCATGGTCCTGTTTATCAGGTATAGATTTTGTACTGTTTGCATGTTTTAATTTTTCTGGTGTGTTTTCTGTAATATTTTAACTTTTTGAGGTTGTTTTTTACAACTTTTTAAACTATAGGGTGTTTTTGGCAAATTTTAAAAGTTTTATTGTGTTGCTTATAAGTTATAGATTTTGTAACGTTTGGAGGTTTTGATATTTCTGAGGTATATTTATGTAAAACTCAACTCTTTAAGGGTGTAATTTGCAAAATTTGAAACTTTCAAGGTCTTTTCTGTACATTTTAAAATTTTCATGGTACTGTTCGAAGTTTACAGGTTTTGTACTGCTTTTGCGAGTTTTTATATCTTCAGGACTTAAGCAGTAAAGTTTTGAACTATTGAGGATGTAATTCTAGTTTTCGAACCGTTCAGGGTGTTTTCTGCGAATTAGAAAGTTTTGGGGCATTTTCTGTAAATTACAAATATTGTATGTAGTATATGGATTTTGTTTTGTTTATGTAAATTACAAATGTCGTGTGAATTACAGGTGTTGTATGTAATTTATGGATATTGTTTTGTTTACCGTATTTTTATTAGTTTTGAAGATGAATGGTAAATCGGTTAAAGTTAAACGGGTGAACGGATTGACCCGATTATAACCCGATTAAACGTGTTTGTGACCCGACTAGTCGGATCGTGTCGGGTCAGCTCCGATAAATTGCCACCCCCTCCAATTAAATCTCCGGCCGCAGTGCTTGAGGGAGACGACATGGAAGGCCGGAAAGGCGAGGTGTGCATCTTTCTTTTCCCCCTGTTTACCTTACTTTTGTTATTGTTATTAACTTATCATTGTTATTATTATTGTTATTATTATTAACGATATAAGGAGGCTATGCAGATTCAGGAAGAACTCAGAAAGATGTACGCCAAAATTATTTATCTGAGCCGGAAATTCCGTTCCCTGGAATCTCTAAATAGATGGCTTGAGGAGGCGGAAGGCGTTCGCCGAACGGAATATTCACGTCTCATTGAAGAATCTGCCCAGCGCTGTTACGATGACCCACCTGACCAGAAGGTAACAGTCAGTTTTAAATATTTCATATCGACATGATCCATCAACTATTGATCCCGCTAATTTATGGGAAACGAAAAATCTTTTTTTTTTTTTTTTTTTTTTTTTTTGGGTCTCCAAATTGATTGATGAAGCGACAGAACATTTCAGCATGGCGAGGATCTTTCAAAAATATTGGACTCCCGGGGTAGTACCGGTACTCACTTAAGCTCGCATAATTTTATGTTACTCAAATAGAAGGTTGTCGTTGTAGGGAGAAATTGATACTAAACTTAAGGAGATTGAAGTTGAGGATGATCCGTTAATGACTATTCGCCTCGAAATCGAGGTTTGCATCTTCTTCGGCAACAAATTTTTTTTTTTTTTTTTTTTTTTTTTTGCAGGTCTCCAAATTGATTGATGAAGCGACAGAACATTTCAGCATGGCGAGGATCTTTCAAAAATATTGGACTCCCGGGGTAGTACCGGTACTCACTTAAGCTCGCATAATTTTATGTTACTCAAATAGAAGGTTGTCGTTGTAGGGAGAAATTGATACTAAACTTAAGGAGATTGAAGTTGAGGATGATCCGTTAATGACTATTCGCCTCGAAATCGAGGTTTGCATCTTCTTCGGCAACACCACGTCTAATTAATGGGTTTGTTACATGTCGATCTAACTTTTCATGGATCATTGTCCAACCCTTTTAGGATTTCAAGACGGTGGACCGAAAACTACGGATAGAGTGTGAACTGAGCCCAGACCGGGAAAGGCTCCCCTTTCTCTTGTTCCTCCTCGAGGATGACTTTTGTGACTTGGTATGTGCTGCATGTATAGTCTTATTTTCTCTTCTTTTGACTTGCAATAGAATCCAGGCACACCCCCCACTTGTCACATCGGGTGGGCGTGGGGTCTATTGTTTGTGAGTCGGCAGCTCGTTTTGTCAGGCGAGTCTTTACACCAACATAGAATCAATGCGCGCTACCCATATGTATGTTATGAATTCTAATTTACTCTTATCATAGACCAGCCTCACTCCCTACTCTGCATCTTATCTCTATTAATCACCGTGGCTCTTCCTCTTGATGAAATATTCTTCTCAATATTGTCACTCCCCAATTCCCGAAATATTACAATGACAACACCCAACTCTTTCAGCGACATATGCATAAGGAAGGAACACACCTCTTGGACACACTAAACATCTCGGAAATCCAACCCAAGTAATAAACATGCAAATGTTTTTACGACCAAAACACCCCACTCCTTTTGTTTCCACTGATTTTTCCGCGGTCTTACTATGTTGTGTCTGTTTTCTTTTTTGCAAGTTCTTTTTCGCCGCATTATTTTCGACTCCTTTTTTCCATGGCTTTTGTTTTTGTCTTTATATTCCTCCGCAAAGATAATGCTTAAAAGATTGGCGCCGTTGCTGCTCTCTTCTAGCGTAGATGAAAGTCCACGAGATGCTCTTTTACAATGCTTCTTCCAATGGTGTATATTTTCCTCTAACTTGTCATATCTTGACCTTTATTTTACTTACCAAATCAATGTCGTACGTTGAACTTGAATTTTTAAGATTACTAGTTGAGATGCACGTGTAATGCACGTGATTGAATATCATGATTATTTTAATTGATAAAAATAGAGTAAAAATATAAAAAAAATACAGTTTTTTTGTGGGATTGATCATCAACTCAATGATTTCTCTCTCAAATAAAATATTATTATTATTTTCTTCAACCCAAACCGTTGTCACATGTTCTACTATTTGTGAGTTATAAACACATTAATCTAGTACAACATCTCTATTTAATAGTATCTTGAAATCTTCAAAAGATGGGTGATCATTCAATTCGCAAAGAAATTTTGTATATGAATTTACTTGCAATATATGTCTGTTAAACTTTTAGTTGTGGTTTGACTCATATTCAAGTTAACTTTTAGCTATGATTTCACTCATATTTATATTATCTAATATTCTCATTCAATTTTATAACTCATTTTCTATATCATAAAAGTAAAACTGAAAGCATGAAGAATTATTATCTTGTGAAATTAGAGCGGGGAGATTATGATATATTTCGCTATGTGCTCTAAAATAAAAATTTCTTTTTCTTTAATGCAAGGTCTCTATCAAATCTTACCCCAAGCGATGTGAATGAAAAATAATATTGTAACTCATTTGCCTAGGACAATTATATTGTATATAAGACATATAGCTCATCTGGAATATCAACATCTACTAAGTGAATTTTGTTGTTGTGAGAGCAACATATTAGAGCTCGTAGTTAAACTTTTTAGCTCTATAAAAGACATAAGAATTTTCGTTGGTAACGTCTTCCCTACGTTCAAACACGACCTTTGGCAGTTATGTGGCCACGTGGCGTGCACAAATCTCAAGAAAACTATCATTTTCTTAACTTCCGAGACAGTTGTAAGTGTCTCGGAAGTTTCCGAGATAGTTGTAACTGTCTCAGAAACTGTTGGTTCCCTTTCATGCATCTGGGATGTGTTTTACACCTCAAAACTTGTGTGATGCCCTTCTTGTGCATTCTCAAGTTGATCTTTAGCTTTGGATGATCCTTTGCAACTTAGATGATGATGTTTATCATCTTCTCTACGCCTTGAGCTACGTACGATTATTATAGGTAATTTTTAACGCCTACAGATACCCCATTCAAAGTATTTCAGTCTTGATCTTTTATAGAGGAGTCTAGAATACTTGGATATGATACACTCCTACTTTGATTCGTCGATTTCTTCGTATTTCACATAGATTTAATAATATATACTTTAGTTCAACTCAAACATTGGCTTGAAGCTATTTAGAGTGAGGTCATTTCTACGCTAGAATGGTAATATAGTGATTACATAGTCCAAAAGTCAAAGAAGAAATTTCTATAAAGAAAAAATAATTTAATATGTTAAATTAACAACTAATTTATACAATATACATGGACAGTTCAGATAGCTATAGAAAGTAATGTATATATCGTAATAAAAATTTCATAGTGAGTGACCAACTACAATCATCCTAATTTAAGCATAAATAATTATTATTTTAGTTACTAATTTGATAAGCGTAACTATAGAATAAATTTCAAGCAAAAAATAGGAATTGAGATTGGATTATCCTGTAGGTAAATAAATAAATGTTATTATAGCTGTTGTTTATATTAAATTTAAAAGTAATAATTTAAAATTATTAAGCACTAAATATTAGCTCATGTGAGAAAGTAAAATAATCCATGACCTATATACATATATTAAAATTATTAAGCACTAAATATTAGCTCATGTGAGAAAGTAAAATAATCCATGACCTATATACATATATAGTCAATCAATCAAATGTATTAAAATTATGATGACCATAGTCAAACTTATATGATAGGTTCACATTAAATATAATTTAAAAAAATAGTACATTAAAGTTAATATTTTTAACCACTATATTGATTGTTTGAATTTTTTACATATATAAGTTATACTGCCTAGGAATAGTGATGTGCACACTTAATTATGGCCTAATAATCTTAAGAATAACTTACTCTTCAATATCATTATTAATTAAAGTATCTATGCATTACACTAAAAGCACAATGAAAATTTAGAAAACTACAAAATAAACACCCTCAAAAGTTTTAAAAATTATAAAAATACCCTAAAATCTTGTAATTTACACACAAAATTATTAAACATTACATTGAAATTAAGGAATTACAAAAAATTATTGAAAATTTTCAACCTTTGGAGGTGTAATTTGCAATGTGCTGAATTTCAAATTTAATAGATTTTTAATTAGTTATGTTCTTTTCAAAAATGTTATGGATAATATTGAACATGAAAAGTTTTTTCTAAACTTACTTTTAAAGGGTGTATGATATTTTTTATAAAATTTTAACTTTCTAGGGGTTAGTAATTATGTATATTCATTTTAATGTCTATAAGTTAGAAATTATTATGGTGTATTTTCATAAATTATAAAATTTAGGGCCTTTTGTAATTTTTTAAACATATGGGCCTTTTCTACAGATTGTAAATTATTTATAGACTATTTATAATTCCTATGCTTTTAATTTACTAATGAGTATGAAATTCTCAGGGTGTTTTTTGTAAATTTTGAATTTTAAAGGTTTCTTTGTAATTTTTGAAACTTTAAGGGTGTTTTGTATAAATTATAAATTATGTAGGGAATATTTATAATTCTTATATTTTTAATGTAGTGTTAGGTTGAAAATTATCAGGTTTTTTGTAAATTTAACAATTTTGAGAGGGTTTTATTTTGTAATTTGTAAAAAGTTCAGAGTATTTATTGTAAATTCCATAAATTTTTGGTGGTTTATGTTATTTGTAGGTTTTTAGTGTGTTTATAGGTTTAAAATCTTTAAAGTGCTTTTTATAAATTTTAAATTTTTAGGGGTGTTTTTGTAATTTTTAAAACTTACAAGATATTTTTTCCAAAGTCAAAAACCTTCAGTTTCTCGCTAGCATATATGTTTTTCAGATTTCTCACTGAATTAAAGTAAACTTTATAATTTTTAAGAAGTTTTAATAAAATTTTGAATTTGTAGGGGTGTTTTTGCAATTTAAAAAACTTGGAGAATATTTTTTACCAAGTTCAAAATTGTTTAGATGCTGGCTAGCATATGTTATTTAGATTTCTCTACGAACTGAAATGAGTAAAGGATTTGAATTATATGAAATGTATCTCTTTTATCCAATAACATGTTAAGTCTCATTATGAGTAGGATAAATCATTTAGTTACGAATTCTAAGAAGATTTGATAATTAAAACAGATTAGGATAATAATGTAATATTTAAAAAAGTTAAGCGTAATATTGACCATGGAAAGATTTTCCCGAACGCGTACTTTTAAAGGTAGTATGATTTTTTATTTCTAAGTGAACTTTTGACTGGGAGGTGGTTGCTTGAAAAAAAAACCCACGTATGTGGTTCATGCGTCAATTGAAATTTAAAGGTAGTTTTTGTATGAGTACCCTACTTTTAAGATTGTTTGTAGGAGAAAAAATTAATTTTTAATGTTGCTAAAATCATTATTTGGACTTGTTGAATTTTAAAGAATAACCCTCGGAATTATCACCTCTATTGTTTTTTTTTTTTTTTTGCTTTTTGCAGGTTGATAATTATTTGCATGATGCAAAAGCCTACCGTTCAGCTAGAATGGAGGAAATAAAAAGGGAGCCAGAACTTTTATATTTGGTGGTATGTCTTTTGATATTAAGAGTGCTAGTCTTTTCACCCGTGCCAAACTATGGCTATGAATTTCGTATTTATTACAGAGCTATCTCTATAATTCCCCACTATTTGTGTCCTCATGTAAGTACTAGTCTTTTGACCCGTGCTAGGAACGGGCTACGGATTTCTTATTTATTACAGAACTTCCCCTATAATTTACCCCACATTCCCCGCTTTTGGTGTCCTCATGTAAGTATACACAGTTCTAAATTATGAATTTAATTATTAAAGAAATTTTAAATATTAAACTCATTACAATTGTATCTGCACTTATAAAACGACGTTCTAAATTATGAATTACCTTATAAAACATGTAACTGTTTCTTTGCTTCTTCTTTTATTTAACATGGTACCATTATAACCTGTTCAAGATCCACAATATGGAGTGGAGATGAATGTAACAGTCCGCTACAAATGCAAACAGATATAGTTTTGCTCATCTTTTTCCTATTTATGTGGAAAATTCTTCTATTTTATTTTATTTTAGAGTCAGTTTACACCCTAAAGTTTAACCAACTTCAGCTTTGATACCCTGCAAGTTAAAGTTTGCTCAAATAATAGCCCCAAGTTTCACCCTCTTTAACTTCGCTAACCCAATTTTATTGCTTTTGAACTTTGTATGACCTCGAACCCCTAAAAAGTAATATTTCAGTTTACCCAAACTTTAATGATAGGAATTATTTTCAAAATGCAAACTTAATCAGAATGTTGAACTTGCTACCTCAATTACCAAATTACTATTCATCCAAATATGTATAAAGACACAAATATGATATAAAAATTTCGAAAATTGAAACTGACCTCAGTGTTACCATTTCCCAAGTAAAATTGGCATCAAACGAAATTGCGCAGGGTGGAGAGGAGGAAAGCGGACTTCATGTAGATGTTTGCATATTTGCTCGTGAGTCTTAGTTAAAATAGAAAAAATTGAGGGGAAAAGGAGAGAATTTATTTTGTTCAAAATTTTTTCAAGGGATTTATTTAAAGCCTATACCATAGCGATCACATGGAGTCGATCGTGGTCCGTTGGTTTTCTTGCTTTTGATAATATATTTTTCTATTTTGTTTTCTGTGACAATAGGTAGATATGTACTAAAGAGAGTACAGTATGCAAATAAATTTTGAAAACATGCCCCATAAGTTGATGTTTCTGTATGGTGGAGTTTGTTTTGACGTTGTCTGCTATTTCTAGACTATTTTTTTAATAAGTAATGTTTCAGTTCAATCTGTTTAATCTATTTATCCCCTTGTTTAGTTCTTATTTTAGGCTTAGGTTTGGCCCTATTTTCATCTTGGGGATAAAAGTGGTTGGCATTGGCCCAACTTTTCCTAGGCCAAAAAATTGCCTCTAAACTAGTACTTTCAACACCCACTTGGTTTACAAAAGAACTAGTTTAGAACAGAACTGGGCAAGGTTTGATCCTGCCCTTGTTTTGTAAGGATTGCCAAACATACCCTTGGTATCTTGTAGTATTGGGAAGCTCAAAAATTTGCTTCATCCATGATATAGCAGGTTCCAGAGGGCAGGCAAAGATCTACCAAAGAACATGTCCCTTGTCGTGAGCTTTCAAAGATGTATTTCACAGCATACAGTCAGCTGTCTAGCTTGGTGGATGCTGTTGATGCTTTGATTGATGCAACATCTCGGAATATTCTGAGGCTACAAAAGACTAGCAAAAAAATTTTGCTGGTTAAATTATTGGCACATAACCTGCATCACGTACGAGTAAATGAGGTTCTTACAAAAGTAGATTTTTGGCCTCCACTACTGACACTTTATCCTTTTGCAGCTTCTTACTCCTATTGTTGAGCTCAGACTTGATCTCTGTTTAAGCATAGGGATTTTCCGTGAAGATTGTGAATCTCGGTTGAGATTAAATAGGTTACAATCTAGAGAGGTATTAATTAATGTAAATATTATATATATTTCAACATTAAGCATATGCTTTTATCTTCAAGCTATTTGTTTGTGAACTGTTTCAGGTAATGAAAACTAGTTTGGAAGACTATTTTAACTTGAAGGCAGAGCTTACTAATAAAGAGAGAAGAATGGTATGCATCTTCAATATGCTCATCAAATGGTTTGTTATCAACCCTTACTTCTAAATGTCCAATTTCATAGGTTCGTCATAGGGTACAAACAGTAAGAGGACTTGTAGGTGATAAGGTTGGAGCGTATGAAGCTGAAGAGTACTTAATCCTGTTAACAAAGGAGTATGATGCAAAGGTACCTAGTATCAGAAAAATAGCAGTTAACTTTTTGTGCATCTAACAACTAACACACATATAGAACACAATATTAATTGTTCCTTTGCATAGTCTTTTACTGTATATTCTAGAATCTGGACTTCTTTTCAAGTCCATCTTGTCTGCATATTTATTACCTATGATGATTTTCTTTATTTAAGTACATCAAATGTTCGAGGCGACAGCCCACTTGAACGTAGAACAACGATCTGTAGTGGTCCGCATTCAAGAATATTCTCGAGTACAAACCTTTCATTATTTTACGTTGATAATTGCCTTTTTATCTGCTTGTGAATATTCAATACATATCACGTTTCAGACATTGAGGCTGGTGTTGCATGGGTGAGAACTGTTACATACACTGTAATATCCTATATCCATGTAGTTAGGAACTCTTTCAGTACTTTCTTGCACTTGTTAGACGCATAAGAAATGGTTTTCTAACATCGATACTACCATAAGATTCTAATTAAGAATCCTTCTGGAAAATCAACATAACTGCTCAAAGCTTACTAAATCACCCCATATAAATTAGCTAATATTTTAGTAGAGAGAACTCTAAAGCCTACAATATTATCTATTTTTCTAACATAAGGAGAGGAAACTATCCAATTGGTCCTTCACTTTTTGGGCTTAGCACATACTATGAGGTAACATGAACTTTGAATACTTACAATAGTATCTATTTTTCTAACATAAACAGAGGAAACTATACTATCTAGTTGGTCCTTCACTTTTTGGCCTAAACACATACTATTACGTAACTGCCCTCTTCATTTACAGCTTGAAGACTGTCACTTGTACGCTGGAAATTCCTAATAGAAAGCATTTAGACTTGTGCTCATGTAATTAAGCAAAGTATTTCAACATAGAGCTACTTTATCTAGATCCTAGAGTTCTGCATTTTCAACAAAAAACTTAAGCTCTTGCATTACCACTTTTGAATTAATTTGAAAGAAAGGAAAAAACATACACAAAATGATATGTTTTTCCTATTAGAAGTTCTATTTTAAGAAAAGAAATACGGGATTAACAAATTATCCTTTAACCTCTGAAGATCTTACATGAAAATTTAATTTATTGAAAAACACATCAATAAAGACTTGAACTTTTAGGGGATAAAGTTTATATATGCTTTTAGTGCAGGTCAATGAGTAACCATTCCTTAGAAATTTAGAAAGTTCATTATTGCTGCCCATTCAAAGAGGCCCAACTGTTGCATCCTTTATGCATCATGTTCTTAAAGCTAGACCAATGTGGAGATCTTAAACATGGCAAATTAAAATTATTTGTTTCACATAGCGATGTGAAACTCCAAATTATTGAGCTAAAATAAAGAGACTGAGCTTGGTTTAGAAACCTCATTGATATCCTTTCTGTTATATATGTTTATTTTTTGTTCCTAAATGTTTGGTGTTTCTTTTGTATTATTAGACTTTATAGGCTTTATTTGTGATCAGTTATGTCCATACAAATCTAAGGATTATAAATAGAGAGAGTTTATAACTTAATCCCTTTGCTACAACTTAACCAACCCTAAATAAATATTCACGATCTTAACCAGCGGGGCATGCCTAATGAAGTCTATGTAGATAGGCATACTGAATTTTATTATTCATATTAGCTTGTCAAATATCTAGCTCTTGATAGGTATTACCCTGTAGAGGGAGAAGCTTTTTGGTTGAGTTTATATATTTAGTACCGATCTCAATGTTCTGGTTGACTCTCAAAAATAAGGATATTATCATGATGTACAAGTATGAATGATACTCTTCTAGTTGTATGGATAGCTGAAGGAAATGCAACCAAGGACTATTTTAAATGTTTAAAACACCTTCAAATAAAACCTGTCAAGTTTATCTAGCATCGCAGACATCATAAAAAAATTGGAGAGGTAAAAGATTTGTTCTCGAGTCACTTTAATCTATTAACCGTGGAGCATATTGAGCATATTCTATGAAGATCATCAATCTACTTTACAAGCAAAAAAATTATTCTATTATATTACTTAATTAATATAATATGTTATAAAAATTTTGTATCTTTTATGAGTGCTGTTAGCAAGGTTGATGATAGCGGATAGCGTCGCGTCGCGGCGAGCTACCGCTAAGGCTATTTCGGGCTATTGCGGCAAAATAGCGGCAAATAACGCACGGTCAAAAGATATACAAGATGAATGAAAAAATATATATTTGTGAACTTTCACATAGAAAATCTCTCTTTGCAAGTTTGTTAACATTTCAATAGTCATATGCACATTTATGAGTTACTATAAAATAGAAATAAATAATTGAGAAAGATTGCACATCAAATACAAATTTTTTTACTGTTAAAATAGCTACAATAAAATAGCTAAGATACAATTGATTTTTTACTGTTAATTCATATATTTACATCAAGTTGCAACCTACATACAATTAATTTTTTACTGTTAATATATTATGCCACAATTATTTTTTTGAAGTTAAAATAGCTACAGTAAAAAAGAGAAAAATAACCGGTGGTTCCAACTTACCTGAGGAGAAAAAAACAAAGAATGATGAAATGGCTACAGGAAAACGAAAGCTGGAGAAGAAAAAACAAAGAGCTACATGGAAAAGAAAAAAAAAACTATTGCTAATGGCCTGCTGCTGCCGAGTGGAGAAAAAACTAAAGCTAGAAAGCAAAAGAAAAAACAAAGAGGAGAAAAGAAAAAAAACTGGAAAACGAAATCTCTTACCTTGCGCTGTCGATCGTCGTCGTCGCCCGTCAGATGTCGTCGTTGCCGTGGCCTGCTGCTACCGAGTCGGGAGAACGGAGGTGGAGGTGGAGGCGGAGATGAGAGGGAGGCAAATGGGATAAGAAGAGGCGGTTAGGGCTTGGGTCGGGATTCAGAGGCGAGAGAGAGATAGAGAGAGGTTATTATGCATTCGGGTTTTGGGTTCGCGTCAGTGTCGGGTAGAAAAATTAACAAAAATAAAAAGTGTTTAGCAGTTAAAAGCGCTTTTAAGCGCTAAACAACGCTACTTACACGCTATCAACCGCTTTTCTAGTGAAAAGCGGTTTTCCCCGTCTTGACACCTCGCGAGCACGGTAAGCGGAGTGGTTCAGCCCCGCTTCCGCGAATAGCGGCGCTATAGCCTCGCTATTCGCCGCTTTTAACAACCATGACTGTTAGGACCTAAAAATGGGACATGTTGAGGGGACAAGTGAGGTGGTATACTGAGATGGCGATGAGATGTCTCAATATTAATGTAACATTGAATTATTAGTAAAGGTAATTTTGTCGATAAAACTATCCCTTATTATTTGCTCCGAACTCAATAGAATCCTTTGTCTCAGTATCCTGCTTCCTCGCCTACGTTGCTGAGGGTAGTTTGAAGACAGAATGAATAAAGTCAGATAGAACAAGATTACATTGGTTCCGCAGCGAGCCCATGAAGGATTAAGAAAAAAGAATCCAACTTTGATTGGCTTGATGTGATCTGACCATTAAAGGAGACTTTTTTTTGTATTTCTCAATGTTGAATTGAAATCTTCTCGACCCAACAAGGTCGTTCTTTTTCAATATTTCTTGATATGACCCACCAGCTTCCTCTAATCTTAGATTAATTATGGAACCAACAACAATTTTTACTCATTATATATTTCTCTTTTGCTTCAATGATTTGAGGAATTAATTTCACTTGTTGATTAATGTTTTCATTTATGAGACATTCTATTTGATTATTGATCTTATGATGGACCCTACTGCCATTTGACCAAAACCTTATTTCCTTCCACATTGCTGATGCTGATTAGGTGATTTTGGAAAAAACGAATTACTAGAGCGAGTCATTCCGGTTTGTTTCTTTGATTAGTTCAATTCACATTGGAAAAACATTATGTTAAATGAATAAATCTTGTACTCTTTCATCAGCAGCAGGGGGATACTAAAAAAAGTGCAAAAACAAAAAGAAGGAAGAAGAGAAAATGAGCTTAACTTTCAAGTCAGCTTGGATTATTAAAGTTGTTATTAAATTTGAAAATTTTCTTTCCGCGTCCCCTGTTCATATAAGTTGTCCAATTTTTTTGGTCTAAAATGAATTATTCATCTTTAGTTATTAATAATAGTTCATTAATAATAATTTATTAATGAACTAATAATATAGTAATGATATCACAATATTTATTTAATAAATAAATATGGTATGCTATTATCTAATTAATATAATATCTCATAATATATTTATAATATGTAATGTAACATATTAGTATTATATTTTGCAAGGTTTTAAATATCGGATATCGGGGAAATATCGGATGACCAAAATTCATATCGGATTGCGGATATCGGGGAAATATCGGGGATATGTGGTAAATATCGGAATGCCATAATGAATGTTTGCATACATAGTATAATGCATTAAAATATAATCTTAACATATGTAATGAAATTTAAGCATACAAAATATGAATAATATATGTTTAGGATCACTAATCAACCTTCTAAAATAAACAAAAGTACAAAGCAACATTGCAACATTCGATCTGCTTTTTTTAGGGCAAAATGTCATTTAATATAATGAGAAAATCTTGATATCTCGTCCAAAAATTCCAAACACGGTATATTATTTTGCAACAAGCTATATAAAAAGATATATTGGTCCACATATCGGCTAATATATCGGCCATATCGGGGATTTATCACTCAAAATAGCCAAAAAGCGGTAAAGGATATTTAAAGACCATATCGGTTGCGGCAAGCCCTGTAAAAGGATATATCGGGGGATATATCGGGCCATGTCGGGGATATTTAAAACAATGATATTTTGTTGTATAGGAATAACAATAGTTAATAATTAATAACTCCTCTAAAAACTAAAATATTACGTAGTAAAATATGTAAATATTCATAGTAGATAATTATAATATATTATTATACAATATAAAATAGTAGCATGTTTATATGAACAATAATTAGATATATGAATATTTTGAAGATAATATTTCATAGTTATATTATTCTAATATAATTTATTAAAAATATATTACATATATATTGCAATATATAATATTGTAATACATATAATATACAATATGTATAATATATAATTTTGTAACATATTAGCGACAACATATTATAATTTGTATATATTAAATTAATAAGATGTTTAATAATAGTGATATAAAGTGTCAAATAGTCCGTGATGTTTTTGAACACTTCTAGAGAAAAAACGATTGTGTTTGAATTTGCTACAAAACAATCACCACACCCAAATATATCCATTAATATCCAATTTATTTTTGCTTCCAACCCAATGTTCAGGAATCCATTTATTTTCCAAAATGGGTCAAAATGCTGTGGCAAGTAAAATATGATAAATATTAAGTTCATTAAAAGCTGATGATTAAGTTTTTGAGGCTGCTTCCTGTGGTTAATTATTAATTTGCATCAGTTGTTTGCACTAGAAAAGACACTACATAATCCTATAGGTTTCAACTAAGAAGACCCAACAATTTAAATTTTTTGGGAGCAAAAGAAGAAAGCATTCATGACATTCGTTGGTAGCTTCACTATACATTGATATCAATTTTAAATCCTTATTTTGTGCCATTGTTTTTGGGACTATGGCTTTCAAGTTTCAATGTGTACATTATCTCCTTTAAAGAACTTCTGAGAACATAATAACAAATCCAAACTAAAGTAGAGAACATATGAGAATTAGAATTTGGATTCGGAGAGAAATAAGAGGGAGGATGATTTTTGTAGAGGCCTTTGGATTTGGAATTAGGAAAGAAAAATTTTGGGAGTTTGTTCATTCAGGAAGGGGATGTGGTGGTACTATTACAGCAATCCATACTCTTCCTCGCCCATAGCCACCCTCCCTCATTGCTCATCTCATCGGATATAGGAAAAAGGATTGGGAGCGCAAGGAAAAACAGACATGTATAAAGGATAATAGAGGGTATAAAGGAAAATGGAATGTGAATAAATTCTTACCTTAAAATTATGAGAAAGAAGGTACTATTAAGGATAATAGAGGGTATAAAGGAAAATGGAATATATTCACAGACCTTCTATACAATGTGTTTGTTGGGGGGATTGTTTAAAGAAAGTAATAGAGTAATCTTAAGCAAGTTCCTGCACTTGCTCTAATAGTCCTTGTGAAAAAGGTGGAACAACGAACATTTTGTCCACCTTGTTGAGAAGATTCATGCTATTATTATTTTGTCATCAAGATTGCAACTTCCTAATTTATTGCTCCACCTTGTTGAGAAGATTCATGCTATTATTATTTTGTCATCAAGATTGCAACTTCCTAATTTATTGCATTGATTATTATACAATTGTGGAAAAGTAGATGCATTTTGAAACTTATCTGGTATTGATTTCTGCATTCGTAATTCCTAAACAAAATACTACGATGGCTGCATTTGGATTGCAAATATCAGTCCTGTTAATGATTTTTTTATTGTTGTTCTTTTGCAGATTAATAAAGTTCTATATCAAGTAGGATTGCTTGAAGAAGTTTGGTTGGGAGACTGCTTGAAGAAGTTTGGTTGGGAGACTGCTTGAGATCTCATTTTGTGAAATAGTTGCTGGTAACTAACTTCCCTTTTTTTTCTTATGGGCCTTCACTATTGATTCCATCCACAGAACCTGACAACGGAATAGTTTAACCACTTGGTTTGTTTGAAAGGATTCAATAAGCTAATAATTAAGTAGTATCCATCCTTCCAGATTGGTGGACTAGTGTGGATGAGTTTCACAAAGAGGGCGGGTATAAGGGAAGAACTGACACGGTGCGAAGGTTGGATTGCATTAAGATTAACCATGGGAGTTGTTTGATTAAAGTTCAAGCACGTAAAATTTGAGGTAAAAAAATTTTTGATTAAAAATAAGATTTGAGTGGCTACCCTAGTTTTAAAGGAAACAAAAATTGGATAAAAAGTTATTTTATCCTTCTAGGAAGATGGATCGGTTATAATATAAGAGAATCCTTATAATTTAGGAAAATAAAATTTGATATTTAGATGAGGAATGTCCTTTGTAAAGCTCGTAGGTTTGTATTTGTTAACAAAACTCTATAAAGAATCCCTATGATTTTGGAAAATTATTTCTGATATTATAAGGTTTTAAAAGGATGAACTTTTGGGTGTGTGGGGGGGCGTCCTTTCTGAAAAGATTCAAAATCATATTAACTATAGTCTTCATTAGAACTTTAACTTTAGAGAGAGTTACTTTTTTCTTATATACATTGGTTTCAGTTGTGTATGTTTAGGAGAGAAATTTGTTTCGTAAATGAAAATATTATTTGCAAAATTAATTGCAAAACTAATTACATTAAACTACCAGTAAAACTCGAGAGATGCCAAAGTATCTTATAGATGTACTAGAATAATGTAGTCATACACCACTTGTAACCATCATTGTTTTAAATATCCCCTACATGACCCGATATATCCCCCGATATATCTTTTTACAGGGCTTGCCGCAACCGATATGGTCTTTAAATATCCTTTACCGCTTTTTGGCTATTTTGAGTGATAAATCCATGATATGGCCGATATATTAGCCGGTATGTGGACCAATATATCTTTTTATATAGCTTGTTGCAAAATAATATACCGTGTTTGGAATTTTTGGACGAGATATCAAGATTTCCCCATTATATCAAATGACATTTTGCCCTAAAAAAAGCAGATCGAATGTTGCAACGTTGCTTTGTGCTTTTGTTTGTTTTAGAAGGTTGATTAGTGATCCTAAACATATATTGTTCATATTTTGTATGCTTAAATTTTCATTACGTATGTTGAGATTACATTTTAATGCATTATACTATGTATGCAAACATTCATTATGGCATTCCGATATTTACCACATATCCCCAATATTTCCCCGATATCCGCAATCCGATATGAATTTTGGCCATCCGATATTTCCCCGATATCCGATATTTATAACCTTGGTAACCATGCATGCCTGAGAATAACTACAACTTGTAACTAACTATCAATCCATTACGCGGCAGTGCCTCAAGTTTCTCTAGTGATTTATTCTGACATGAGTAAAGTTCGCAATAGATAAACATTCAGACAATTTTAACGCATGCAACATAAGCAAGCAAATCTAGAATTAGATGGATTTAAACCATCTGCATACACGTTAACAAATAAATATCACACTGTGGAATGAGACCCGGAGAAATTTAGTATCACAATATTCTCACGATATCATGAAAGCATTGGCTTAGAGACATATACTGACTATATCACATGTTCGTAAAGAATTTATTAATTACTACCACGTTACCACCTAATCATGTGAATTTAAAAACCGACATCAGTGTTTTATTAAGGAGATTCCTAAAGGATTCATGACATTTGCTGATAGCTTCACTATACATTAATATCAATTTTAAATCCTTATTTTGTGCCATTGTTTTTGGGACTACGGCTTTCAGTGTGTGCATCAGCTCCTTTAAAGAACTTCTGAGAACAGAATAACAAATCCAAAGTAAAGCAGAGAACATATGAGAATTAGAGAGAACATATGAGAATTAGAGTTTGGATGCTGAGAGAAATAGTAGAGGGAGAATGATTTTTGTTGAGTCCTTTGGATTTGGAATTGGGAAAGAAATTTTTTTGGGAGTTTGTTCCTTTGAGAAGGGGATGAGGTGGTACTATCACAGCAATCCATACTCTTCCTCGCCCATAGCTTCCCTCCCTCATTGCTTATCTCATTGGGGATAGGAAAACGCTTAAACTAGGAGTGCAAGGAAAAAAACGACATGTATAATGCATGCCGAAATTTTCATGCCCTTTTCAATAAACCAAATTCTTACCTTAAAATTATGAGAAAGAAAGTACTATAAAGGATAATAGAGAGTATAAAGGGAAAATGGAATATATTCACAGACCTTCTATATAATGTATTTGTTGGGGGGATTGTTTAAAGAAAGTAATAGAGTAATCTTAAGCAAGTTCTTGCAGACTTGCACTTGCTTTGTTGGGGGGATTGTTTAAAGAAAGTAATAGAGTAATCTTAAGCAAGTTCTTGCAGACTTGCACTTGCTCCGATGGTCCTTGTGAAAATGGTGGAACAACGAGCATTATATCCACCTTGTTGAGAAGAGTCATGTTACTATTAGTTTTTCATCAAGTTTGCAACTTCGTAATTTATTACATTGATTATTATATAATTGTGGAATAGTAGGTGCATCTTGACACTTAGTTTATATTGTTTTATGCGACTGTAATTCCTAAACCAAATACTGTGATGGCTTCATTCGGATTGCAAATATCAGTCCTATTATTAATTTTTTATTATTGATCTTTTGCATATTGATGAAGTTCTATGTCAAGTAGGATTGCTGGAAGAAGGTTGGTTGGGAGACTATTTGAGATCTCATATTGTGAAATAGTTACTGGTAACTACCATTTTTGTTTCTTGTGGGCCTTCACTATTGATTCAATCCACAGAACCTAGCAACGGAATAGTTTAACCACTTGGTTTGTTTGAAAGGATTCAATAGGCTAATAATTAAGTAGTATCCATCCTTCCTAGATTGGTGGACTAGTGTGGATGTGTTTCACAAAGAGGGTGGGCATAAGGGAAGAACTGACATGGTGCGAAGGTTGGATTGCATTAAGATTAATCATGAGGATTGTTTGATTAAAGTTCAAGCACATAAAATTTTAGGTTAAAAAAATCTGATTAAAAATTAGATTTGAGTAGCTAATGCTACGAAAAGTCCCTAGTCTTTAAGGGCCTGTTTGGATTTGTAGGGGGTGAAGGGAAGTTAAGGGAAACTGGGTGAGAGAATGGAAGGGAAGGAAAGGGAGTTCCCTTCCCCTTGGTTACAACCCAATTTGGGAGGTAACATATTTTACACTATTAGGAGGTGAACCAAGGGGAATCAGGGTGAATTAACTTCACCTCCTAAATGTTCCCAAACAATGTGAATGGAGGTGAATGGTTCCCCTAACTTCCCTTCACCCTCATTCCCCTCAATCCAAACAAGCCCTAAGGAAACAAAAATTTTGGATAAAAAATTTATTTTATCTTTTTAGGAAGAAGTTGGATTGATTAAAATATGAGAGAATCATTATAATTTAGGAAAATGAAATTTGATATTTAGATGAGGAGTGTTCTTTGTAAAGTTGGTAGGTTTGTATTTGTTAACAAAACTCTATAAAGAATCCCCGTAATTTAGGAAAATTACTTCTGAGTATCGTAAGGTTTTAAAAAGATGGAACTTTTAGGCTGTGGGGCGTCCTTTTTGAAAATATTCAAATTCATATTAACTATAGTCTATATTACAACTTCAAATTTAGAGAGAGTTACTTTTTTTCTTATATACATTAGTTTCAGTTGTGTATGTTCGGGAGAGAAATTTGTTTTGTAAATGAAAATATTATTTGCAAACTTAATTCCAAAACTAATTACATTAATCTACCAGTAAAACTCGAGAGATACGAAAGTATCTTATAGATGGTACTAGAATAATGTAGTCATACACCACCTGTAACCATGCATGACTGAGAATAACTACAACTTGTAACTAACTATTAATCCATTATGTGGCAGGGCCTCAAGTTTCTCTAGTGATTTATTCTAACATGAGTAAAGTTCGCAATAGATAAACATTCAGACAATTTTAACATATGCAACATAAGCAAGCAAATCTAGAATTAGATGAATTTAAACCATCTGCATACATGTTAACAAATAAATATCACACTGTGGAATGAGACCTTGAGAAATTTAGTATCACAATATTCTCACAATATCATGAAAGCATGTGAATCTAAAAACCGACATCTGTGTTTTATTAAGGAGATTTCGAACATGCACCAGCATTATAATTCTGGAAGAATTGGACGTTGTGAATGGTAATTTAAGAAGAGCAAATTGCAACTGTATTCCATATGAAGATGATCATGAAACACGAGGACAATTGATTAGACAATCTCGTTGAGAACTAACAAAAGACTTTACATATTTAAATGAATGAACAATTGGACAACGAGAATGGAAGTGAACGCTTGACTTCACGAAGAAATCAAGTTAAAAGAGATATCCAAGCCAAACTCCTCTCTTTCTTCTTTTCCTACTGAAGCAAAGAGCTTTTGTTCTCTCTCCTTTTTTTTCATGTGAATAAGTAAATGGCATGATGGGAGGGAGATTTTAAGAGATATTTCGTAAGTGTAAGAGATGGGAGTTTGTCGAGATTTCTTGGGATTAGGTATTTTTCGATTAAGAGGTAAGGAGTTCAAAACCTACGACTTTTATTTGAATTCAAAATCATGAATCCTAATAGTCGGGCCTTTGACATTTGGGGCCCGATTTAATCAATATGACAAACTTACAAGAAGTAGATGATATTCCTTAAATTAGTCATGTTGACTTTTGGTTATATTATCTAAGAAAAGTATAATCAAGGGTCCAAAATTTGCATTTCTTGTTATATAAAAATTTTGAATAATGTGTTACTGTCAAAATTTGTGGCTTTAAAATTATCACATGTGTTTAATGCCACAATGGTCAAAAACCCAGAGTACATGAAAAAGCAATAACAGACAAAATCCCAGGGACAAATAACATACCACAATGGTCAAAAACCCAGAGTACATGAAAAAGCAATAACAGACAAAATCCCAGGGACAAATAACATAAAGACAAAATTTTTAAGTAAGGATGAATGTCCATATTGCATGAAAATGTAATAAGGACAAAATCCCAAGGATAAATACTATAAATACCAAAATCTCGAAGGATGAATGTCGTAAGCGCTAAAACATGGATGTCTCTAAAAGATGAAGCCAAGGATAGTTTACTAAAGCAAAATCACTAAGGTAAATGCTTGAAAGCCCTAGATGAAAACTAACTTCACAGATGAAAACTAACTTCACAAGCTAATTTTACATTATAAATGTTGGACTTTTTATCCCTTATTATAACCTCAAGTGTTCACCAAAGTGTTCTATAAACTAAATTAACTCACGAAATATAATTCATAAACATATCCGTAAAGTATTTCAAATTGAAGTTTGTGTTACATCTATACCATGGAATGAAGTTTGTGTTACATTTATACCATGAAGTTAATAGAATCTGAAGCTTTTATTAGTTGCTATATTCACAATCATGTGTAGCAACCAAATATGTGAATACTTCAACGTTGGATATGCATTGAGATCGCAATTGAAAATTTTATTTGTATTATGTTGTAGAAGCATGCTAGGGGGTGGACATGCTAATTATTGGGCAGGGGTTTTTCATGATATATTCCCCTGATTGTAAAATTTGAGATAGGTTTCTTCCTGATTTCTGTTTGGCTATCTAATATATTAGAGGGGTTTTTGATATAAACATTCGGGGGGTCAATGCTTGTCAATTATACTACAATACAAATTACTGAAAATGCCAGATATTTAAGGTTTGGTTACATGAGCACACTAGGAGTGATCCTTCATGCGGTTGGCTCATTTTATTGGGAATGGTAGTAGTTAAATCAGCTCTAACATGAAATTCTCATGCAAAACAATTAACACATGGATGTCCTTTATTTTGGCTTATATACAGATGCAGTAAACTTAATTGCATTCTTGCAATTGTATTTCGTACTTTGTTGAGATCTTGATGTTCTCATCCATATATTCTTTTCGTGAAATAGTTTGCTCATTCCGTTCTATTTCAAGTAAGAGCAGCTTTGGATCACCTTTTTTTTCATAATACTTAAATGTTTTATCGCTATTTATTGCTTCAATAATTTAGCGGTGTTTTCCCACTACATCTTTTACCACCAATGCAAATTACGTGCTCCTTAGATGTTTAGTCATGACATTCATTGAACGCCTGCTACTATTTTACTTCTGAAGTCACATTTAACAATCAATGTTTATGTTGGCAAAAGCAGCTTTGGATCACCTTTTTTTTCATAATACTTAAATGTTTTATCGCTATTTATTGCTTCAATAATTTAGCGGTGTTTTCCCACTACATCTTTTACCACCAATGCAAATTACGTGCTCCTTAGATGTTTAGTCATGACATTCATTGAACGCGTGCTACTATTTTACTTCTGAAGTCACATTTAACAATCAATGTTTATGTTGGCAAAAACAATAAATGAAATCATTGAGACATTCAGGGGCTGGTATCTTTATTTTAATAAGTTTTATTTATTTGAAGTTCTTTTATGAAGTTCTAATTTTACTTTTTTTATGGTAGGTCTTCGGTTGCAAGATTATTGGATTTTGGCTCCTGTGTCCGTTCAGAGATTGTGATTGTGCTCATATGAAATGCATGTTGGATGTGATTGGGCAGTTCAACTTAGTTATGCGTCACATAGTTAGCAGTTATAGGTGCTCGTTTTGCCATAATCTTCATGACACATTTTGTTAAGTACACATGTTTGTCATTATTGATAAATGAGATTTTACTGGTGTCTTTCTTCCTTTTTCCCATTGGATGATACTTTATTTTATTTGTGGAACCTGGAAGATATATATATATATATATATATATATATATACTTGAATAGCAATTAGGTGGCAGATGCAGTGGGGGACTTGGGTCCTTATGGAGGGTACGTACGTTGCACGTGCTAGCCCCTATGGTTGTTGCACGATGTGAGTTTACACCTGCTTAGATTTCTAAGGCGCTCATTGCTTATTAGTATATGGTGCTTTTCTTTAGAAAATAGTTACAGTAACTTTGTGCAAAACCCCACCAAAGTCGTGTGAAATTTACCCATGTTATTTCATTGACCATGATGCATCACTTCCGAGATCTGAAGTAAGCCATATTTGAAACTGATCATTAGGGCATAAAGTGAGACGATGATGCCTGTTTTAGTTAACATAAAAGGTAAAAACTACACGTAATCGACTTCATAGATATATTCCTTTGTGAAAAAAGGACTGGAGAATCACAAAGAGGCAATTGCAATAGACTCGCCTCGACTTAAATCTGCTGTGAGTGAACTTTCATTGTAACGACAAGTCAAATCTTTTTAGTAGCGATTACTTGTCTGTTGCCAAACTTGTCTCACAAAATTTGTAGATTCATGAATGTAAGGTTGTTAGACGAGCAGATTGTTACCTCATGTTCGAACCTGTTTCTCAATCTATACCGCCTTCAGAACTGGCACTTGCGAAATTAAGAAAGGCTGCGTTTGGAAACTTAGGTTTGGATTTGGAATGTTGATTTAAAATCATAGGATTTGAAATCTAGGATTTGAAATCCATGATTTGATAGAATCTTTTGTTTGGATGTCTTTCCAAAATGGAAGGATTTGAAATCAAAGATTTGAAATATAGTGTTTGGATACACTTTATTATACATGAATTTGGATTTCAGAATTGGTGTTTTAAGGTTTATGTTAAGGTAAAAGTTAGGATAAATTTCACAAAGCCCCGAAGTTTGACAAAATATCTTCAAATTTTTCAGTAGCTTATTTGTTAACAAATTTTTAGCAATGATATCCAAAATCATTATTATCTTTAAATCATCACCATTTAATTTCATAACAAAAGGAAAACAATGCTACCATCAGCTGGATCACAGAATATCAATTCCAATATATGTACATCACAGGAAAACAAAAACTTTCAAAACAAATATGGATCCATATTTAAAAAACTCTCTTTTCTTTTCAATAACAAATAACATGAAACTACTACTCCTCACTGACACCTGAAGAAAAATCTGGATATTACACAATGGCATTGACTGCACTAGCAATCATAGGCCACAAATCAGTACACTCCTTTCCAATTGGTCCAAAAACTGATATCAGACTCAAGCAGAGACTCAAAACCTACCAGAATCACAATCCAGAATATGCCAGGAGGACCCGAATCCTTCGAACTCGCCGCGAAGTTCTGCTACGGCCTCAACATCGACCTCACCGTTGCCAACGTCGCAACGCTTCGCTGTGCAGCCCATCACCTCCAAATGACCGAAGAAATTTAGGACAGAAACTTAAGAGTCTCAGTCTGAATCCTATCTCAAAGAGGCGGTCTTCACCAGCATCACAAACTCCATCTCAGTCCTCCGTCGTTGTCAATCTCTGCTTCCAGTAGCCGAAGATATCGGTTTGCTTACTAGAATTGTATCTGCAATTGTCAGCAATGTGTGTAAAGAACAGTTGACTTCAGGTTTATCGAAGCTCGACCATAACAAGACGACTCTTGTTGTGAAACCTCATGACTGGGAAAAGTCGATAGGGATTCTAGGCCTTAGAATTTTTCCAGCGTGTTGTTTCTTCCCTGAGAACAAAGGGTTGTAAGCAAGAAACAGTCTGTAGAAATATGGAGAAACTTGTTACCAAGTTTCTCCATTGAACTTTGTAGTGAGGTGGCCAAATCCCCACCCTACATCACACCTCGAAAAGAGAGCATCATCTACTTTTAAAAATAGGTTCCATCTTCGAGGCGTGATGTAGGGGGGTGATTTGGCCACCTCACTACCAAGTTCAATGAATGAACTTGGTACCAAGTTTCTCCATATTTCTCATATATATATATAGCAACCTTGAATAGCAATATATATAAACTCTACTGCCTAGGAATAGTGATGTGTTGGTGTGCATACTTAACTATGGTCTAATAATCTTATGAACGATTTATTCTTCAATATCATCATTAATTGATGTATATGTGTATTACACTGAAAACACAATGAAAATTTAGAAAACTACAAAATTAACACCCTAAAAAGTTTTAAAAATACCCTAAAATTTGTAATTTATAAATACACAAAACTATTAAACATTACATTTAAATCAAGGAATTAAAAAATTATTGAAAAATTTCTAACTTTGGAGGGGTAATTTGCAATGTACTAAACTTTAAAGGTATTTTTTATAAATTTTAAATTTAATAGATTTTTAATTAGTTGTGTTCTTTTCAAAAAAGCTATGGGTAATATTTACTATGAAAATTTTTTCCTAAACCTATACTTTTAAAGGTGTATGATATTTTTTACAAAATTTTAATTTTCTAGGAATGTTAGTAATTTTGCATATTCATTTTAGTGTCTATAGGTTAGAAATTCTTATGGAGTTTTTTTTTGTATATTATGAATTTCAAGGATATTTTATAATTTTTTAAACTTATAGGCTTTTTCTACCGATTGTAAATTATTTATAGATTATTAATACTTCCTATACTTTCAATTTACTAATGAATTTAAAATTTTTAGGGTGTTTTTTTGTAAATTTTGAATTTTAAAGGATTTTTTATAGTTTTTAAAACTTTAAGGGTGTTTTCTATAAATTATAAATTATGTAGGGGATAATTATAATTTCTATATTTTTAATGTACTGTTAGGTCAGAAATTATCAGGATTTTTGTAAATTTTATAATTTTAAGGGTTTTATTTTGCAATTTATGAAAAGTTCAGTGTGTATTGCAAATTCCATAAATTTTTGGAGGCTGTTTGTGTTATTTGTAGGTTTTTAGTATATGTTTATAAGTTTGACATTTTCAAAGTGTTTTTATAAATTTTAAATTTTTAGGGGTGTTTCTATAATTTTTAAAACTTACAAGATATTTTCTCCAAAGTAAAAAAACTTTCGGTTCTTGTTAGCATATATTTTTTAGATTCCTCACAAAATTTATAATTTTCAAGATGCTTTAATAAAATTTTAAATTTGTAGGGGTGTTTTTGTAATTTAAGAAATTTGGAGAATAATTTTTACAAAGTCCAAAAACTTTTAGGTGGTGGCTAGCATATGTTTTTTAGATTTCTCTACGAACTGAAATAAGTAAAGAATTTGAATTATATGAAACATATCTATTTTATCCAATAACATGTTAAATCTCATTATGAATAGAACAAATCATTTGATTATCAATTTAAAGAAGATAATAGATTAGGATAGCAATGTAATATTTTAAAAAAACTAAAGGTAATATTGGCCATAGAAAGATTTTTCCGAACTCGTACTTTTAGAGGGAGTATGATATGATATTGCAACCTTGAATAGCAATTAGGTGGCAGATGCAGTGGGGGACTTGGGTCAAACTTAAGAGTCTCAGTCTGAATCCTATCTCAAAGAGACAGTCTTCACCAGCATCACGAACTCCATCTCGGTCCTCCATCGTTGTCAATCTCTGCTTCCAGTAGCCGAAGATATCGGTTTGCTTACTAGAATTGTATCTGCAATTGTCAGCAATGTGTGTAAAGAACAGTTGACTTCAGGTTTATCGAAGCTCGACCATAACAAGACGACTCTTGTTGTGAAACCTCATGACTGGGAAAAGTCGATAGGGATTCTAGGCCTTAGAATTTTTCCAGCGTGTTGTTTCTTCCCTGAGAACAAAGGGTTGTAAGCAAGAAACAAATAGAGAAGCTTCCAATGAGACTCTAGCTTGGGCATCAATAATTTGAAACTACATGGAAGATAAAAATGAACAATATGCACACTTAACTATGGTCTAATAATTTTATGAACGACTTATTCTTCAACATCATCATTAATTGATGTATATGTGTATTACACTGAAAACACAATGAAATTTTAGAAAACTACAAAATAAACACCCTCAAAAGTTTAAAAAATACCCTAAAATTTGTAATTTATAAATACACAAAACTATTAAACATTATATTTAAATCAAGGAATTAAAAAAAATTATTGAAAATTTTCAAACTTTGGAGGGGTAATTTGCAATGTACTAAACTTTAAATGTATTATAATTTTAAATTTAATAGATTTTTAATAGTTATGTTCTTTTCAAAAAAGTTATGTGTAATATTTACTATGAAAATTTTTTTTCCTAAACGTATACTTTAAAGTGTAGATATTTGTTTGCAAAATTTAATTTTCTAGGAATGTTAGTAATTTTGCATATTCATTTAGTGTCTATTAGTTAGAAATTCTCATGGAATTTTTTTTGTATATTATGATTTAAGGATTTTTATAATTTTTTAAACTTATAGGCTTTTTCTACAGATTGTAAATTGTTTATAGATATTAATACTTCCTATGCTTTCATTAATAATGAATTTAAAAATTTTAGGGTGTTTTTTGTAAAATTTTAATTTTAAGGATTGTTTATAGTTTTTAAACTTTAAGGGTATTTTTATAAATTATAAATTATGTAGGGGATATTTATTTATATTTTTAATGTACTGTTAGTCAGAAATTATCAGGATTTTTATAAACTTTACAATTTGAGGTTTTATTTTGGCCAATTTATAAAAGCTTAGAGTGTGTATTGCAAATTCTATAAATTTTTGGGGGTTTGTTTGTGTTATTTGTAGGTTTTTAGTATGTTTATAGTTTGACATTTCAAAGTGTTTTTATAAATTTTAAATTTTTCAGGGTTTTTTATAATTTTTAAAACTTACAAGATATTTTCTCCAAAGTTAAAAAACTTTCGGCTCTAGTTAGCATATATTTTTTAGATTCCTACAAAATTTATAATTTTCAAGATACTTTAAAAAATATTAAATTTGTAGGGGTGTTTTTGTAAATTTAAAAAATCTTGGAGAATATTTTTTTACAAAGTCCAAAAACTTCTAGGTGGTGGCTAGCATATGTTTTTTAGATTTCTCTACGAACTGAAATAAGTAAAGAATTTGAATTATATGAAACGTATCTATTTTATCTAATAACATGTTAAGTCTCATTATGAATAGAATAAATTATTTGGTTACCAATTCAAAGAAGATAAGATAATTAGAATAGATTAGGATAACAATGTAATATTTAAAAAAACCTAAAGATAATATTAGCCATAGAAAGATTTTCCCGAACTCGTACTTTTAAAGGGAGTATGATATGATATTGCAACCTTGAATAGCAATTAGGTGGCAGATGCAGTGGGGGACTTGGGTCCTTATGGAGGGTACGTACGTTGCACGTGCTAGCCCCTATGGTTGTTGCACGATGTGAGTTTACACCTGCTTAGCTTTCTAAGAGCATCTCCAACCATAAAACCCAAAATGGTGTAGTTTTTACACTAAGTTGGTATAGTTTTTACACCAAATCATTATTCCATCTCCAACCCATTACACCAAATGTTACACCAAAAAGAATATTCTTTTTATTATTCTCTTAAAAGTCCTTCCATATCAAGTTTAAAAAAAATAAAAATTGTTGCGCCATTTCTGGCGCAACACTGTAGCGGCCCGCTATTTTAGCGGGGCTGATGGCGCTCGGTTGGAGTGAGAACCGGACGCTAACTTGGTGTTTTAGCGTCCGATTGGAGATGCTCTAAGGCACTAACTGCTTATTAGTATATGGTGCTTTTCTTTAGAAAATAGTTACAGTAACTTTGTGCAAAACCGCACCAGATATTTGTGTAGATTACCTAACAAAACAAATTCAAACACTCTTACATCGAATTGTTTGGTTAATCACAAAACTGGATTAGAAAATAGACTCATAAACATGAGACGTATACCGAGTTATAATATATCACAAATTAAAGCTGAAATTGTGTGTTATTAAAACTGTGCAATTATCAATCACCATATTAAGAAAATTAGTAATTTACCGTCATTATCAAGGGAACAAAGATTAAATCTAAGTAGGAAATTCTTGTGTTTGCGTTTTAGTCCTTCCCTGTCGACGTAACTTCTGTTCTTCCCAAGAAGCATCATTTTCATCACTTGAAAAGTCATGTGAGGGCAATGTATGTACAATTTATTATTATGTCTTGACATTCCTGAAAAAAATATCAAACAAAATATTTATTACCAATATTATTCAGAATAAATGCTATAAGCAATCAGAAATATACATGACTTAGCACACCAATATTATTACCAATAACCGATTAGATTAGCTAATACGCCAACACCGCCTCTAGTCTAACAGTCTCTTTAAGCACCCAATTTGATTGGGGCATTCAAATGTAGAAATATCACATTCGCAATTGCATAAGGACTCGCATTTTGACGTTAGAAGCACAAAATAGGTGGCCCTTTCACTTGTGAGTCGACCCTTAGCCGAAGTCTGAGTGAAATAAGACAGCTTTGGACGGACGTGGGTGATGATGATGAAGTCAGGAGACGACGGAAATGTCCCTTCATGCTCTCTCTTCAGCTGCTCCTGTCCCTGCATGTCGCAAAGGTTGGATCTTCTGAGGCCTACTCCTGGATCCGAGAGATCTGAGGGCTTGTATCTTCTTCTTTTTTCTTTTCGTAAATATCAACATGCTTTTTTGTAAATATTGACATGGACAATGTAATAAAGTTTTTAATAATGTTTGGAATAAAGATTTGGACTTTGCTTTCATTCTGGAGTCCGCGTTCAATCATTCCTTGTTTTTGCTCTATTTGCTTGTAGCATTGTTCTAATGAAAGAACAAGTGTTAATTGTTTTGAGTCAGTCGTGTTGTGATTATTAGTATGATATGCCCTAGAGACCAATCATAGAGATATTTGTGTTTAATTTATGTTTATGCAACTTCTATGAATAACCTGTTATTCAGTCCCTTAAATAAATCACTTATTATGGATCATTAAGTATGTGACTTGAACGTGAAACTCTATAACTAGATTGTGATGTTATTCTAAATAGTCCTTGTCTTTTATCATTGGTTGGGACACTAATGATTTTATAGGCAATATGTAGATTGATTGATGATCATGTTTTGTGGATCATGGATATGAGATATCAAGTCAATCACATGGGTATATGTTAGTGAACATGATATTGGACTGACCCGCAATGAAACGCTGCATGGATTATATGTGTCATCAGCAGGTTTCATACAATGGTTATGTTCGGTCTTTTGACCTGAGATTATCACGGTTTCCTACATGAGGATTGTTATACTTTGATGTTACCAAACGTTTTCCCTAAACGGTTAATAATAAAGGTCTCAATCAGGTATGCTATGAATCATGAAGAGGGATGTGAATGGTCAAGATGGAATTTATCCCTCTCATATAAATGAGGGTAAGATATCTCTGGGCCCCTCGAAGAAGATAGACTGAGAAAGTGCATGGCCATGCCTGTTGAGTTGAGAGTCAACTATTGATAAGTCAGTCTAACTTCAGGTGCGAGAAATTAAAGGTTGAACCGTATAAGGTTGACACACTTCCTGCCTTGAGTTCAATCAAGATATCTAGTGATGAAGAGACCGACATATGTCCATTGTGGACTAGGTTTCATCTGAGATGACATTTACATGATTTGGGTAGTCATAATGTCCTGCTAGGGTCCGCTTATGACTTGTGGGCCGAAAAAGTATTTTGGCTCACTGCCAACATCGTGTAAACCTATTGGGTCTCACACAAGAATATGTTGGAACGTTATTAAGAAAGCCCGCATAAATTAAGTCATATAGAGATATGATTAGTTGTGAGGCTATCGGGTAATTGGATAAGGATTGATTTGATCAATCTCGATTAATTGATCAGAATTGATTTGATCAATCACGTTTGAAAGAAATACTGACCAAGTTCAATGAACCTATCTCCTAGCAATCAAATTGATATGATTAATTACGGTTTATAGATTTGATTTGATTTGATCAGATTGTATTTTGAGAAACCGTATGATTGCCTCGATCTCTTTCCTGTTTCAGAAACTACCTCACAGCCCTATAAAAAGGGGCGTGGGATGAACCTTTGATTATTCAACCAAGTTTCTGAAATCGTGTGAGAGAGAGAAAGGCCGCCGTTTTCAAAGTGCTAGCACACTGACGTGCGGAGTTCCAACAAGTTCGTGTGGATACTGGTAGAGGCGTCGCTACAATTGCTGCGCAACATCTCAACGAGTACGCAGTTTTTTTTATTGATCTACACACTTCAGATACTTTCTTATCTTGGATCTTCTTCTACATATGGATCTTAGGACGTAGGTGGATAAAAATTTGATTTTTTCACATGTTAGTCTGCCTATTTTCTTTTAATGGTATCAGAGCATCTTATGTAGATTTAGATCTGGATATTCTATATATATGTGATATATATGTTTCTGTTAAATACAATTGATGTATATGTGATATATATGTACATGTTTGTTTCTGCGCTTATGTCTAAATTATTGAAATAAGATTGATCATATCAGGGTTTTCAACGGCAGTTTTTATATGAGGTTTTCATCCGAAAACTCTGCGTAGGGCATCATAGATAGATCCAATGTATAAGCCATCATGATTAGCTATAGAATCTATGATTAACATCTTTTGTAGGCTTATTGATGTAAATTATATGCTCATACCTTTGTTTGATGTTCTGTTATGAAGTTATGCATAGAATTCAGTTATTATTGTAATAGCTTAATTAAGAAGCATGATAGATTATAATGACAGACATTGCCAAGAGAAGTCTTGCTGTGAATAGTTACTCATCATGGATATTCTAATTATGCTCATGATATATATACTATTACCTGCATAATTTGTTATGGAATTCCCTAAAATAAAATAAAAATTAAGTTACTTGATGCCTTTCCAATTTCTTAACCATCAAGATTTTGATCGTTATATGGTGGGCTTGCCAAAGCAAGGCACCATTAGCCATCTTAATATGAATGGAATTTGTGTCGGACACTAAGGTTTAGAGAAAAAGGTTTAACTTAACAAGGCTATCAAAACGGTTTTGGGCCTTAAGGCATAGTGTTGGGAGGCATGAGATGTCACTCGACAACCAAGAATTACATAAGATGTAATTAGCAAGGAGTTGCTTACCTAAATAGCTAGGTTCAAGCGGTGATGCCAAAGCTCACTTGTATCTAGCAAAATATGGGTCTTGGCCCACTATATGTCTTTCATCAAAATACTCTTTACGCATGTAGTGGGAGGATCTAGTTCTGAGTGGTTGTTCTGTTTTAACTGGTGTCTAAGGCAAGAGTAAGAGGTTAAGCCTCGAAACATTTGTGGTTATTTAATTAAGGAACGAGCTACACTCGGAAAACCTCCCACAAAGTTTACCTTACCTGGCCAGTTAACTCACAACCAGCTTAGGAAATGATCTATCTCCTATATTTGATAAGAGTTTACATACATAAACTAAACATGAGTTATATGGTTTTATTGTTGTAGATAATGGCTAGTAATTCATCATCCACCTTTACATTGCGGTCGGTCCTTGAGAAGGAAAAGCTAAATGGAACTAACTTTATTGACTGGTTCAGAAACTTGAGAATTGTTCTCAAGTAGGAAAGAAAAGAATATGTTCTGGAAAATCCCCCTCCTGAAGAACCATCTGCTACTGCTCCTCGTGCTCAGAAGGATGCTTACAAGAAGCACCTTGATGATGCACTAGATGCCACCTGTCTCATGCTAGCAACTATGAATTCAGAGCTTCAGAAGCAATTCGAGAACATGACAGCTTATGAGATGGTCGTGTAACTCCGAAATCTGTTTCAGGAGCAAGCACGTGTGGAAAGGTACGAAACCACAAAGGCATTGCACCAATGTAAGTTGGCAGAAGGGAGCCCAATTAGTCCTCATGTGATCAAAATGATTGGTTATATTGAGAACCTAGAAAGGTTGGGTTTTCCACTTGGTAAGGAGTTGGCCATTGATATAATTCTCCAGTCATTGCCGCTGAGTTATGACCAGTTCATCATGAACTATAACATGAATGGTCTGGAGAAATCGCTGACTGAACTGCATGGGATGCTAAAGACAGCAGAGCAAAATATCAAGAAAAAGCCTAATGAAATAATGATGGTTCAAAAAGGAAAGAGCTTTAAAAGGAAAGGCAAAGGAAAGGTCCAGGGTAAAGGCAAAGCTCAAGTTCAGAACTCTAGCAGCAAGCCTAAACCTAATGGAAAGTCCAAACCTAGTCCATGCGCTGATGCAAAATGTTTCTAATGCAATGAGATTGGTCATTGAAAGAGAAACTGCAAAAAGTACTTGGAAGATCTGAAGAAGAAAAAGGGAAGTGAGACTTCCACTACAGGTATTTATGTTATTGAAGTTAACATTACTACTCCTAATTCTGATTCATGAGTATTAGATACCGGTTCAGGAGCTCATATTTGTTCAAATATGCAAGCGCTCAAAAGGAGTAGGATGCTTATGAAGGGCGAAGTGCAACTTCGCGTTGGGAATGGAGCAAGAGTTGCTGCTTTAGCCATAGGAACTTTTTCATTAGTTTTACCTTCAGGATTAGTTTTAGAATTGCGTAATTGTTACTATGTACCCACCATAAGCAGAAATATCATTTCAGTTTCGTGTTTGGACATGGAAGGTTTTGATTTTAGATTTAAGAACAATAGTTGTTCATTTTATTTTAATGATATGTTTTATGGCTGTGCTCCATTGGTGAATGGACTCTATATTCTAAATCTTGAAATATCCACTTATAACATAAATACCAAAAGAATTAAAACAAATCCCACTTTCATATGGCATTGTCGTTTGGGCCACATAAATGAGAAACGCATTATGAAGCTCCATAAAGATGGATTTCTAGACTCTTTTGATTTCGAATCAATTGATACATGTGAATCTTGTTTATTAGGCAAAATGACTAAGTCGCCTTTCACTGGTTCAGGTGAGAGGGCGAATGTCTTGTTGGCTCTCATACATACTGATGTATGTGGACCGTTAAGTACAATTACCAGAGGTGGTTTTCAGTACTTCATTACATTCACTGATGATCTCAGTAGATATGGTTATGTCTATTTGATGAGGCACAAATCTGAAGCTTTTGAAAAATTCAAAGAGTTTCAAAGTGAAGTACAAAATCAACTTGGCAAAACAATTAAAACTCTTTGATCAGATCGTGGAGGAGAATATTTGAGCCAAGAGTTTGGTGTTCATCTTAAACAATGTGGAATTGTTTCACAGCTTACTCCACCAAGGACACCACAATGGAATGGTGTGTCTGAACGGAGGAACCGGACTTTGTTGGACATGGTTCGATCAATGATGAGCCAAGCAGATCTTCCATTATCCTTCTGGGGATACGCTCTAGAAACAGCTATGTTCACACTGAACAGGGCTCCATCAAAAGCAGTTGAAAAGATACCATATGAGATATGGACTGGGAAGCGTCCTAGTTTATCTTTTCTCAAAATCTGGGGTTGTGAAGTTTATGTAAAACGTCTGACGTCTGATAAGCTCACAACCAAATCAGATAAATGCTTCTTTGTGGGATACCCAAAAGAAACAAAAGGGTACTACTTTTTCAATAAGGTAGAAAATAAAGTGTTTGTCGCCCAAAATGGTGTCTTTATGGAGAAAGAGTTTCTTTCCAAAAGAGCTAGTGGGAGTAGAGTGCAACTCGAAGAAGCTCGAGAGCCAGTAGAAAATACTCCAACATCTCTTGAAACTGAGCAAGATCTACAAACTGTTGTAGAAACTGCTCAAGAGGCACCAACCCCACGAAGGTCAGAAAGGTTACGTCGCGTACCTGAGAAGTATATGTTTCTTACGATGGAACAACGCGACATTTTGTTGTTAGACAATGATGAACCTACAACCTTCCAAGAAGCAATGACGAGCCCAGACTCCGATAAATGGTTTGAATCCATGAAGTCCGAAATGCAATCTATGTATGACAATCAAGTTTGGAACTTGGTTGATCTGCCCAATGGAATAAAAACTATTGGATGTAAATGGGTGTTCAAAAAGAAAATTGACATAGATGGGAATGTCCACATTTACAAAGCACGATTGGTGGCAAAGGGTTTCAAACAAATTCATGGTGTAGACTATGATGAAACTTTTTCACCCATCGCTATGCTTAAGTCAATTGGGATTATCCTAGCAATTGCCGCGTATCATGACTATGAGATTTGGCAAATGGATGTCAAAACAGCTTTCCTTAATGGAAACCTGACTGAGGTTGTGTACATGACACAGCCTGAAGGTTTTGTCAGTCCAGAAAATGTTGGGAAGGTATGCAAGCTTCGAAGATCCATTTATGGATTGAAGCAAGCATCTCGGAGTTGGAATATTCGTTTCGATGAAGTTATCAAAGAGTTTGGTTTCATCAAAAACGAAGAAGAACCTTGTGTTTACAAGAAATC